>NC_054373.1:95153648-95753648 GCF_017654675.1 Xenopus laevis
CATGTTTTAAGTACATTAAAAGTTTAAGATTCTAACATAAAGTTAATGAAACATAAATAGCCAGTTTATATTTTTAGCTTTCTTTCACTGTGGTTTTATTGCAGAATACATGGAAATAATAAATAATAGTCATTTTACCTGTTAGTAGACTGCGTGTGTCTGGTTACTCATTAAATGTTCAAGCACCAATGCAGTCATCGATCAGCATGAGTAGCCGGCTCATACTGTTTCCAGCGAGTCATTTCACTGAATTTGTATCCCAAGAAATACAAAAAGTTATTACCATCCCTCCAGAATGATTCAATTGTTTTCCCATAACTGCCCTCATAGTAAATTTAGCTCATTTCTACTATCATGTGTTTCAAATGCTTTTTCACTTTAAAAGCCACAAGACTATACCTTATAATTTTGCCTAAGACAAAGGTCAGATTTTTCTTTCCTTTTACTGTTTTTTATTTATTTTTAAATCTTTATAATGCTAATGAGACCACTAGTTTATACTTATGAAAAAAAATCTTGTGGAAATAATCCTTATGGAAAATATGTGAAAAGCGGCTTTGTATTTTGCTGTGTTGTGTGAAATTCTTTTGTTATATTATTATACATATATTATACTAGAACTGCTATTATACTATATACCATTGCTATCTTTTATTTATTTATTGGGAGCCTGTGTAGTTCAGCTCCTTTACTGTCATGCTTTGTATATGTTTGTCTGTGTCATTCCAACAGGATGAAGAGTATTTTTTTACCAAGATGTTTAATTTAACAGGTCATATGAGTAAAGTGCATTTATTTAATTTTTTATATATAGCCTTGCATCGTGCTGAAGAATGCAAAAACAACTTATATAGAGCATGTGCAGTCCTTTTTATAGACTTGTAATCATTTAGAAAAGATGTTCTATTGCACGGTTGTGAAAGGACTTTGACACGATAATCCTCTAAGGAATTTATGTATATACAACTTTTCTTTCCTTTCTTTCCCCCTCAATACTCCTTACCGTTATACTTGAATGTCATGTTAGAAATCTGGTAGGTAGTAAATAAAAAAATAAATAAAAAAAAACCTGTTAAATGGCAGTCCCATGTTAAATGCTTTTTTGTCTGCTTACTTCCTCTTTGCACTTTATTTTTCCTGCTAATCTTGTATTTTAAATTGCAATACCCCCAGCAGTATTTAATGCAGTTTATTTTGAGTGGCATTCATATTATTACCATAGTTAAGTCATTACAAAAACCATTAACTGCAGAATGCTTCCCAAGAAACATGATGATTCAAGACATTTAGGGGGTTATTTATCAAGGTCCGAATTTATCTCAATATCGGCTGCTACAAACTCTGATCTAACCAGCTCGGGTTTTTAGCACTTATTTATTATTACCTTTTCCCGAAAATTTGCTTTGTGGGAAAAGCTCCTATTTTCACGATTTTTTTCATGAATTTTCCCAGAAATTTTTCGGAGTTTTCACCCGAAAGCTCCGAAAACATCATGAAATTGCCCGAAACCCCCGACACAACCAAAAACCAATGGGACTGTTCCCATTGACTTTTATGCAACCTCAACAGGTTTGAGATGCCGTGTTTTTATATTCGGGGCTTTTTTAGCCCTCGGAGTTTAATAAATTCGGAAAAATTTGTGATTTTTTTTTTTTTAAAAGTCTGATTTTATTAAAAAAAAATAATCACACATTTTTCGTATTTCGGGTATTCTGAGCTTAGTAAATAACCCCCGTATAGTGTCTGATCCTTACTGCTTACCTATGTATACATATGTATGTCAGTGTGCTTGCTAGACTGCTGGTCTGTTCATTATGTGTGTGTGTGTGTGTGTGTGTGTGTGTGTGTGTGTGTGTGTGCCCCGCAGTGACAGTAGTTCTCAGTAGTGCTACTTGTACTGTTAGAGAGTTTTACACTGTGGGTTATCTCCCGTGACATTCTGGTGAATCCACATTAAAGGACAATGAATGAAACTGTGATTGTTTGAATTGCTTACTAATGTAAGTCGCCATTTAACATTTTGAATGTAGTGTGATTCTGAGCAAGGTCCACTCCGTACATTAGTTCCTTTGTTCTTGACGTTAATCACGGACTTCTAGCCAGCTAGGGAGGTACATGCACACAGAGTTAGCCCATTCTGTTGCAATCGTATGACGCATAGGTGAAAAGCCTAACCCTTACAGTTCTGACAAGAGATTACAGCTATTTGCCAAGCATTGTCGTGCAGCTCTGGCTGGCAAGGAGGGGGTTAAGTGAGAGCATTAAGGAAAGCAACGCCTTCCAAGTCACAAAGGGGAGAGACAAGGGAAGGGTGGGCAGTTTCTGTTTCAAGTAAGGATGACACAAGCACCACTCATTTCCTTATTAATCGGTTCAAACCAGTTCTTACAGGAACCGCTGGTGATAAATGTGGGAGTTCTCAGAAGTCATTCATTTCATTTTGTGCAAAGCTTCAGTGCACACAGCCCAGCTAAGAGCCTCCCTCAATAGGCAGGAGAGACACACACACATTACTCACATTTCATTGGTTCCTATGCTGCCTCTGGGCATGCTTTAACCATCAGAATCATGCTTTAGTTTCTAATTCTGCGGAGGGTAAGTAACAAATATACATATTAACCACTTTGTCCTGGTGTTTGTTTTTCTGCTTCTTCTTCATTTCCATCCAAAAAACTGCCTGCGCTCGGGATGCACATGGATTCAGGGTTATTCCAAGCATCGGTCCGTCCCTACAGAAACCCTTCCAGGAATATCTGGAAGCTCAGAGGAAAAAACTGCATCATAAAGGAGACAGCGGAACACCCCAGGTGAGGAAAAGTCTCTTCTTTAAACTTTCCTGCAGGATGTATAGTGCTTGTTGTGACAGATTCACTTTGATCTGTGTGAAATATTGCCTGTCCTTCTGTTCAGCACTGACATTTATCAGTCATTTGGTTTCTAATTGTGATTTATATTTTCCCTAAAAATTCCATACTCTTATCTTAAAAAAAAAAAGTTTCATTAAATGTCTCCTTTAATACAATCAAGGCATGTTAGTATTATGCTTTAAAATCATTTTTACATTTTTCATTTAGAATGTAATATTAAATGGAAATAATAAATTTTTAATAAACAACCTTAGTTTATATATCGAAATATACAGTCCCATTGCCTTAAAAGAGACTGCTTCATCTTAACATGTGCTTGCTGTCACTGAGTTAGCAAATGTCTATGTAATAAAGGCTCAGTGGTATAAAGCAGCAGCTCCGCCTTAACAGACCTTTGTATGCTTATGCTCATCTTACCATCAAGTACAATGTTATTTTCTGTTGATGCTACAAGATAAGTATGGCCATCCTGTATGTCTCAGGTTTTTATCCATACTTTTAATCTGGTAAACAACAGCTGCCATTCTCTTTGTCTTAAAAGGGAACGTTTACAAATGTAATACATAAATTATGTATTATTCTTTAAAATATTTAAACACTCTATTTTTATTTTGTGATTTGTTATTGAAAAATTCAAGAAATCATAAATAAAGAGATATATATAAAAAAAATATTTAAACACTTAAAAAAGCAGGGGGGAAGTCATTTTTTCTGAACAGTTCCAGGATAACTTTCCAAGACCTGAATAATAAAAAACTGCAATCTCAAATGCCTTGTCTGACAATCTTCACTAGGTTTGTCAGTGCTGTAAAATCCACAAAATCAATTAGTTAGAAATATTGACTTACCAGTGGTTCTAAAGGGGCATTTTGAAACATTTATACATATTAAACATTTAACAAAGCTCCACATACCACTGTATTGCATAAGAAGTTTGGCAGAATCTTTTAATTTCATCCTCACCCCTAAAATCAGGGATGCTCATTAAAATGGCCCTACAGCTATTGGCTTCCAGCATGTTTCAAAACTAATGGTAGTGATGAGGATGGGCACTATTCATTTAAAAGCAACTGAAGGGCCATGTTTTTGACCTCCCTGCCTCATGACATCACAGCAAAATATAGAATGGTTTATGATGTTGCTTATTTTAGCACCTGCATTATAGTAACATGGCCCTGTATTGATAGGGAGCCATATTAATTAACTTAATTAACTTCATAGGTTTCATATCAGGTCGGTGAGGGCCATACTGTTTAAACAAAGGTGGATAATCTTATTAATTGTTGGAAAAAAGGGCTAAATCGAAAAATAGAGATAGTATTTACTGTATAGTATTTAATGGTCATTTAATAGTGATGGACAAATGAAGTATTGACTCAGGAAACAAAGAAGCGCTGTATAATTGTTTTAGTAGAATAGAATATTCTGGAAAGAAATACAGTCAAAATACAGTGCTGTTGTTGCACAATATGTGTCCGCTCCCCAATATATGAAGCAGCAGAAAAATCTAAGAGTAATTAGGTTGATCTGAAATGTGCTGCTGCCCCCCACATACTAATCCAGACACAAACTAGTAAACAACACAATTAGCTGTTACACATAAGTAGACATCGGCAATTGTGCAACTGCCCCCCAAACAAGTATTATAGAAGTGACAGCTAGTGGGCGTCATATCTTAATGCTTTTTATTCCACAAAGAGCCTTTATGTGAAATGTGTACTCTCCCTAATCAAACAATGACTCAAGAATCTGTCCACAAGGCAGGGTCACTAGGGTGCATTACAAATGGAAAATTGCATGGCCGTAACCGTTCTGCGACGTGTACTGTAATAACCTCACCGTCTTCTATTGTACTTCTGTTTCTGCAGAGTGAAAACTGGCTATCGTGGGCGTTCGAGAAGCTGGTGATCATTATGGTTTTCTATTTCATTCTGTCCATCATCAACTCCATGGCACAGAGTTATGCCAAACGGGTTCAGCAGAAAAAGTTGTCTGTAGAGAAGACTAAGTAAAGGGATTACACCCTGGGAATTGGGAAGGAAAGGGGGGGGGGGTGAATGGTGATAAAAGACGATGCTTCTAAATGGAACTTCAACTGACATGATTAACCGTTAAATTCAAAGTAACAAATCTGGAGCGCATTTACTTGTTCCAAATTATTATTTTCTATTTTTTTTACAATATAAAAAAATAACACATTTATTATGCGAGTTCAGAGAAGTCTATGTGGAAATGTGAGACGCCATTTTCATGAGCTTTTTTTTTTTTTTTTCTTATGACACGTTCCTGTTTTTTTTTCTCTAACCTTTCAAATTCTCTCTTAAAGCTTTCTGAGTGGCAGAAAGGTTTGCAAACCTTTTTTTTTTTTTTGCACACACATTAGATATATAATGATGAAGTTGGACAATGCAGAGCACTGGTCTCTAGCCCCCTTCAGATTTTAAAGAAACAGGTGCTGAAAAATGAACTTTAATGTACTATTGCCATTGCAGATATTTTCTGTCTTATTGGAACTGGATGTGCTCCTTTCATGTCTGTAACTTTATTCTGGAGGGCTACATTGGTGGATTGCTGTGCAGTCTCTTGTACCTCCATCCAGATCTCTTAATATGTTTATAATGTTTGTGGAACTTCAGAAACAAAGACTAATTACTTTTCCCAGTGTCTGAAGTATCAGTTTTCTGGCGTATACATGTACATGGATATAACCACAGGCTTTAAACTGGGTGATTTCAATGCCCGCAGCTTTGACCTGACACAAGGCAAACACCATGCAGGTATATTTGTATGTGACGAGCCATCAGTTGTAGTCACCCTATGTGAAATACAGCAGATTTGGCAAGCACTGGTGCATATTGGGTTATTCTAGGTTACTTTCTCTCTTGTAAGGAGATGCCAGCAGTGGAAGGGAATAGTAATCAGTGCTGTCACTTCTTTTCACTGAAACCATTGCACAAAATTGGTACCTGTCCAATTCTGTAAAAATGACATTGTTTTTCTTTTTTTTTTTTTCTAAATTCTGTACATATAGAATGGAAAGCTGAAAGTGAACTTTATAAAAACCACCTTTGATCATTCCAGAACTTCTTGTGTCAATTCTTCTTTGTACATGTACCACTCCTCTATGCCGCGTTTTATATTTCCATTGCATTGATCCCGCTGCCTCCACTCCCTTCAGAGTTACGTTTGTTGCGTGCATGTTAATCCTCCCTGCAGAAAACCCCTTTGTCTGGGATTTCTCAATCATTTTGTCTTGCAAAAGCAGGAAGCAGGAAGTGTGTGCTGAGCTCTGGCTCTGCCTTCAGTATTGACCTAATGATTCAGCTGCCTTCCTAGAAAACTTATTCATGGCTCCATTTGCTCTCTTGCCAAAGCTGAGTCATTGGGAGTCACATTAACGCTTAAGGACCCATTTTGTCTTTTAGATTATTTGTTCTACCCAACTGGGAATTTCCAGGAGCTGTGCCTGAACCCTGTCTGCCCAGTTTGTATTTTCACTGATGTGAGCAATGTGTGCTGCTGGCTATCCATAATTAGGAAACCAGAGACTATATTTGCATTGTTTTATATGCAATTTAATATTTGACCTATTGTTTTCCCCCAAAGCTAGATTTGAGGCTCAGGTGGCATACATTGTACATTAGACTGTTTTAGGGGCAACACCTCTATGGTGTGTTTAGTTGAGCTTCTGATTCTAATTGTTGTAATCATTGGAACTTGGCTCTTTAACATTGCAGCTTTCAGTATGTGATGGCATCTCTCAGCTAAGCCTGCATGTGTTTAGTACAAAGGGCTGAGCTATAGAATGTGCTAGTACTCTATACATGTCTAAAACACAAGTTCTATCTAAAGGTCCCTGCTACACAAGTAAGTGTTTAAGTCAATGGCTGTATCCTCCTTTTTTTTTTTTTTTGAGTACAAACATGCCAAGTGAGTGAGTCAGCAGCTGATGACGCAGATGGGACCGTTTTACAATTGGATTTCTGCAGAAAAGGTACTCGGGCATTATCATAAACAAATAACATGAAATACTCTGTTTAAAACTTCACTTAAAGGGGAAGGTCACTGTACACTGAATTTACTTTTTTTTAATTTATTTTTTTGTTTCACAGCTTTCAGGTTTAGAATTTAAACTGCTAATTGGATGCTAAGATCTGTTTATCTTAGCAGAGTAAAAGATGAATAGGATCAGTATAACAAAACTAAAGTCTCACAGTGAGGCTGTTTTTTTTTTTTTTAGTTAGGCTAAATGACCTAAGCAACTAGATGGAATTTACAGGCTTGAAAGAAACAAATAGGATGGCTAACCAGTAAAAAACATAAACATTTCAAATGAACAAGGTAAACTTAACCTTATTTTAATTAAATATTTCCATTCTGTTTGCTGTGTGCTTTTCAATGTTCAGCTTGGCACAAGTGTTTAAATGCTTTTGATTTAAAGACGAATAAGAAACCGTGCATGCTACAATCCAGTCATTCCCATCACCTGCTTTTTACCTTGCCCATGCCGTCGTGACATCTCCATGGCTGTACCATCCTGTCGGATAGCTTATCAGACTGATGTTGACTGTTGGATGTCATGGCAACAACAGTCGGTAGGCTGTCTGACATTTTGGTGTCTTTCACGTGACCAACTGTTTTCATCATTCACTTCTGTTTCTTTGGTTTGTTGCAGTGACTTCAATTGTCTGTGTTTATTATTTCCAGTACAGGTTTCCAATGTAATAAAGTTCTTCACGTAAAGCATTTATAATTTTAAAGGTATACGGCCATCAAAATAAAAACATTTTGTTTGTATAAAATAGTCCAAATTTGAGGAAACCATAATTTTCTGGTGTACTGCCTTTCTTCATGGTTGGGTGAAAGCATAATCTCAAGAAACCTCTATTTTTCATTCATTTACAGTGGTGCATCCCGGAGAGAACTTAAGGGGTAGTTCACATTTAACTTTTAGTATGATGCCGTGATATTCATTAGTTAGACACATACAGTCCTAAGAAATAGCCATACATTGGCACACAAAAATTCTGTTGAGTAGCTTCATTGTATATTCTCATCTACTTTAATTTTTCTACTTGTCGTTTGCATTTACTATAAAGCTCTGTGTGAGCTTCCCTGTCCAGGGGAGCAGGTTTTACCCAGCATGATGTGTTACTGTGATACAAGATTAGATAAGCCTGCTTATATGTTTTGTACTGACACGGCCAATTAGTTTTTTAGAACAAGGTATAAATACCTTCAGCAAGTCTGCAGCACACAACATGGTCAATCATTAATGGCTTCACGTTTCCATTGCTAAATTGATTTTTGTGTCTCTTCTCCTGAATTCCAGTACATAGAACTTTTATATGCCCCCTAAGTGTTCTTATTCACTCATCTATATGTTTTGAAGGGAAACATGTACAGATAAAACGATTATTTTTCTCAAATAAATGTACAGCTGGGAAAATACACTTGTGTCTTAGTGTTTTGCATTTTTACGATACTATCCATGTTAATTTCCTCTCTTATATACTTTTAGATAGCGTGGGGCAGTTTTCACAAAAAGTTCATATTTGTTTGAGACATATATACATAATGAAAAGTTTCTGGATAGACATGAAAGCATAATTAAGTTGCATTTGAAAACATTTCACTGCTTGTAGAGGAACTTTAAAAAATATTGTAAATGACAGGCAGGATCAGCAACCGTTGAGAACCAGGTAGTCTAGGGGGGGAAAGCCAAGGTACTGCCAAAAAATATACCAGCAACTGTGAGACAGCACATTACACTCCAATTGCATCCAATTGTCCCATGGCAGAATTGTGTAACTTGGCATTACTCTTACTGGTTTCTTCATTAAAGAAACTAGAATATAAAGATAATGTTTTGTTAGAGGAAGTAAGGAGAACATTTGATGACCTTTTTCTAGGCAAGCAAAAATTTAACTTTAAATTTTCCACATTATAGTTTTGCTTCAGTGTATGAGCATGTCTGCTTGAGGTTTATGTTAAATTATTTACCTGGGTTTAAAGGCAAAACATATCCCTCATTTTGACATGAGTTCAGTCAGCTAGGCGTATGTAGAAGAGGTGTATGAACTTCCAGAAATAAATATAATTTTTTAAAAACTATATTTTTTATCCCTGACTTGTACAAAGTATTTCCCATCCTCCCTTAGGTTTACAGTGTCATAAAACCCTTCCCTACCTTGTGCCTTTGTAAAGTGATGGATTCTGGGACTTTTCCATATTGTGTGTTGCACAGATTCTCTGAAAGCAGAGGAACTTCAAGTCCCAGAATCCAACAAGGTAACAATGTACGGGAGGGGTAGTATGACCTGGTGTGGTTACCTGGGAGATACCTGGATCCCCCCTGCACACTCCTGTCATTATTGGCCATTCTCCATTTGTAAACAATCTATTTGCAGTGATTTATTTGTGTTGTCATGCTAGGTCACACCTCCACCCCATGCTGGGGTACATCTATTTTTCTCCCAATTTTCTTCTTCACTGGGTTGACATCTCTGCAATGATCATGGGGCTGGAGTGATAGATAAATGTCAGTCTGTATCAAATTAGAGTTAAGATGTATTTGTAAATGTTTGAAGCTGGCTGAAACAGAACAAACTGAGCATATTCACAGTGACTGGTTGACTCCTATACAGTGAACAAAGTAAAAATAATCAGGTATAAAGAAGGAAAAATGCATCTTGTATATTGTGTATCATAACAAAACTACAACAGATAGGTTTTGTGATATCTATAGATTGTAAACACTTTATAAGTATGGGTTGATTTCTGATGTAAGTAATAAGATGTACTTTTAAATATATTTTTTATGAATATTACGCAACACATGATCATTACAGCGATTCTCTGGAAGGGAGAGATTTCCAGGAAGAAGAAAGAAAAATATAATGTGGCCAGAGGCAGATTTGCTAAACAATCATTAACTCTGATCAAAGAAACAACACAGTAATTAATTTTAAAGGAGAATTAAAGCCTAACTAAAGAAGTAGGCTAGAAATGTTGTACATTATGTTCTGAGCTTCTGTACCAGCCCAGTGTAACCACAGCCCTTTAGCAATAAAGATAATGTGCCTCCAAAGATGCCCCAGTAGTTGCCCACTTTCAAAGACTCCAAAGGAATCCACTAAGTTGCCAGTGGAAATGATCAGCCAAAACAGCATTTTGCATAAAATATAAATATTGGAATTGCCATGGAAAACAATTTTGACCCAGGGTAAGATAAATGTACAAAACAACTTTTGCCACTTTTGGAGTGGACCTCCTAGGGTCCAACCACCTCACAGTTAACTTGACCCAGGCTTTAATTAATGGGGTACTGTGCCCCATCCAGCCCATCACTACTAATTTCTTAGAGTAGTACAGTGTGATTCTCATAAGTGGGTATGTCCTATTCAGAGGCAGCAAGTCCTCTACCAGCCCCAGTAGACAGACCTCAGGGAACATACTGTACATGCGGTAGATCAAGGTGTTCAGCTAAGTATAGTGATATCTCTCTCTAGAATTTCTGCATTGGGGGACAGTACCACGCTAAGTGCAGGAATAACGCTGAGTACTCTTGGCATCTCGGACATTGACTACCATCCTGCTTGCACGAACAATGTAGCAAACTCAAACACCCTCAAAGAGATCAGCCCGGTGCACAATATTGGAGGGTCAGCAACCTCACAACTAGATATAGAAGAAGAATATCGGCACACGAGGCATGCTTGACAAAGGGGAGTGACCCCGAAACGTTGCATCACCGCATAATAAACGAGCAGGTTGTTCCCTGCAACGCTAGTTGCCTCGTGTGCCGATATTCTTCTTCTATATTTACCATCCTGCTTGCCCATCCTTTCCAGTTTTCCTGGAGGAATGTACAATTGATGAATAAATTTATATTGTATTAAATTGTCTCGGAGAGAGTAAGCCGTTGTATAGAGATTTGGCAGCCTCATCCCATTGTTCCTCGTTGAGGGCTGAGAGAGATTGTTGCCACAGCCGCTGGGCTCAAATGGAAGGGAACCCCATCTACAAGTGCCTGATACAGTCTCAAAGTTAATTTCTTGTGTTCCGGGTCATGGAGGATTACTTCCACCGGAGGATTGGTGTAGGTTATGTCCAAGGAAGTGAACTGTGCCCTAAAGGCATGTCAAAATTGGAGATACAGTATCTATATAGCTGGAGGGGAGAGTATTGGTGGTGCATGCCCAGTAAGTGCATAGGGCACTGAAAGGGGTGGAACTTATGAATGTTTGTATTTGCTATGGAATCCTGGCTGTGAACCACATTTTGTTTGTGTTATTGGTTTTCCCCCCTTTTCACCTTCCTGGAAAATTAAAAACCTTTTAAAAAAATATTGACAGTGGTACTTATTGTGGGTTATATAGGCTTTGTTAGAAATGTTGATGGGTATTACTCTAGGCTCGATTCATTAGGGGCTGAGCTTACTGCGTTTATCTTTAAGCAGAAAATTGAAACTGAACAAAATTACCTGTACACATGAACTGTGTGAACTGAAATATGTTGTATATCATTGATGTGATGTATACAGAAGCCCCAACCTGGCACTGTAAATGGGTCCAGAGTTATTTTCATCTATTTCATATAGAGGGTGATCATCTCAACCAATCGAAATTAAGCATTAATTGGCCGGCAGTTGTTAACTGGTCAAAGCTGATTGGTTGCTGTAGATTGAACTTTGTACCAGTTTTCCGAATCCCAGAAGTGTAGAAGGATATTTGAGTACCTGGCGAAAACACATGCCACAACTGTCTGGAAACCAAGGATCCTTGTGCTGCAATACTAACCATGTGCTATTATGCCACCCAAAATCCTCATGGAACAACTGTTTGTATATTATCTGCAGTAATAGTGTTGTACTTGCAACACTAAAGAATAAAGTATAACCCTCCAGTGCCTGGTTTACACAATTTTATTAAGGGCCAACCTTTGTCTGCAAATGCCCTTTAATCCCTTATCCAGAAATGTTCAAGTCCTGAGCATTTTGGATAACAGGTCCCATGCCTGTATTATGGTTGTCTTCAGTCTAACACAGCTCTAAGTTTATGAACAATGCTGCAAGCAGATTATTTAGCCACAAAGGTTATCTGTCCTGTAGAGCTTGCAGACAGTCTGGATTTGCTCAAGATCACACCTAGAGATGTCACCTACTACTCTCCACAATCAAATCCCAAGTCAGATGAAACAAGTTCAGTGAACAGTGATTAAACCAAACTCTCCTCCACCCACTTCCTTATAACAGAGGGTGCTCTTACCTAAAACAGGATTTCCCACTGACCATATATAAAGGTATTCTAAAATGACTTCTGATCTCCTCATATTTTACAACAGTGGGTACATTATCATGATACACAAGTTTCAATGAGTTATGCAACACAAATGACATCATCAAGCACCAATTTTAACTGATGACATCACTAAACACTGTTCTAAGGATATCATTTACAGGATATACATGGCCAATATTCCAGAGATGATAACATGGTACCTTGTAACTGTTGAAGATGAAGTCAAGAAAGATGTGGATGAGAGAAGAAGCTAATGGAGGTATGAGTAAGTATGCTAAGCTGTAGTTCCTGGACATTTGTTACACCCCACAGTATTTTATAATGCGTCAGACTAGGCAAATATAAGGGGGTTAATTACATAATTTTACACAAAAAATTATGAAAGTGAATAATGGATCATAAAACTACAATTTTCTTTATATTTAGGCAAAATTTATGCTATTTATTAAATCTTAGTTTTATTGAAGTTTTTCTGAACATCAAATGCAGTCGGTATAAGAGTATATCTCTAAGATTTTTTATGTGCCTTGTTTCAAGCTAATGTAATATAATAGATTCCTGATGAAGGGTGGTTGTACGACCGAAATGTTGATATTGGTGGTGTAAACAAATAAAAAGAAGGGGTACTTTCTCCACTGCAGAAATTTGTGTGTGTGCGGATCCGTGAAAATAAAGTTGCTCTTGTTTCAAACTAATGCAATTGATCTAACAGAGTAACAAAGGTTGTATAATAGTTATTTTGACATAATAGGCTGATTAGGTTGCAGAATATATGACAGAATAAAAGTTGAGCTATATATTATTATAAACATGGCCAAATAAAATATCCGTACAGGCATGGGATCCGTTATCCAGAAACCTGTTGTTCAGAAAGCTCCGAATTATGGAAAGGCCATCTCCCATAGACTCCATTTTATCCAAGTAATTAACATTTTTAAAAATTATTTCCTTTTTCTCTGTAATAATAAAACAGTAGCTTGTACTTGATCACAACTAAGATATAATTAATCCTTATTGGAAGCAAAACCAGCCTGTTGCGTTTAATAATATTTACATTATTTTCTAGTAGACTAGTGTCATACTAGTCTTCTAAAAAATCATGTAAATATTATATAAATTGACAATAGATTGTCATACTCATGACATACTTTAGCTTCACATAAACATTAAAAAAAGTCATTTATGTAATGGAAATATACTTCTGCTGTTTTTAAATCACACTGGGTCTCCTTTTTGGAGAGCAGAGACCCACTCACTGGTGTAACTGGGCCGCAGGGTCTGCTCCTTCTATAACTGTTAGAGAATCCCTTTCTGCTCTCCTTCTTACCGCTGTGCAGGTGAAGTGGAGTGTGCACCGGTCCCTTCCAATTTTTTGTTGCGGGGGGGGGCTGACGCATTTTAGTTACACCACTGGACCCACCATTTCCCCTATTAATAAAGTGCTGACAATATGGGTGGAAGGTGGGAGGGCAGAGACACATAGGTGCAAGTTATGGGGCTGGCATGGGGGGTACAAGCCACAGTGGGGAGCTGTCCCTGATCCCTAATACTGTGTCTATAGGCAGAGATTCAGACTTCAGTGTGAAAATGCACACAACATATTTAGGCTAGAATTTGCCCCTCATGCTCACTCACAGTGTTCTACAACTTTGTGATCAAGTCAGATTTGCTTTTCTGCAGCCAGGGAACAGCTTTAAAAAAAAAATGGTAAAAGGAGTGATTGCATTTGGAATGCGAGTGTTTGGCACACATTCTACATGGTGAACATCAGAAGAGAAAGTACAGACATAATCATCTGGGGAGGAAAGATATAAACAACTGTCTGGGCGCAGCACTGGCTTTCAGATTTGCTGCACTTATTAAATAAAAAAACAAGCTTGAATAATATGTGAATGGGGTAACAGACTGGAACACATGGCTTCATATATTCAATGAAATATGATACTTACATTCAAATTCCTAAAATGGAACTTTTTTTAGGCAATCAGCATGGCGATGCCAGTCTGTGGGTGATCATGAGATCTTTATCATTTCCTCCATAAATCTTGTTGTCTGTCATTGCAATTTTGTTTCACAGCACACAATAGGGTAATTGAAAACACGTTATAATAACAAACAATTAAGCATTGCTAAATGCAGTTTAATAATAAATAAATACATATTTCTGTATTGTGCTAATGCCAAGGATCTCATCAGTATGTCTCTCCTAACAACATGTCCACCACACCCTATACCTTTTCACTTCCATACCAGATGTTGCCTACTGGAGCCTGATTGATCATCATAAGGTTAATAGGCTTCTCAGCAGCTACTTGGAAATCTACTGTAGTCAAAACAAACAACATGTAACACGAGTATGATGTCAAGACAAAAGGGACACGATTGGCCAATGGCTCTTAGGCATTGTAAGGGAACAGAGTAGCTAAACAGCAGATAGTATTCTAAAATATTTATACAAACTCCCCCTGTGACAACATAAAGCAGACACCTATGCTTTTAAATACAGGGTTACAGCCAGGGTGTAGGTCATGGTTGGAGTTGGATTGTTCTTCCAGAGAATCTGAAGAATTAAAGTAGCCCATATCTTTACTGTAACCTTGCAGACAGCTTAGAATCGACATGCCCACAACACACGCCAAGCATATTAGCTCTCATTTCTGAAGAGATTAGAATTCACTTCTGAGGCAAAGTCATTATAAAGGGTAAAGCAAAGATGGGATTCCAACATGAGTAAAGAAACAGTATATAGGTATGGAATTATCCAGTATGCGGGGTTTTCCAGATAAGGGAACTCTGGATCTTCATACTTTGTCTACTTAAAGTTAATTTAAACATTAAATAAACCCAATAGGATTGTTTTGCCTCTAAGGGTGGTGGCAGATGAGGATATTGGGGTAGATTAGTCTTCCAGCAACAAATCGATCTCCTCTTCAGGCGACTAATTTCCCCTAAATGCCTTCCCGCCAGCTACAGTGTAAATCGCTGGCGGGATGGCACTCGAATCGCTTCAGCTTTTCCTTGTGAGACAACTTCGGACGACTTAAATAAACCCAATAGTTTTGTTTCGCCTCTAAGGGTGGTGGCAGATGAGGATATTGGGGGAGATTAGTCTTCCAGCGACAAATCGCCTCCTCTCCAGGCGACTAATCTCCCCTAAATGCCTTTTCCTCCAGCTACAGTGTAAATTGCTGGCGGGATGGCACTCGAATTGCTTCGGCTTTTCCTTGTGGGACAACTTCGGACGACTTCGGTAAACGAGGCATTCAAAGTGCCATCCTGCCGGCAATATACACTCTAGCTGGCCAGAAGGCATTGCAGGGAGATTAGCCGCCCAAAGAAGAGGCGATTTGTCTCTGGGCGACTAATCTCCCCCAGTAGCCTCGTCTGCCACCAACCTAAAAATTATTAATTATATCTTAGTGGATATCAAGTACAATGTACTGTTTCGTTATTACAGAGAAAAAATAAAAATTTTTAAAAATCTGAATTATTTGATTAAAAATGGAGTCTATGGGAGATGGCCTTTGTTATGTTTTGGGTAGCCGAGGATAAGTAGAGTATATAAGTGCTTTATTAGCAGACTCTCATGCAGCTATTACACAACAGTAACTTTCACTTATAAGCTGTCAGGAAGTATGCACAGATAAGTCTGGGCACAGTGACATCTACAGGCCATTTGTATAAACACCACAGCCTTCCTGTAATTTGGAGCCTTCCAGACAACGGACCCCATACCTGTAAAAACAAAACACACACAAGAGGGAAAAGCAGGTATGGGGTGGCGTACAAGAGAAAAGGAAAATAAGACAAAATGATATTAAACTATTAAAAAGATGAATAAGAAGAATATGGAAAGAAAAAATGGGGTCTGTTATTAATCTGAACCATGAGGGAAAAAGCTGAGGACAGATGGCAAAGAAGGGAAGCAAGAAAATGGAGAATATTAAGATTATAAAATGTTCCAATGGCAACCAAACTCTTGCACATATGTAATTATTCTCTATATTTCCACTTCACTCTGAAATTCTTAATCATTCTCCTTGTCCTGGAGTAATATTTCAGAAAAGACAATAAATATAGGTACTGTGTGTGTGCTTGTCCTCTAGACAGCTTACATATACTTTACTTAATACTAAAGGCCAGATCAGCCATTAGGTGCTGTGATGCTACACCCCCTTAAAAATCACCCCCGAAATCAGTTCATAGGGTAATTGGATGTCAGTTTTCATTGCTTGCTATTAGAACAATACTGTGAAGTAGGACATGTTCATATCTGCGATATTAATAATAGGCATAAATGTCCATATGTCTGTAGAAGGTTCAAGGCAAGTGGAATTACTTTGGGGTGGTGTAAATAACAATATGCAGCAAATATTACAGCAAGTTCCTGCTCCGATATGAAGCGTACTAGAACAGGATCGTCTCCAAATGGGAAAAGCGTTTGTCATTTCATTTTTATTGTAGCATGATGAGCACAGCAACATGTTTTTATAGCTGCAAGTACTTTGACTGTAAAATAGCTATGTTTTTGCCAACTACTTGTCCTGCACAAAACTGTTAAATTTATAGGGTTTATATAAGGTACCGGGCTGCATCTGCTACGGATGAGAAGTAAGTGTGTATTCCATTATGATTTAGCAATCACTGGAAACCTTGACGTTTGAGAAAACAATGAATTACATCGGAAGTCCAGTGTCATATTTTAATGTAAAATCAAATTCGATTTTTAACTTATGTCAACTCCCACTCATCTAAATAAACAGAAACATAAAAGTTAAATCTGTGTGCAGAGTAACCTATTCCAGTATGATTTACTGAACATTCATCAGATCAAATTGTGAACTTAAACTCTGTATGTATGTTTTTCCTTGACAGTGCCCAGTGGACCAACATGACTCTAATGCTGTAATTTTCAGTTATTGGCTAGAACAAAACAAGTGTAGCTAGAAGCCCATTGGCCCCAGTGCAAAACTTAATGCATTACCGCCTACTTACTGCTATAAAATACCTATGCCTGCAGTAGGGTTGCCACATTTTCTAAGGAAAAAAAAACACCAGCCTTCTTAATTATTATCTTTAAATAACATTGGAATCTAGCATCATTTTTAGCACCTTTTTAGCATCTAACCCCTACTATTCTGTTTGCACTCCAAAATAGGTTGCAGCAAAACCACTTTTAATGCAGTGGATATATTTTAACAACTAGAATACACATAGAGGTTGAGCAAAAAAAAATACGTTTAGTGGGGTATTTATTAAAACTTAAATCTATTTTGTTATTTTAAAAATTCGAATCACAATTTGGCTTAATGTACTCTAAAATCCAAAGAAAAACTGTACGTGCTGGAAAAAAGTTCCAACAAAATTGTGCGCCAATTTGATTTTTTCGAATTGTTGCTCTAAAATCTCAACTTTTTCGAGTTCGAAGCACTCGAACAAAAACCAGCATCAAACAGCCCAAAACTTTCGAACATTATGAAGACAAAAAAACATCTTCCAGTTGTAAAAAGGGACATCTGGCATTGACTTTTACATGATTTCCACAGGTTTTAGATGGAGTATTTTTGGATTTGGATTGTTAGCAGCTTTGGAGCATAATAAATCTCAAAATAATGCACGTTTTTTTCCCCCCTCTAAAAATTCTGATTTTTCCCCTTAAAAACTCAACCAGAAAAATGTGAGGTTTAATAGGCCCCTTAATCTGAAGATAATTATAATTAAAAGGGAATACAACATCCTTTTATGCGGCAAGCCACATTCCCAGACATAATGTTACATACGGCTTCAGGTCACGGCTCAATCTTCTGCCTGTAGCAGCTGCCTTTGGCCTCGGGAGGAGCCCTCAGCTACTCAGATGCCGCCAGGTCTTAACTTGAGAGGAGCCAAGCAAAGTTTCTGAACAAGCAAAGGGGCACGTGCATTTCCAAGGTTTTGGACGGAAGGCAAAGTTCAGGGAAAAGCGAAAAGCGTAGTCAGCCAGACCGGGGTAGGTACAGGCGGAGTTCAGAGAATAGTCAGGCAGGCAAGGGTCAATAGCAGTAGAGTTCAGAATAGTCAGGCAGGCAAGGGTCAGAATTGACAGAGTTCAGGATAGTCAGGCAGGGATCAAAACCGGGATCAAAACAGATATAAATCGCACCCAGATACTAACGAGTTAGCCCTAATAATGAGCAACAAATTCTAACCCGAAGCACCTTTAAATCGTTAGAATTTTGCGCCAAAATGCAATGACGTTGTTACACACGGCACATAAATTGCAGAAGTGCGGTCCACATGCGCCATAGGAAACCAGTGACTAAGAAGAAGAGACACCACCTGACGGGCCACCCCCCCCCCCGCCAGCCCACTACAGCGCCAGGGTGAGTCGTTACACATAATCTGGATCCAAATGCTGGATATAGCAACAAGTGCTAATTTCATTGATATAAACCAGTTTTACTTTCTAATATGAAATAATCTGAAATAAATCCCTTACATAAATCCAGGCACATAAAGAAGACACGGGTAGAGTTTTCTAGAAGTAGGTTGCATGTATGTGGAAGGTCACGTACATGGCTGGGAATTTCCCTATGACTAGCTGGAGAAAAGAAAGGGAAATGTAAAAAGAAAATATTAGCAGTGAGGCTGTAGTCTGAGGAACATATCCATGTCTGGAAACTTGCCAGAGCTGACTCAGTTTTCATGTGTCTTCCCAGATCTGGCTTTGGTAATGTCACACTTAGCATGGGGGGAACAACGTGAATGTACATCACTCTTTGCTTATAAGCTAATTAGTGCCATACTGTATGAGGCAAGCCCTCTCCTGTGAAGTTCACTAGCAGCCACATACAGCTCTGGACGGAGGAATCCCTTGGACACACTAAGGGGGTTATTTATCAAAGTCCGAATTTATCTCAATATTTTCTGCTACAAACTCCGATCAAATCTGCTCGGGTTTTTTACCCTTATTTATTATTACATTTTCCCGAAAATTTGCTTTGTGGAAAAACAAATCAGATTTTCACAAATTTTTCAGACTTTTTCATCCGATTTTCATGATTTTTTCATAATTTTCACCTGAAAACTTGGAAAACTTCTGGGTATTGCCTGAAACCCAGCGCACATCAAAAAATCATTGGGACTTCTCCAATTGACTTATATGCAAACCTCAACAGGTCTGAGATGCCGGTTTTTCAGATTTCAACTTTTTCATCTTCGGGGTTTAATAAATTGATTTTTTTTAAAAGTCAGGTATTTTAATAAAAAAAAAAACAAATTTTTCCTGATTTTTGCATTTGGAGTTTAGTAAATAACCCCCTTAAAGTCACATCACAGAGGAGTTTGGCCTGGGAGAGCTCTGGAAGAAATTGAGGACACGTATCCCAGTTTTATTTTCTGTTTTTGTTCACCTTTAAATTAACTTTTTAGTATGACATAGGGATTGTAACCAATTTGCAATTGGTTTTTATTTTCTATTTCAAGTTTTTAAGTTATTTCTTTTTTTATATAGCAACTCTCCAGTTTGCAATTTCAGCATTTGTGTTGCTAGAGTCCAAATTACCCTAGCAACCATACATTGGTTTGACTAAGAGACTGAAATATGTATAGGAGAGGCCTGAATAGAAAGATGAGTAGTAAAAAGTATCAATACATTTGTAGCCTAACAGAGCATTTGTTTCTTAGATGGGGTCAGTGCCCCCCATTTTAAAATAGAAGGCAAATAATTCAAAAACTATAAAAAGAAAAATTAAGGCTAAGGCCACACTAGGCGATAGCGCCGGATTGTAACCAATTTGCAATTGGTTTTTATTTTCTATTTCAAGTTTTTAAGTTATTTCTTTTTTTATATAGCAACTCTCCAGTTTGCAATTTCAGCATTTGTGTTGCTAGAGTCCAAATTACCCTAGCAACCATACATTGGTTTGACTAAGAGACTGAAATATGTATAGGAGAGGCCTGAATAGAAAGATGAGTAGCCTAACAGAGCATTTGTTTCTTAGATGGGGTCAGTGCCCCCCATTTTAAAATAGAAGGCAAATAATTCAAAAACTATAAAAAGAAAAATTAAGGCTAAGGCCACACTAGGCGATAGCGCCGCGATTTGACTCGCCGCGACTTTTAAGCCGAATCGCTGGGGAAACTTTTGCGCTGGCGTCTATGGGGAATCGCCAGCGTAAAAACACACGCGGCGATCTTTTTTCTATTGTCGCTCGAAATCGCCTAGCGAGGCAATTTCGAGCGACAGTAGAGAAAAGATCGCCGCGTGTGTTTTTACGCTGGCGATTTTTCGCGATTCCCCAGCGCAAAAGTTTCCCCAGCGATTGCGGCTTAAAAGTCGCGGCGAAAAGTCGCCGCGAGTCAAATCGCGGCGCTATCGCCTAGTGTGGCCTTAGCCTAAAAAATGAAGTTACTGAAGTTGAAGTTGAAAAGTTACTTAGAATTAGCCATTCTATAATATACAATAGTTAACTTAAAGATGAACCACCCCTTCAACTGTATTCACACATATAGTCAGTAATATTAAGCGGTTTCCACATTATCCCTTCAGAACTGAATTCCTCTAAATCTACTTATCATAGGGCTGCCTACAAATTATCTCTGATGCACAGGGCAGATTTAGCCCTCGTTGTAGCAGTACATAAGGACAGCAATGTTTAAAGGGCTCCCTTTAGGTAAAAATGTTATCCCCAACCAAAGGTGGGACTAATAGAGCCCACATTCACAGTTGTTTTTTTTTAAAAAAAAATGCCAACCCACCAGCGCAATGCTACCTGTACTGGGAGGGAGCTCCTGGTGCGAGCAGCCATTTTGTGTCACTTGCATGCACATAATGAAAAACTGAAAAATTGCTCATTATGCGTATGCACGTGACATCACATACACGTTATGCACATGCAAGTGACTGGACACTAACTGTGTATGTCCTGCATTAATATTTTCAATCTAATAATAACTCAAATCGTTCCCCATTTCAGCCATGAAACAGAAGTCAGATGTTCAGACAAACCATTCTTTGCCTCCACCAAAATACTGTACAATGTCACTTGTTGTAGACTGGGCTCGGCAAATGCAAATATAGTAATTATTCACTATACTGTGCTCAAGGTACTCAGTGTTTTAACTATTATTGTCCTTAATAAATGAATGCATGTTGTATGTTGTTGTGTGCTCTGTCAAATGCTATTGTCTGAAATAAGTTCCTGAAAAAAGTAACAAAAAGAAAGCTGGCCGTTTACCAGCAACAAGCAGGTTCAGCAGTTCAGCAGGAACTAATGCTCGTCCTGAACCAGCATTTACTGTAACTGATATAGAGCCTTTTTCAAATCAAAGACTCCCTGTTATATATTGATGAAAAATGAAATTGTGTCATATACATTCAGGGCTGGAACTAGGGTTAGGCAGAAGAGGCACCTGCCTAGTGCACAAACATAAGGGGTGCTTGGCAGGTACCTATTAAGTGTCTTCTGCCTTCCCCTATTCCTCCTCCTTCCCATCACCCCTCCCTCCTTCCCTCTCCATCACTCTCCTCCCTCCCCTTGTGCAAGCTCCCCTTTTGCACATGCATTCACACACAGGGGGTAGCGGGCTGGCCGGCCAGGTTGCCGAAGGGCGCCTGGTCGGCTTGGACTGTTATCATCCAATTGTAAGATTGTGCCTTTATGAAAGAAGCTCTAATATTGTATACCTAATTTTGCTGCTGGACCAAGAGCTGTTAGTACTGAAAGGAAAGCTATACCCCCAGAATGAATATTTAATCAACAAATAAATCATATTAAGTGGCCTATTAAAGAATCTTACCATTAAATTTTCCCTTTTACATCTTTTACCTTGAGCCGCCATTTTGTGATGGTCTGTGTGCTGCCTCAGAGATCACCTCACCAGAAATAATGCAGCTGTAACTTTAACAGGAAGAAGTGTGGGAGTAAAAGACTGAACTTTGTCTATTAATTGGCTCATGTGACTTAACATGTAAGTGCCCTTGGCTTGTTTGTATGCACTGTGAATCATATGATCCATGGGGACGGCCCTTAGTATTCAAAATGGCAATTTTCTATTCAGGATTACCCAATGGCACATACTGCTAGAAAATTATATTTTTATGGAAAAAGCAGGGTTTTATATAGGCTTGTTTATATAATATGTTTTTTTATAGTGACTTACATTGTTCAGGTTTTGTTTTCCTTTAAGTTTGGCAGTATACTGTTTCAACCAACAGTGTACAATGCACAGGTTTTCAATATTCCTTACACATCCATGAAACAAATATATTACATATTTTTTTGACTGGTCTAAGTCCCTCTTAGAGGCTGAATTTCTAAGGCGGTAAATGTGTGTCTTTTTTTTGTTCTAACTCACCTTCAAACTGGGCTTCCAGGTGTTATTAAGGAGAACAGATAGACATTCTTTTCAAATCTCATCCTAACAGTCCCTTAGGTTGGATCCCCCAAGCTAACCAAGTACACAGATGTGTGTGCTTCAACCACCTCGTGTAGGTTCCTTTCGGGCAGAGTGCAAAGCAGTGTATAGGCCCTTGCCATAGGCCAAATGTACAGCAAAACAGGAAAAAACTGCAGCACCTCTTGTTTGAAAAATGTGAAAAATTTATTACAGGCAACGTCAGTAACAGGCAACGTTTCGGGCCTTGTCTTGCCCTTTCTCAAGCCTGCCTGATAGTGTGTGATACAAACATTTATCCCCCACACTGGGGGAGTGCACAATATCAGGACCCACCCCCAATTAAATTTAACCCAACAAGTGAAGACTTCATGAAAGTCCAATAAAGTCCAAGCGTTATGCATTCTCCGTGTATCTTGTCAGTCCAATTCTTTACTAGGTATTTAGTTGTACTTATAAGACAGAAATTTAAAAGTGACACTTAGTGATAAAAGTAAAACAATATATAAGGTTAAAGACACTGCAGTACCTTTTAGCCGGAGAGGATGGTTCCAAATGGAATCAAATGGAATCTCCTCGATGCAGTCCGGGATCATGTACCCATTCTTCATAAATGTTGATAACCTTAAAAAACAAAAATCATATTCAGAAAATTGTAAAAATACAGTAAAAGGTTAAAACCAATCAGAACAAAAGGAGGTGTTGTCTGACCTAGGTGGAATAGAAAGGGTATTATAACTTAAATAAAGCACATAGGTGTATATTCCCTATTAAGGCCCTTGGGCCAAAGCGTACCCAATTTATTTATCCAGTACATTTCTTTTCTTTTGAGGACTTTTAACCGATCGCCCCCTCTTCTTAATTTGGGGACACCATCAATAATCTGAAATCTCAGCTGACTTGATGTATGTTTTGCTGTATGGAAGTGTGCAGGTATAGGGAGTTCCAGGTCTTCGCATCTTATGGTTGATTTATGCTTTGAGATTCTATCTTTTACTTTCTGGGTTGTTTCTCCCACATATCCTAGTCCACACGGGCATTTGATTAAATAGATCACATATGTAGATTCACATGTAAAAAATTGCTTAATACTGAATCTTTTCCCAGTGTGGGGATGTGTGAAGCTTTGTCCTTTGGTCACACTGTTGCACTGTGCACAATTTAAGCAAGGGAAAGTTCCCGGTTTAATACCAGCTAGGTATTGCTGGCCTGTTTTTTTAGTTGGGCCAATATCTGCTTTTACTAAAGTGTCTCTGATATTCCTCCCTCTCCTATAAGCCATCAGTGGAGGAGAAGTGAACTCCTCAATGTCTGGGGAGCATTTTTGTAGTATATGCCAGTGTTTGCGTAAAACCATGGCTATGTGTTTACTGGCCGATGTATATTGGCTTACAAAAGCCAATCTCTTTTGTGTTTTGGGTATGTTTTTGTTTTCAAGCAAAGTTTCTCTTGGGATATTTTTCATGTGTTCATCGCTCTCAGTGAGGGCCTCTTTGGGATATCCTCTATCACTGAAGCGTTCGATCATTTCAGCTGCTCTTAAGGGGAATAGCTCTGGATCTGATACAATCCTTTTGATTCGAGCTAATTGTGTCTTAGGTAGAGATTTCTTAAGAGCTGGAGGGTGACAACTTTTATAGTGTAGTAATGTGTTACGATCAGTTGGTTTTTTATACCAGTCTGTCCCCAGACGGTTGTTGTCAATGTATATGTTCAAATCTAGGAAAGAGACACATTTTTGATCAGAGACGAGTGTAAATTGGATTGTGGGTACCGCTGTATTGAGGCAGTTGTGAAATTCTCGTAAGGTGTCCCTATCACCATTCCAAATCATAAAGATATCGTCTATATAGCGACGATAGAAAATACAGTGTGAAGAAAACAAAACATTTGGATATACATACTGTTCCTCGAAGCTTGCCATGTACAGATTGGCATAGGTTGGCGCCACATTACTCCCCATGGCTGTGCCCCGGCATTGCATATAGTATGTGTCTCCAAACAGAAAGTAGTTCTCATATAACACTATTTTTAAAAGATCAATCAGAAAGGATCGTTCCGACTCACTGTGATCAGTATATTGGAGACTGTCACTTACTGCTTGTATCCCCATCTCATGTGATATTGAAGTATACAGACTGCCTACATCCAAACTCACCAATTGAACCTCCATGTTTGGTAGAGTGATGTTATGCAGTTGATTAAGCAGTTGCATGTTGTCCTTTAGATATGATCTAGTGTTGACCACCAGTGGCTGTAAAACCTTATCTAGATAGGTTGCTAGAGGGGAAAATACTGAATCTGTGCCTGCCACTATGGGCCTACCCGGTGGATGAATGGGATCTTTATGTATTTTGGGCAGCGTGTAAAAAACTGGTGTCATAGGGTGTTCCTTTATCAGAAATTTCTTTGTGTCTGTCTCAATTATGCCATCCTCTACCCCTTGGTCAATGATTTGTGCTATACGTTTCTGTATCTCAGGGAGGGGGTCCTTGCTGACTTTTTTATATACCTCCTCGTTACTTAGCTGGTTTAGAATCTCCTGTATATATTGGTCCTTATCCATTACCACTAGGGCGCCCCCTTTGTCTGCTGGTTTGAATATTATGTCTGGTTTGCTCATCAAAGTACGTAGTTCTCGTTGTTCATTCCTAGACATATTAAACCTTATATTAGCAGGAATGGTATCAATATTGTTTTTTTTAACCAAATCAATATCATTTTTGACCAGCTTAATGTATGTTTCAACAGCATTATCACCTGGTGGGGGAACAAATGTGCTTTTATTTCGTAGGCCAAGTTTTTTCAAACTGAGTTGAGAGTGTCCTAACCCAGTATTGCAGTAGGTGGATTCAAATGGCCTGGGTGTATTAAAGAAGGACTTAAGTCTCAGGCTTCTGAAAAACCTCTCCATGTCAATGTCTAAGGTGAAAGAATCACACCGATTGGTTGGGCAAAATGATAAACCTTTGTTCAGTAATGTTATTACTAAGCTAAGACATTGAGTCCCCCATAGAGGATCAGCTTCACAATTAGGAAACCACTGATACAGAGCATACAAGTGTTCTGTGTCATGTGCAGTTTAGGAAATGTATAAATAATATTATAAACTTACTGTTGGGTGTTTGTATTGTATAACAACTAGTTCCAACTCAGGAGAAACCAAAAGTGCACTAAATCAATACTAAATGGTTCGTGACCCCATGGTGGCCTCTGCATTAAAGAGTACATGATATGGCTATTGCCTTCTACGCCCACCACTGTTCTGTGCTGCTTAATTCCTTTAAGATTATGATATTCAACAGAGGGCTTTTCAAGCATCTGCTCATGCAGGAAACCTTTATCATGTTGATTTATAATGTTACGTAGCAATGGAAATGGACTGGGTGTGTAGAGCAAGGCATTACAGTTGGAATGACCGGATTGATGGCACAAGCACATAGAATAAATATTTGCAGTCGTCTTTATCAGTCAAACATGCTAGCGTTACTTCAGCTTCTACTTAACTACATGGCTTCCAGCTTGTTCATACTTTTTAAAATACACTTGTGCATTTGATTTGTTTGACTGACATACCGATATGTGACTATGTAGACTGTTCAAAGGAAACAAGTGTGAGTAGTCTGTTTCCCAGGATAAAAATATTTCAGTAAATCTCAAAGTCTCAAACACCCTATATCTTCTAATATGCTGGAAATTAGTTCCAAGTTCTAATAAAAGGGTTGTTTACCTCCCAAACACTTTTCTTAGTTCAATTGTTTTCAGATTGTTCCCCAGAAATAAAGACTTTTTTGAATTACCTTCCATTTGTTAAAGTTGAATATTCGTGTCTCTGGTGTTTGAGTCTGGCAGATCAGTAATTCAGGCGCAGATTCTAAACTGTTACGATTTTGCAACATTTCGTGGTTACATTTCTCAGCAGCATCTCTGGAGTATTAGTAACTATTGTATCAATTCTAACAGCTGCCTGTAATGAAACTCAGGGATTCTGCTCAGCAGGGACAAAGATAAGAAATGTATCAACTAATATATCATTTTAGATCAGTTTACAGGGTCGGCAACCCCCCCTCCCAGAGCTGCTTTAGATGGTGAAAAATGACACTTTGCACTTCAATATTAGAAAAATGGTCACTCATAGAAAATAGAAAGTAATTGGAAAAAGTATATATTTCTGGTGAACTATCTAAAACCAACTGAAGGTTAAAGGGGTTGTTCACCTTTAAATAAAACTTTTAGCATGATATAGAGAGTGATATTCTGAGACAAGTTGCAATTGGTTTTCATTTTTTATTGTTTGTGTTTTTTTAGTTTTTAGTTTTTTATTCAGTAGCTCTCCAGTTGCAATCTCTGCAATCTGGTTGCTATGGTTCAAATTATGATAGCAACCATGCATTTATTTAAACAAGAGACTGGAATAAATCTGCACTTACAAGAATCCTATTGGACTGGCTACACTCCACATCTGCCTATATGATGTGGGACACAAACCCCCTAAACCTAATTTATGTACTTCACCTATACAAGCAGGAAGTCCCAAAAGATATATTGAACAACCCATTAATAATGTCCACTTGGTAGGTATGGCACATTCTGAGAACCAAATATAATCTACATTTCCACCATTGCTTACACTGCTCCTTCCTAAATAATGAGGAATTTCAAAATGGTCAGGCTTCAAACCCCTTTGTAAGATGAAGGGTGGAAGGTCTCTCAGCTATAAAACACACAGTGCATAAACAATTCAAACGATCTCTGACCTTCCAAGAACTCCGTGAAAAGTTCCCAATAGTACACTCAGTTCACAACATGGCATTTATGCAACTTCAAAGTTACACCAAAAAAGGTTTACACTTACTTATCTAGACTGGGATAATCCCTTAGACAGATTCTTGGAAAGGATAGGCAAAGGCAAGGGAGTCATCTCTCAATACTATAAGAGGAACACTGTATTATACCATTATAACAAAGAAAAGGAGGGAGCAGGAAAATTGATTAATTGGTTACCTAACTTAGACATGGTGGATGCCTTGAAAGCACTGAACGACTGCATAGAAACTCCCCATGCCCTCTTAGGGCAGAGACACACGATCAGATTCGTGGAGATTTAGTCGCCCGGCAATAAATCGCCTCTCCTTCGGGGTGACTAATCTCCCCGAATTGCCTTCCACTGGCTAGAATATAAATAGCTGTCAGGATGGCACTCCAAAGTCTTCCTTGTGAGGCAACTTCGAGCGGAAAATGAAGCATACCGATTGCCAACCTGCCGGCGATTTACATTGTAGCCACCGGGAGGCAGTTTGGGGAGATTAGTCGATTAGATTTGTCTCTGGGCGACTAATCACCCCGAATCTGAGCGTGTGTCTCTGCCCTTACAGAGAAAACTTTCTAAAAATATTTCACTGCTCCTATTACTCCCCTCAAAAACTATACAAGTTAAAGCTATGGCAGCATAGCAACTGTCAAAAATGTAACCAAAGTGATTCGAACATTTTGAAGAGAGGTCAAAGCCTATTTAAAGGCTAAACTACTCAACTACACCCCAATAACCCCTGAATGGCCCACTTCCAACTCCCATCCATATTTCTTTTAATTTCAAGACTGTCCCATTTATTTACCATTGACTGGATTGCTTGGAGAGTTACATAACAACACTACCTATTGAAAAAGTGCTAGAGCAGTGGTTCCAGGGCACCTCTTGGTATACAAAAATAATAATTCTCCAGGATCCACCAATTGTACTATAATGGCCATTACAGAACACTGTACCACAATTAATATGAAAATGGATTTATTAATGCATGCAATTTATAGAAAATAAGATAACATACACTGCTCATGTGAAAAATGCACAACCCTTTTTATAACCTGTATTATATGAGCCAAGACAAAGCTGTTCTTTATTGTAAGAACACAAACCGGGTGTTGGATGTAACTGTTATTTATGGAGAAACCACTGTACCACCAATCTAAGGAACTACATTGTCTGTGACGAATATTGCCTGTCTGTTTATAAAAAGATGTTTATCAAAAAAACAAAGTACCAATAACAATACATTTGTAGATTTACAGAACTTTCATTTGAAAGCTGGAAAGAGTCAGAAGAAGAAGGCAAATAATTTAAAAACTATAATTAAAAAAAATGCCAATTAAAAAGTTGCTTTGAATCAGTCATTCTATAACATACTAGGAGTAAACCACCCCTTTAATATTTAATATGGTACAGGAAAAGGCATGTTTCTTAATATGAAGTTTGGTGTTAATAGAGTGATGGTGCACTCATGAAACCATATTATTCAGCCTGCCTATATATATATATATATATATATATATATATATATACTGTATATAAAATGAAGGTGATTGTAAAGGCAATGAGCTTTACATTGTTATAATGTTAGTAACCAACAACCGCCATCATGTAATGCAGAAGAGGAGCACCTCTATGCTACTATTCCCTCCTCTTTTTTTTGCCTAATGGAAATATTAATAGTCGAATTATATCTGTACAGGTATGGGATTCATTATCCGGAAACTCATTATCCAGAAAGCTCCGAATTACAGAATGGCCATCTCCCATAGACTCCACTTTCTCCAAATAATCCAAATTTTTAAAAATTATTTCCTTTTTCTCTGTTGTAATAAAACAGTACCTTCTACTTGATCCCAACAAAGATATCATTAATACTTATTTGAAGCAGAACCAGTATATTGGATTTATTCAATGTTTACATGATCTTCTAGTAGAATTTAGGTATAAAGATCCAAATTATAGAAAGATTCGTTATCCGGAAATCCCCAGGTCCCAAGCATTCTGGCTAACAGCTCCTAGACATACCTGAACTTTATTTCTCCAAGCTTCTGTGAAACCAAGTCATCTAAAAAATTGGCTAATAAATGCAAGCTGATTGCAATCATTGAAGCCCCTATGACTGGCAAACTTAGCTTTAATATGATTATCCAGAAGCTAGAAAGAGGTGTGGTATATAGGGTCACATGATATGATATGCGGTCATTAGGCGCATGATCAGTTGCTCAAGGACAAAACTATCAGATAACAAGGAGTCAGTGGTGTAACTACTGAGGAAGCACAGCCGCAGGGGTACCAGTAACCTGCGGTGGTAATCATCTGCAATTTTGCGATATACAATCACAGAAAGGCCCAGAATTTTTTTCACACCCCCTTTGGTGTCAGCCTGCATCAGAAGGGGTTGTGGATATAATTCCTTAATATCAAACCAGGAAAACTATGACATGTTCACTCAAATATACTAAATACATACTAGAGACTTGCATGTTAATGGCATTTTTTACATTGGCACGCTGGAAGGGATACAATGCCCAAAACAAAATAATAGCTACAAATTGCACACTATTCACAAAAATGCCCATGTAATATCATTGGTTTTGACAAATGGACAAAATTGCTACGAGTGCAATTCAGAGCTAGAATGGAATTATGTTGTTGGAGTTTTGTTTAAAAACATTATGGAAAAAAACATGGCTATTTGCATCTGAAAATTGTACTTTGCACACTGTAAATGAAGCTTTATGGCTTATTGTGCATCATGGCTCCTTCTCTCTTTTTTCTTGGAAACTGCATAAAGCAAGTAATGTAATCAAAATTGCAAAGCTTTAACCATTTTAGTAACTTACTTCCCAACTGTCCCATTTTTCATGGGACAACCCCTATTTTGACTACTCAGCCCGCAGTCCCGGATTGTTACTGCAAAGTAAAGGGGTTACCATGTGAAAAGTCATAGATGAGATTCAATTTGAGATGCAAAAACGTATCTCGTGGTTTATTATGTGAAAACTCTATTGACGTCTATGGGGAAAAAAACACTGACGTGATAAACCATAAGAGAACTTTTTTCACTGGAATGAATCTGGCCCAGTGTGTCTAGAACTTAATTAAACAAGAGGCTTTTTGGCAGAGAGCCCAGAATACTCAGCACCTACATTTGTAATAATTTAAGATAAGCAAAGATACAACTTTAACTACTTAACATATACAGATCTTTTGGGAGAACTGAGACTTAAGCTCCCCATAGACGCAAAGATTTTTCTTGCAGAATGACCGATTTTACCGAAGTCCAACCAATCCTTCGAAATTATCGTGAAGTGAGTGGGATTTGAACGATCGCACATCTTACGATTTTTCGGCCGACATCTGTCAGGAAATTGATTGGCCAGGTTAAAAAATCTTTGTCGGTCCCAGTGCAATCCATCTATGTTTGCAGGGCCAAGCAGGCAGCTCCCCTTTGTTTTCCTGGCAAATTGGTCTTTTTAGTTGATGGATAATTCGTACGATCGTTCCGAGATAATCGTGGTCTCACGATGACAATCGGATCTTTTAAAAATCTTTACATCTATGGCCAGCTTTACAGCTTAATGGGCAATTCGCCTTTATTAACAAAACTGTAATAACACATAAAACATGGCCCTAAAACCCCCAGAAATGTGTTCAAACTTTCCATAACCTGCCAAATTTTGTAAAATGGGTGTGGTATTTAGGGAGTGTGGCCACAAAATGGGCATGGTCAAATAAAATTCACTGTGCTGCTCTCTGCAGAACTTTTTGTCCTTCTTCCAATTTTCAAATGTTGGGAGGTATGTAGTAAGCCATAGTGATAATCAACAGGTCACTTTTTCTAGTTAGATGTTTAAAATGCCTTGGGTTTCTAGACCTGGGCAATCTTTGCACCTTTTATTACATTAGCTTTTAAGTACCCTAGAAATATCAACAAATAATGAACGACCCTTTAGCTTTGCTAAAACACAATCATTACTCTTTTTTATCCAACTCAGATTGAAAGGTGCAAAAAGTTGTGTTTAACAGGTCTGACCTGGAATATTTTAAGCTTCATAACACGTTATATTAGTAGGCCAACAAACAGTTTCCTTATATTAGTAAGAGCAGTGCTGACCAGGATATTGCATCCCAACTGGGTGCCCCCACCCTACGCTGCACTGAAATGACCCTAATTATAGTCTCCTTTATTTTTGCAGATTAAAAGGATACTTTGAATTGAAAGAAGATCATTTACTCATCCCACTTGTTTCCAGCAGTAAAATGGTTAAGGCTTTGCATAGGAACACATCTGGTTTCATTCAAATGTATGACTGTTGACCTGAGCTAAATATTTTTTATTCATTGGAAAAGTCATATCTTAAAATCCACAAAGCAAGCGGAGATCACTTTGTACAGAGAATTTCTACTCAGTTTTAGTTCTGGACTTGACGTTTGTTTAATCCACTTTTCCTGGGATTCTGCCATAAAATGCCTCTTCAGAATTAGATCTTACTTGCACTGGGGAATGTTGTGCAACTCTGTAATGCTAAAAGTCAGATCGGTCTTTAGGGAGATCCAATCAGGAGATGTACCCTGGGTCCCACACACTGGGGCCCTTCTGGGCTGCAACTGTAGGTATCGTGAGTGTGGGAAATCTCAGTTATTCACCACCTATCCAGCTCTTGACTGTGCAGTGCTTATTGTAGTATTGGGCATAATCTGGCTTCAGGCATAAAAAAGGCAATAAGGTCATAGCAATAAGGTCATAGCCCAACCAATAGTCCTTCAGTTACTCTTATAGTTCAGCTTCCAGCACCAGCCAATAGCTGAAAACTGTCAAGAGCTACTGAAGTTATAGGTCAACAGCTGAAAGCCCATAGAATGGACATTCCATTCTGGAGATTCCATTTAAGTGCTATGGCTTTCCTTGCATAGAAAAAGAGTAGGGGAAACAATTGGCGTTTATGTTGACATGGGATAAGCTGGTTGATATGCCTAAGTAGGAATATCTCAGGTGACTTGACGGGAGAAAGGGCAAGGTGGGTTTGCAGAAAGGTGGCATCGTTATGCCAATAGGGGCTAATCACAGTGCAGGTTCAGGAAGGTGCCCAGGACTAGGTGACACTTGTAACACAGGTTGTCTGGGGTCAAGCCCATGCTGGTGTGTAATACAGCCTATTTATCATCTTGTATTGGATTAATGTATCTACTAATCACTGTAGGTACAAAGGTATCCATAATATTATCCCAGTCATCAGTATCCAGCGTTGGAATATCCTGTACCCACTTATGACAATTTGCATTTTTGGTTACCTCATTGGGAATTTAGTAGATTGTATACATTGGACAAACATTTTCTCCTTTCAGGTACCCTGAGCACAGTCTCCAAGGCTGGAGTTTCCAATGTGGGCATATTCTTGAATTGTGCGGTTAGGGCATGCTGGACCTGGAGGTACCGGTAGAACATGGTGCATGATTTAGCCCTAGTGGCGTATTAGGTGAAAGTTTGGGGTGGCAGACTATCTAAGGCCAGAGTGCCAGCTCGGATGTTGGAGAGTAACCGCCCGTTCTGAGCGGTTTGACAGAAGGGTAGGTTGGGCAGTGATTCTATGGAGCCTGGCACTGCGGCTTCAGTTATGTTGGCGGTGTCCTCTGCCGAGGGGGCAAGCCACCCTGCAACATAATATAGAAAAAATGTGGCAAGGCCAGTCCACCCAAGGTCTTAGGTGTGGTTAACACTGCGCGTTTAATGTTGTTTGTTTGCCCATAGGAAGGGGGTCACCATGGAGTCCAGCTAAAGCTGGCCATAGACTCAAAGATCTGCCCGTTTGGCGACATCGCCAAACGAGCGGATCTTTCCCCGATATGCCACTAACGGCATGGCTATATCGGGGGTAATTCGAACTTTCGGCCCTCTGGTCGAACGATGAATTACAATACGCCAAGGGGCTCCGACGGGTTGGCCGGGTAAAAAAAAAACCTTCCCGACCGATATAGTGGCCAGATATCGATCGGGAAAACCCGTTGGAAGCCCCCATACACTGGCAGATAAGCTGTCAAATTGGTCTAAATGACCGATATCGGCAGCTTTATCTGCCCGTGTATGGCCACCATTAGAGAACAGTGCCGTAGGTAGTACAACACGTGCAATCTGAAACATATATAGCAGTTTAGGTAGAATAATAATTTTTATCATGTTAATTCTACCCATCAGTTTAAGCGGAAGTGGGGACCAAAGTGAGAGTTTATGGCTGATATCGCCCAGCAATGAGACTATGTTCAGGGTGCAGAATTGGGACAGGTCAGGGTGAACCATTATCTCTAGGTATTTGAATTGTGGAATTGTGGAATTTCTGTGTGGATTTGGACAAGTTGACAGTAAGGCCCGAGACCCTGCCAAATAAGTCCGTAACATGTAACATCCTATTGAGTGATTGGTGCGTGTCTTTTAAGTAAACTAGTGTATCATCTGCATAGAGGGATATTTTTCCTCTAGTGCATCTACAGTCCAGCCATGAATGTCAGGGTCATTGAGAATCATAAAGGCGAGTGGTTCAATGGCAATAGCGTAAATTTATGTGGACAGGGGGCAGCCCTTTACATTTTGGCCGTAGGGTTTGTATACAGTAATTTAACCCATTTAAGGAAATCAGGTGCAAAGTCCATACATTTCATAGTTGCCCACAGGAAGTCCCAGTAGAGGGAGTCAAAGGACTTCCTGATGTCAAGTGCCGATATAGCACCGTCCTTTTGAGTAAGGGTTAGGTACTCGATATTGGTATAGAGCCTACGTACGTTAATGGAAGTGGCCTTCCCGGGTGAATCAATCGACTATACCAGTTGTAATGCTTTATATTTTGTGAGTAAGGAGGCGGCGCAGTCTTCCATGTCTCCCCCAGGTTTTGGGATTAGTACAATTAACGATTTTTGGACGGAGGGGGGGGGTGACCACTAGCAAAGGCTTCTTGGTACATATTTAACAGTCAGGGTGCTATTTTGTCTTGGTGAAGGTTAAAAAAATCTATTGGGATGCCTTCCAAGCTGGGGGTTTTCCCAGCTGGAAATGCTGATATTGCCGCCTTTACTTTGTCTACTGAAATGGTGCTGTCTAGCAACTGTCGCTCTGAGTTAAAGGTTGGGGAACGCAGCATTCTGGAGGATCTGTAGGGGTTGAATTGCCAGCTCAAGGTTTGGAGGGTTATAAAGCTGGGTGTAATATTCCCTAAAGACATCGTTGATATACCCAGTGGAGTCAACAAGAGTACCATCTGGCCTTCTAATCCTAGGGATAATTGTTGTTGGTTTTTGCTCCTGTGAGAGATAGACCAGTAGGTTACCAGCTTTATTACCTTTCACACATATGACCTGTGCAGTACACAACATTATTTTTTGTTTTTTTCCAAGAATGCGGAGTTGCAGGTCCCTTTGTGCTAGTGCCACTTTAGCATAATTGTCCGAGGATGGATTAGCAGTGAACAGGGCTTGTGCCTTCTGTGGAAAGGTTGTCTAATTCTGCATCTAGTTGCCGCCTTTATGCAGCTATGTTTACAATAAAATACCCTCAAAGACAGGATTTGTAAGCATCGCAGACTGTAAGGGGGTCAGCGGAGCCAGTGTTATATACCCAGTACATCTCATGCTCTTGCCCTACCTTTTCATGTACCTGAGGGACATTCAGCCATTTAGGGCTTAAGGTGCCAAATGGATGTAGTGCAGTCCTGGTGTATTCTAATGGATAGGGAGAGTGGAGCATGGTCTGATATGTCCCCAGGCAGGTAGCGGACAGTAGTGATCCTGGGCTCCAATATGGGTAACGCCAGGGCTAAGTCGATTCGGTATGTCGTTCTGTGAGTGGCAGAATAACATGAGTATACTTGGTCTAGGGTCGGCCCTGCCTCCAGATATCAACAAAAAATATGTTTACCAAGAAATTGGTAACATAGGGAAGCAGTTTAAAGAATTTCCATGAGGACTATACATTGGAGCATCTTAGGGACATTTTTCAAAAGCTGACAGATCTTCTTAGTAAAAAAGTTTAGAAATCCCTTAGGTGAATGAAACATATGTTTTTTAGACTCATAGATTATCCAGACTCTGGTCAAGAAACTATACCAAATATCATCTTGAAAACTGATGCATAATGTACACTCAAACAAAGGGAAACTATCATGTAAACCAGAAGACATGAATGAATTTCACACATCTTATTTAGTTTTATATGCCCAATCTGAATGACACACAAAATATAGATAAAGAAGGACAGTTCAAATCTACCCTATTTGGCAGCAGAATAAATGGAATTACTCAACATACCTTTAATAGAAGATGAAGTGAAGATAGATAGAAGATAATTAAAGAATATCTATAGTCCAGATGGCTTCTCTCCACTCTTCTACAATAATGTATGCCCTTTCTTTGTCCCTATTTTATCCACAGCATTGAAATGATGCAGAAACATGCTCTCTCCCCATATACTAGTAGCTACCCTGTCTCTCACTCCCAAACCAAAAGACCATCATGTTTTCAAATGTACACCTTCATTGTTTTCTCACTTAAAATATATAGATCTGTCTGCATCAATGATGCTAAAATAATCAAAACTACTTGATATTCTTATATTGGATACATGTAAAAAAAACTGTTGGAGCTTTTTTTCTCATTGCAGTGGAGACCATATAAAATTGATTGTCTAAGGATGAATGTAACTTACCTTGTCAATGTAAACAGTACATTAAATTCAAATGGTCAGAATATTATTATTATTGTTGTTAAAAACAGCTATAAATATGACCCAAATGTCTTTATCTTTTGCTTTGTATATGCAAATTAGGGGTGGGAAGGGGAAAACATTTTTTACTTCCTTGTTTCATGACAAAAAGTCACAGTATTTCCCTCTTTGCCCCTAATTTGCATTAGGATTCGGATTCTGTTCTGCAGAAGGATTCAGCCAAATCCGAACCTTGCTGAAAAAGGCTGAATCCTGAACCGAATCCTGGATTCCGTACATCCCTTATTATAAGGATCCATCTTTAAAAGTAGGAGTAGATTCTCAGCTGAGACTACCACTGCCTCATCTTGTTCACTTAAATGGGAAACTCATACAGATAAAGACAAGAGGTCTTCTGCATTCACCCATGATCAAAAAATATATATAGGGCATAAACCGCCATATGTAATAAAGGCCCTAATTTTGCCCAGGAGCAGTAACCCATGGCAACCATGGCAAGGTTATGCACTTTGGCAAAAATAATATAAATACAAGTTATACACTAAATGGCAGTGTGTTGGGAATTTCCTTAAATGAGAAGGATCTAGGGATTTTTGTAGATAACAAGTTGTCTAATTCTGGGCAGTGTCATTCTGTGGCTACTAAAGCAAATAAAGTTCTGTCTTGCATAAAAAAGGGCATTAATTCAAGGGATGAAAACATAATTATGCCTCTTTATAGGTCCCTGGTAAGGTCTCATCTGGAGTATGCAGTGCTGTATTGGAGAGCAGGGCCGGAACTAGGGGTAGGCAGAGTAGGCACGTGCCTAGGGCACAAAGCTGGGGGGGCGCCAGGCACATAACTCCTCTGTCACCTACCTCTAGTTCGGTTCCCTTCTCTGCCTGACTATCTGTGGTATTTTTTCGCTTGTGTACATGCACAAGAACTCTAATCAGCGCATGCGCACGCGAGTGGCCATTCACGCTTGTCTAGGGCGGCCCATCTCTGTTGGAGTGAGTGCAGAGACGTGCAACTAAACTGGTTAGTGGGATGGAAGACTTAAATTATGAGGGTAGACTGTCAAGGTTGGGGTTGTTTTCTCTGGAAAAAAGGCACTTGCGAGGGGACATGATTACACTTTACAAGTACATTAGATTACATTATAGACAAATAGCAGGGGACCTTTTTACCCATAAAGTGGATCACCGTACCAGAGGCCACCCCTTTAGACTAGAAGAAAAGAACTTTCATTTGAAGCAACGTAGGGGGTTCTTCACAGTCAGGACAGTGAGGTTGTGGAATGCACTGCCGGGTGATGTTGTGATGGCTGATTCAGTTAATGCCTTTAAGAATGGCTTGGATGATTTTTTGGACAGACATAATATCAAAGGCTATTATGATACTAAACTCTATAGTTAGTATAGATATGGGTATATATAATTTATGTGAAGGTATGGAGAGGTGTGTGTATGATATAGATACTGGATTTTCATTTAGAGGGGTTGAACTTGATGGACGTTGTCTTTTTTCAACCTGATTTAACTATGTAACTAACTATGTAATTATGTAACCAATATGATGCTTGCAATATAAATGTTTTCACAACAACATATGGTTCCCTTTTTGACCCTAAAATGGGTTAACACTTTTATTAAATTCATAGATATTTGTCATGACTTCTCTTATTATTTTCACCTAATTCTGAAGAGTAATCCATTGTGGCTTTTTATAATGATGTCAGTTCATATTCATCTCTGACTGCATCAAGGCAAATAGATTACTCTTTGGCACTAGACAGTTAAAAATCCTCCTTGTAATATTTAACTGGTGTGGGGTGGGGGCAAAGGGGCTTTCTGAGGAAAGGAAATGATTTGAGTAATTTCCTTCTTGAAAGAAAAAGGGGAATTCCTTGTGAACCTAGTATTTCTATCAGAGGCAACCACAGAAGCAAGATGCAGCATTTCCATCACGCAATCAATGAAAGCAACTCATTCAGAGAGGGTGTGCTTCTTTTCTTATATGTCAGCTTTGTCAGTTTCATAGATTAATAACTCCCAATCCATACTATCAGTGTATACACAATAGGGCTCATTTACTATTTGCAGGACAAGGCGCAAAGTAAAAATTTCTATGCAACAAAAGTTCTAGCCCTCTGAAACTATCTTTGATTGCCCTATTTGCTTTGGGAGCCAACACACTGGGTAGTACATTGCTCTGTGTATGTACAGTATCCAGGGGTGATCCGCCAATGAGGCGAGCTGAGGCGCTCACCTCAGGCGCCAGCGCCAGCTAGGTTTCCAGGGGCGTCAAAAAGCCGCTCCTGGTGCCTTTAAGAGCTGAATTTCCGGTTTTACTAGGACGAGAGAGCGCTATTGCGCTCTATGCACTAGCGTTGCTGCCTCCCCACCTGGAAATGTAATCAGGCTGGGGGGGCGGCATTACTGGAGCCGCCTCAGTGGGCAATTACCACAGGATCGGCGCTGACCGTATCTCTGACACAAGCAAAGGGCTGCCAAACGCCCGGATTTGTGGAGAGGCCACCAAGGCCCGGGCCTAGGGCAGCAGGATTTTAGAGGGCGGCATGCTGCCCAACCACACCCACATTGGTTCAGAAACACTGGAGATGTGCAGGAGATAACGACAGTTTTAAAAAAATTACCGTGCACCAGTCCCCATTGCTCCAGTCCCAATGACAAAAATTTGAGCAAATAATAGGGAGGGGGCGGGTCGATGAACGACAGCTGACCTATGGGTGCCCGCTATGTAAATCCGGCCCTGCCCAAATGGAAGATTGCCTGGCGGGTAAACAGATCTGAGGGCTAGATCCTTTCTTACATAAGACTGATAAATACACAAAAGCATAAAACTAAATATGTTTGTTTCCTTTTAGGACACATGGGAGACTTCACAATAGTTGATGTCCTTACTACCACTGATAAAATCAGATGCAACAAAAAAGGCACAAAATATTTGTAGCTTTTATCAGGGTAAGTTCAGAAATGTAGTTTTCCCTTCATCATGGATGAACAATTGTTCTGTTCAGCTTCAGGGAAATAAAGTCACCAGAGACCATTTGAGGTGAAAGACAAAGTTTGTTTGACATGGCAGAAATCAAAGACTTTTTATAGACTTGTAAAAAAGGGGGTTACCAGTGGACAGCATAGAGATATCACTCCACAGCAAAGAAAAACAAAGAACTGATTTTACAGCCAGGTGGCTCTGCCCTCAAGGCCAGTAAACTAGTGACCAAGGCCAGCTTGATAACAGAACCAATCTCTATCATCAGCTGACACCACTTAAATAGAAATATACTGCATTCTAACTGGATATGGTGACCAAATAGGGTCTAACCATGTCTCATAATAACTTTTATATAATAACATCATATGTATGTTAAATACAGCAATAACTGTTCAGCTTTATTATACTGATCCTGTCCTTGACTGATCTCAGAACCTATGACGTGGCCCAGCTGAACAGAAGTAAAAAAAAGTAAAAATATGTAGTAATAGAGAGCATATCTCAGAAACAAAGGGAAAAAATGATTTGTTCTAATCTGTTTCTCCAGGGCCAGTGAAAGGGCCTGCATTTTAGATAAAATATGCCTGAACATACAGAGTTGGAATCTACACCCAACAAACTGAATTTCATGAAAGCACAAAGAATTATAGAGAACTGGCACATTCAGGTCCTGGAGGACTGAGCTGGACAGCAATGAGATATGACTGTATTCCTAGTATGATTAAGGAAAGTCAGTAATAAAGATAGTCTGGCACACAATCACTTCATTTTACTCCTGTATGTAATCATTCTTTCTTACCTTTTTGCTGTCACAATATAGAGTGTTTTTTAAAAAAAATTATTGCTAATACTCCTTTTGTTAGAAGGGCTTAGAAGGTAATGCAATGGTTATACTGGTAGCAATGTAGGATCTGTTATGCAATATGCTTGGGAACTGGGGTTTTCCATAAAAGGGTTTATTTAGATCACCATACCTTAAGTCTACTAAATAACATTTTAAATTAACCAAATAGGATTGTTTTGTTTTTAATATGGATTTATGCTACGTTGCTACCATCAAGTAGAAACTACTATTTTATTATTACAGAGAAAGAGCATATCATTTTTAAAGCCTGAAATTATCTCTATGGGAACTGGCCTTCCTGTAATTTGGAGCTTTCTTGATGTAAGGGTATCAGGAGAAAAGGTCCAATACCTGTACTGTGAATCACACTTAAAAGTGGACCTGTCACCTACACATAAAAGCTGTATAACAAAAGTATTTTGCAAATTAAACATGGAAACCAAATAGTTTTTTTCATTAAAACATCCATACTGTTATAAAGGTGTTTGAATATCTGAGCTGTCAATCAAATATTAGCTGCCCCGCCTCTATGCCTGAGGCATAGAGGTGGGGCAGTCAATTACTTTCACTTTCCATTCAGCACTTCCTACATGTCACTGCTCTCCCCACATCCCCTTCCCTCCTCACACACTATAATTGTGTATGGGCATTAGGTCCCCATTCTGGTGCATACACACGATTTTGGGGTGATACACAACTTAATAACAGTGTCCACAAAATGGCTCCTGCTTGCTTGCTGTGATTGTGTAATTCCAAGACTGAAGGAAACAAAATTAAAATAATAAATGTAGTGTAAGTTTTATTTTGCTCAACTAACATGATAAAAAATAATTTTGAATTATTTCTTAGGGTGACAGGTCCCCCCTTTAAATCACATTCTGAAGTCACACAGCACAGGTAGTGAATCTATTACTGTCTCTGGCCAGAAATTAATTTTTTGGAGCACAGCTAAAAGGTATATTGCATCAAATACCCTATTTTGAGGTGCATCTCCATTACGCTTCTAAAATCAAATGCTTAGTTATGTTTGCAATTTGTCTTGTGGCATATGAAGTTATGGAGAATTATGGGTTAACAAAAAACAATTAGCCCAATCTGCTTCATAGAACTTGCTTTCAAGTGAATTTTTCCATATACATCTTAGATCCTGGAAATATTCTTCAGTCAAGCGAATGAGTACACTAATGAAATTGCATTAGTATAGGGAATTCTCAGTGCGCTTATACATTAAAATTCTTTTTAAGATTTACCCTACAGAGTCTTGCTTTGTTAATTGTTTATTATTGTACTTTATTTATATTGTGCTGATATTTTCTGCAATACTGCACAGACATACATTATTATATATGAGACCCTGATGTAATCTTTATCAGAAGCCAGTTTACCGGCCTGTATGTTTTTGGAATGTGGGAGGACACTGGAATAACTGGAGGAAACCCACTCAGATATGAGAAACAAATGAGATACAAATTCCTTGCAGATAGTATTTTCTGGAATTAAACCTAGGACCCCCAGTGCTCCTTGTATGCATGTGGTGACTGAATGTTGACTTGTTATAGCACATTAGTTTACAGAAAAAGTACATTATCCCATGTGCAAATGGAAACTGAAATACCGATGTGTGAACTGATAACTTTATTACAGTATATACAATAGAACAGCCAACATCTGAGAGCTTACGTGGTAGTAGTAGTACAAGAGGCTCAGCATCAACAAATTGTAAGTAGCGACACATGCCACCAGGGCATTGCTCAAGGTTAGACCCCTTAATCTTAAAGCAAGGAATGTGTTTTTACACTAGGAGCTTTACAGTTTTGGAATTCCCTTCCTGAAGTGAATTTAATGAAAAAAACAATAAATAGTTTGATGCCCTTTTAGTACCTATAAAAATACATTAGTTAATGTAGAACAATATTGATATATGTACCGATCTTATTACTCTCGTCCGGCAGTGAACTGGAAACAAGTAAAAGTTCTTCTGTTATAAAGAATGTTCTGGACCAAGGGTCTTCTGGATAACTGATCTTTCTGTAATTTGGCTCTTCATACTTAAAGTCGACTACAAAATCGTGTAAACATTAAATAAACCCAATAGGTTATTTTTGCTTAAATTAAGGGTTAATTATATCTTAACTTGATCTTTGAATCAAGAACAGGGTACAGTTTTATTATTACAGAGAAAAAGGGAATCATTTTTAAAGGGATTTTGTCACAGGAAAACATGTTTTTTTCAAAATGCATTACTTAATAGTGCTAAAATTATTTTTCAAAAGAATTTTTTTTTGTTATATCTAATTTTGAAATCTGACATGGTGCTAGACATATTGTCAGTTTCCCAGGTGCCCCCATTCATGTGATGTGCTCTGATAAACTTCAGTACCACTGCACTGCTGCACTGCCAGTTGGAGTTATTTTACCACCCTCCCGTTCCACCCCAGCAGTCAAACTACAGAACAAAGGGAATGTAACTCTGACACAAGATGGCTGCCTGGTAGATATGAGAAGCACTCAATAGTAAAACTCCAAGTCCCACTGTGACTCCTTCAGTTATTGGAGAACAATAGTGTATCCAGTGTCAGACTGGCCCACCGGGATACCAGGAAAACTCCCGGTGGGCCCAGGTGTCAGTGGGCCTATTGCCTCTAAGCATTTGGTCTATTTCATGGTCATTCCCTATGTATTTATAGAGAAAAAGAGGATTAATAATGGAAGAATAGAGTATAGTATGTAGAGGAAAAAAGACTAGGAGAATAAAGAGGTTGAGTGAGGGGGAATAATCATTTGGAAATTGGGCCCATGGTCTAAGGTTTTCTGGTGGGCCCCTGGCATCCCTATCCGACACTAAGGGGCAGATTTATCAAAGGTCAAAGTGAAAATTCGATGTAAAAAAAATTTGAAATTTATCATGTACTGTCTCTTTAAAAATTCTACTTCGACCATTCGCCATCTAAAACTTGCCGAAATGTTTTAGCCTATGGGGGACCTCCTAGAACTTATTTGGAGTCAACTGGTGGACTTTGAAAAATCTCGAATGTGCTATTAATTCGATTTGTACGATTCTAATTCAATCAAAACCAGACCTATTTGATCTAAAACTGACCTATTCGGCCAAAAAAAAACCTTCAATTTAATTTTCGGTTGGTCTTTTTGAATTAGAATTTCGAAGTTTTTCTAATTCGAAATTCGACCCTTGATAAATCTGCCCCATAGTGTATCTGAAAGCAGATCCATCATGAAGTGCTGGCTCTTTCTGAAAGCACAGGATCAGGCACAATGAGCTGAGATGGCTTCCTACACACCAATATTACAAATAAATAAAAATTACACTTGGTTCAGGAATAGAATGTTATATGGAAGACTGTATTATTTGCAGTGTAAACAATGTAATTTATAAATAAAAACGACACCATAAAAATCATGATAGAATCCCTATTATTTGGATAAAATGGAATCTATAGGAGACGGACTTTCTGTAATTCGATGCTTTCTGGATAACAGGTTTCCAGATAATGGATCCGATACCTGTATAAGATGTAGTTGATGTACATTCATCTTTTATCAACCTCAGCAACTATGTCATGGTGCTATGTTATAAATTATGATGACTGCGAGTATCAATATTTATTATACAGTGGCCCCCCCTTCAAGTCGCTGACTAATTCAGAGTTAGACAGTTGAAAAGCAGGAAGTTCTGTTCTGTTGCGTTATCCAGTCACTCCAGCCTTTATACATAAAATTTTTGGCTAACTAATTATATTAGAAATAAACATTATTTTGCATAGCCTATCTATTTAACCAGTTTTTATTTTTACGCTGAACTGTTCCCTTAAGGACAGATTGGATGCAACTTATATCAACATTATCTCTTGAATTGGCTTTGTCTACATTGGCAATCACTTGAAAAATGGTTGGGCGATCCTAGCTCTGAAACTGCCTGAGATGGCATTCGTGATGCCGCCCCCCCCCGCCCGCATTTACCTTTACAGACACCTGTTCAGCTGTGCTTAAAAAGATCTGAAGTTCTATAAATGTGTGCCAATACTTCATAAGTATTACTTGCACTGATCCCATAAAAGCAAACACAGAAGATGATTCCTCATGATTGTAAATGTATGGGTAAGTTTAAGTCACTTTTAATAGACATCATTTTATCATTGTATTATTAATTATTAATATCATTAGTTTCTTTTTATACCTCTCCATTTCAGGCAATTTCAAACAGATGTCACTGCTTTGTACAGGTTAAACAGGTAAACTTGGGCAGCGTCTTGTGAAGCAGGCAATAGGATCTGTTTCTACTCATAGTTTGCATTGAAATGATGGGGCCCATACAGTGACAGGGACATGTCCTGGTCATGCCTCGTTACACCCAATTATGCCCTCTGGTCCATCTCACATTTTTTAGCAAGCCCTGCCTTCCTTTTGCAGCTACCCCCTCCTGGATCAAACCATTTGCCTCTACTGTCAGTTTTCAGGGAAATTAGTCATCATAGGCAGATTAGTGTAAGATCTGGAGCATAGAGATAGGTGCACCATGTCTTTAGGCAAAACATGGGTTTATTTTGCCAAATTCTTCTCAACATATAGGTCACAAAGTCCCTCCTCTGGGACTTTCACCATCCAGGGTGGATTTGAACATTGGGGCCTCTCACTAAGCCCTGATGACTCTCCACTCCTGTGATACAAATTCACCAGCTTCTGCCATCCGGCAGCACCATAACCCCCTCCAACACAAGGAAGTGTCTGTATGGCTGCTTTAACCATTGGGCAAATTGGGCATCTTGGGGGGCCCACTGTGGTAGATGTTTTTTATAAATTAAATTTATTTCCCTCCTGCTGCCCTCCTTGCCCCTGACACTGTTTTGTCTTTCGTGAAGTGAAACACACAGCCATCTTGGATTTTCTGCGATGTATTGAGCAGGCAGACAGAGATCTTACCAAGCAACTGAAGAACACTTTGCTACTGGTATTCTGCTTGTGCAAGTGTAAGGTAATGCTTTCAATCGATCTACTGATCTTACTGGCATGGGATATTTTTCAGTGATCTCACTGGCATGTCTGGCATTAATGGTTTGCTTATTGGCCATTTCTACAGTGATTATAATGGCACGGCTGATTATCCATTTTCTGTAGTAATTGTACTAGCACGTCTGGGGTAATTATGCTAATTATTTATTTTCTGCAGTAGGTATACTGGCATGCCTAGGGTTAAAATGCTGATTATTCATTTTCTACAGTAAATATACTGGCCTATCTGGGTTAGGTTGTAGTTATATGTGTTGTATTAAGGGGTGTGGGCAAAAACTTGGTCGTGTTTTCACATATTTTTTGCTGCGCTGCGTGTAGCACATTAATGCAGGTTGATTCTTTTGCTCAAGGTATTAAAATGTCTTTGGGTGTCCAGAAAGAAAGAGATGTGTAATGACACACATTTTTAATTTTCTGCTTACTTGCAGCCTAATCAGGCAGCTACAATACCTACTGGGCAGCTGCAAACACTGAATGGAGTATGGAATGGAGGACCCACCTTACTCTCCCTCCATTCCCTCTAGGGACTAGCGTTGCCACCTCACCCCTTTAAAACCAAACACATATGGAATTCACAGCCTGCATGGCTAATTAGCAATTCTATGTTTCCCAAGGGGCTCAATGAACAATGTTTCTTTTACTGCTTTTTGTATGCTAGATAGGCTGTGTGCAATATATATTCTGTACTGAACAGTTACAATTTAATATTTTTATCTGCAGATTTACCATATGTTGTAATTATTGTATATTGATTGTATTTATTATATTATAATTATTGTATGCATGGTGTAGTTGGCAGGTGGTTAACACATTTTTTTTGAGGGTTAAAGGAGGTGTGTTTAAGAGGGTGGGTTCATGACGTGTTAGAGGGTTACACCCAGGGAAGGTTTTTAAGTGTGACATGTTTGATTGATTTTTTAATCTTGACAAAGGCTCTAGATACGAGCCGAAACGTTGATTCATTAATAAACATGCAATAAAACAGCAATTTTGAGTGCGCTGTCCGATTCTACATTTATATATATAGTGAATAAAGTACCCCCTCTTGTAAAATATAAGGATATTATAAGTTACCGAGGAGTTTCATGACCATATAAAAACACGAGGCCGAAGGCCGAGTGTTTTTATACAGGTCATGGAACTCCGAGGTAACTTCTAATATCCTCATATTTTGCAACTGGGGGTACTTTATTTATTATAATACACAAATTTCAGTGAGTCATGTGACAGAAATGACATCAGAACTCACCGTTTATAACTGATGACATCAGAACTCACCGTTTATAAGGATATAATTTACAGGATATTCATGGCTTTTGTGTATTATATATATATATATATATATATATATATATATATATATATTATAAATATATAACATATATTCAATTCATGGCTTAGACATATCTAACTTATTTACGATGTTGCTTGGTATTTAAGTTGCCAGTGGAACATTCTGCTTTTTATTTTATACTCACATGAAGTAGAAGACCAGTTTTCAATGCTCTGTTCTTGGCAAACAAATTATTTTTGTTCAGCTTCACGGTTGAAAGATTTTTTTCCCTCTGATTTCTTGAAGCAGGGCTAGGGCAAACATATCAACAGCTTTAACTGAGATGTTTTCATTTATAGCTTTTTTTTCTTTTTCCTTGAAGTTTCACATGAAAATTAAATCTTTTAATCTAATAACCCTAAAGCTGGGGGATGTAACCAGGTTTTCAGACTTTTTAGGATTAAGTCCCTTTTGCTGGTAATCAGTTTAGGACCCCATTAGCTCAAAATAAAGTTTTTTGATGCCTATAGTTAGATATATAAATACATTAATAGACACAGCTATTGTCAAATAAGTAACCTAGAATTCCCTCCATCATTTTGTATTCTATTCTTTATGTATGCTGTGCCCACCATTCACTGCTTTTTAAAAAAAAAAAAAAAAAACCTGGCAAATAATTGCATTATTTAGTCAACCAGTATTATAGAATGTAACAAGGGCCTTGTTTAGACAAGGGATTCTGGGGTAAATACATGGCTGATTCTGTACATCTAAAAACCCTTAGGTACTATTTGGTGTTGGAATGCAAAAATCTGAATGGTCACTATGAATGGTCTGAATGGTCACAGTGGCCTGTACTCAGCAGTGAGAGACGTATAACCCCCTACATCAGCTTCAGCAGAGTCACAAGTTGACGAGTGAGGATACACTTCTTTTGATTGTTCCTAGTAGTGCCCACTTAACCAATTAGGTTTCCAGATAAATGGAACATACAATCAAGTTCAGCACCCTTGTACATGTTCTCTCCTTTGCAACAATGAGCTGCTAGGTAGTTTTCCAATACTAGTCAGTCTGATTGGTCAGAAGTAGCTTTGAAAACCCATATGTATGTGTTTTGTTGCTTTTGTTCTTTCCATATGGAATGCTGAAATAAGTGGTCAGATAGAATGGAGTGAGGCAATGGAGAAGGGAGTTTTAAGTGAAAAAGTAGTCATTTGTGACTTCATTAAATGAAAAACATTTTATTTTCATAAAAAAATATATGCATTTGTAAAGGAGGTAAAACATATTTTATATATTGCTAAATAACTTGTGTAAGAAGCAGTTTGTGCTTTGTCATGCTATCTCCAGGAATTACAAAATTCTTGTGGACAGAACATCCTTTCCAACTATGTCAGCCCACCTTAATACTTAATCACAATGTGCTGCTGGGTACCCCAACAGATACTACTGAAGATTTCACTGGCACAGGCAGCACTGATTCTTTCACTGTGGTAAAGAGCTACACACCAAAGATGTCTGCAGACATGAGGTCTTCTTAAATATGTGCAGAGGAAATATTTGCATGAAAAATGCAATTACAAAGCCAGAAATGGCAAAAAATACAACTGTAAATACTTATATGTACCTTTCAGTACATTTCTTTAAAAAAACAAACATTAAACTGACTTAAGAAATAAGTATATGTCATTTTACTCTGTCAGCTTTTAGAGGTTACAACTAAAGATGTTTGTGTGAAGCATGATCTGGTAATTGTTGGTAGAAAAAATATATTGTAAAATGTGTAGGTGTATTAAGATTTTATTTATGGCTTATAACATTCAGTATGCAATAACACATAAGAACAAAAGATCAAAGAGAGGGAAAGGGATGAAAAACTCTAATCTAACTCTAATTAGCTAAATGGAATAGGTTTCACTGGAGATGTGTTTGGAATAAAGAACATTTCACGCCAATCGTATCCTCTTTTAACATTGGCGAACAGGGGAATAACTAAAGAGGGTGCTGAAATTATGACCATTTGCTGAACCTGGGACTGGAAGAGGCAAGCACTAAGAATAAGATCTTTAACCACAGAAGATCAACAGTTAATTCAATTATACCCCCATGTCTCATTAAAAGAACCTAATGGATTTGCTGCGGTTCTCCTGTGTGTTGACTAAATGTCTTTAATACCTTCTGATGGAAATACTAAGAATAAGAAGGAACACATACATAGCACCTAGCTAACAAACAACAAAGACTTAGAAATGGAGAGAAATAACAGCACGGGGTTACACCAGTTTATGGAAGAGATGTCCTATAGGTAGTCCATGCATACAGCTTTGGACTCCTAACTCCTGGTTGAACTTGGGGTTGTTACAAGAATTTGGGTGAAAATTTCCGGGGTGCCTTGGGCCGTTTTACTATGTGAGGCAAGAGAGCAGTGTTGCGCTGGATTTAATGATGATACATGCCATTACAATAATGAAGTGGCATAACTACAGACCCATAAATTATTTGCCAAAAATGTTGCTATATTATTAGTCTAATGCATAAACAAAGGGAAATGATTAAGGACATATATCTGATATATACACAGACACCAACTTAGCAACTGGAGTGTGTGTTTGGGAATCATGTTAATGTAAATATATTAGGACTCTAAGTCAATGTCTATGTCAATATAGCTGGAAGAGCAACTGGCAGACTATAGCTAAGGGCTAACACTAATGTTCAAACAAATTAATGACAATTTTCAGAGCCAGAAGGCAGCTGGGAGTGATAAAGGATGAACTGTATCTGTGGTTTGTTTGTGATGAGCTCAGAAAGTGAATCACAGATATTTCAACTAGAAGTCTGCAACTGACCTCTGTGAAAAGTCTTAATTATCTCCAGGGTGCAAGACAGGAGACTCTTAAGTTGTTTTCCATGGACTGTACAAATAGAAGATGCAGTTCCTGGAGCTTCTTGGGGGGCCAGCTGACTGATAACTAGTTTTACTCATGTTTGCATGATTTAAATTAAATGATTCTGATGGTGGGCTAGGCACATGTTCTATTGCTGGTTACCTAATGGCCAAGGGACCAGCTTTTAATGATGCTCATGGTAATTTTAATGGCACCATTCAATCTTTCAATGGCATCATTTCAGTAAACTGGAATTGGAATAAAATATTAAACTGAAAGTAAAAGTTTGGTGACTGGTTCTCTGTTACTATAGGCTCATTGAATATTGCCTCTCCATTTGTTGTACTCAAGGGGGTAGTTGCCACTATTCATTATAAATAAAGACTTGCTAACGGATACAAGATTTGAGAGTTTGCACACCTTTCACACAGTACTGCCTTTCTTGTGTTGTCTTATTAAGAAGGTACTGCTGTCAGCAATATACCTGCTTTAAACATCTACACACCTTTGCTCCCATAGACGGTTTATCTAGCACTTTATAAATTGGGCATTACTAAAGGGTATGTCAGTGGATGCACTTGGGCCCTTCTCCTGTTGCCCCTTACATGACAGGCACAAGGTGTGCCAGTTGAGTGCTATTTATATTTATTGCCCAGAGCTTATCGGTGCTTATGGATTCAAGTGCAGAGATTTGTGCCAGATAGCAGCAGGCACAGTTATGGGAGCATTCTGGAGCATAATTGTTCATTGTGGCCCAAAGACAACAAACATTTACACCTGCATATGCAGTGAGCAAAGTGCAATTTTGATTTATTTATTTTGATTATTTTGATGTTTTTAGCACATTATGCGGCTTTCCTTCTCTAAATTCCAGCATTATTGTTGTCGCAAGAGGTCATTGCTCTGATTGTGTGGCCAATGCAGCAAAATTAGCACAATTGTGCTTGCAATTCGTTGAAAATTGTATGCAACTGTGTGGAATATTTCTGAAGTCCAGTTGGCGTCATCTGACGTGTTTACCAGGTGATGCACGCTATTCTTTAGGTGCAGGCCTGGACTGGCAATCTGTGGGTTCTGGCAAATACCAGAGGCGCTGCTGTAAGTTCCCATAGACAATCACTATTTAGTGGGCTTGTGGAGAATTATTTGGGCCTCTGTATACTTGGAATGCCAGGGCCTATTTTGACTCCCAGTCCAGACCTGCTAAGGGGGTTATTTACTAAACTCCGAATGCAAAAATCATGAAAAATTCTGGAATTTTTTAAATAAAATCAGACTTTTAAAAAAATCAAGAATGTTTTGGAATTTATGAAACCCAGAGGATGGAAAAGTCTGAATCGGAAAATCCGGCATCTCAGACCTGTCGAGGTTGCATGTAAGTCATTGGGGCAAATTTACTTACCTCTGAATTTGCGCCAGCGTTGGCTTCGCCACACTTCGCAGGGTGCAGCTAATTCACTAAAATCCGAAGTTGCACTCAGGGAGGCGAAAGGTAGCAAAGTTGTGCTAGCGTCAATTCGTCAAGCAAAGCAAAGTTACGCTAGCGATGCCTAATTTGCATACGGCGCCAAGTTAAAGTACAATGGACGTATATGTAGCAGCAAATATATTACACTACACAAGCCTGGGAAACCTTCATAAAATAAAAGTAAAATAAAGTAAAAATAAAGTTGTTATTAGATGGAGTTATTAAATAGAGTTGTTATTTTGCCCTATACATGTGCCCACTGTATAGTTTAGGTGCCATATGTTAGGAAATGTAGGGGTACCCCAAAAAAAATGTACGATCTTTTTCAGCCTATCAGCCTTAAAAAAGTAAAAGACGCCAGTGTTTTTTGGGACTTCAACTTTTTTTTGAAGCAAGCCCTATCTACTCTATTACACTTCGCCTGGTCTCAGGTGGGGAAAGCAAGTCTGGCGCAAGAGGTAACGTTCAGTAAAATGCGCAAGTTAGTCAATTAGCGTAGTTACGTCCCTTCACCATAGTGCAACTTCACCTGGCGTAAAGTTGCGAAGTAGCGCTAGAGTAGTAGAGAATTTTCACTAGCGTTAGCTACTTCGCCCTTTAGTAAATTTGCCCCAATGGGAGAAGTCCCAATGATGTTTTGATGTGCGCTGGTTACGTGCAATACCCAAAAGTATTCAGAGTTTTTGTGTGAAAATTACGAAAAAAATTGTGAAAATTGTATAAAAAATCATGAAAAATCTGATTTATTCCCGCAAAGAAAATTTTCAGGAAAATGTAATAATAAATAAGCATTTAAAAGCCCGAGCGGATTTGATCGGAGTTTGTTGCAGAAAATATTGAGATAAATTCGGACTTTGATAAATAACCCCCTTAGTGAACCCTGGAGCTGCCACATGGGCTGGAGCTGGTAGTAGCTTGAGGGTCCCCAACTGACGCTATTTTGGAATGGGATGCAGGAAGGGCTAAGTGCTGCAGAGCGCAACTATCCAGAAGTGCTGCATTTTGATACAAAAACCTTTTCTGAGTGAGATGTAACATGCACCTTACTGCAGGGAAATTTGCAAGACTGCAACTGCACCTGCAGTAATGATCTATATTGTAATTTGCCCTTTTTTTACTTTGTACTTTGCACCATTTAGCATAGGAGCCCTATGCTCCTTGAAACTATTTTAGGCCAAATTCTTTGTTGATTATATATTCAGGCATATGTGATTTCTAAGGAACTCAGCTCAGCAGAGTAAACATGTTTTCTATTAGAGCAACAGGACTATTGCCCTTATGCGCTCAGACCTGGACAAGGCAGTGGGGTGTGTCTAGTCAGTTGCTGGATTCCCAAGAAATAAGATATGACTGGATGTTTTGATTCATAGCAACAGCTGATAGGGGGAAATACTATATGTTAAATGAAAATTTTTTTTTTTAATATATTCCATCTGGAAGCGTTGCACAACATATCAGAGTTAATTGTAAAACATATAAAAATTTAAAAGTGTGCATTATATAGAAAGGAGGTTAACATTTTGCTGTAATTAAAGGGAAAATGTCAGTAAAATAAAGCAAGGAGTGGTTAAATTAAGAACACCGTGTAATGAATGTGTACTGTACAATTCGTCACATTGGTTTTTTGACTGTTTATAGTCCTTTTCATGGAAATTATTTCATTTAGCTACCATCCATTTTTTAAGAATATTTTGACATGTTGTGCTTCTGAAACCCCAGGCTTACAAATTTTCTGACTATGCCACAATCTTAGGGCTCTTACTCACGAGCGGTTGTAGCTGCGCTCCCCTGCGTTCCGTTTTTCTGCGTTCAGCCGCAGGGGAGCGCAGGAATAGACGCATTACATTTTTTCCAATTGGGCTGTACTCACACAGGCGCATGTAGGCACCAAACACAGGTTGAGATGCAACACGCTGCATTTTTCCTGCGTTCGGCGCCTACAAGCGTCTGTGTGAGTACAGCCCCATTGGAAAAAATGTAATGCGTCTATTCCTGCGCTCCCCTGTGGCTGAACGCAGAAAAACGGAACCCAGGGGAGCGCAGCTACAACCGCTCGTGAGTAAGAGCCCTAAGGCTCACAACAATAAATCAGAAAAAAAATATAAAAATGTAACCCTTAATTACTTGAGGTTCTGCAGACTCATTCTAGATTCAGCTAGATTCACAGTGGCCTTGACTATAGAGAACTGGAGGGCCCCACTGCAAAACCATAGTTAAGGAGAACCGCCTCTTGTGCTTTCAAATTTGTCTCTCCTCCTCCTTGCCATAAGTGGGAGAATCATAACCCAGTCACATAATTGAGTGCCAGGATTGCATGCTGAGAAAAGGAGCAGGAAAATAAATCATTTTCAGCTTCAATGGCCTGTAGCGGGTAAATAGGAAAATGGGTATATCGGTAAGATAGTCAGTCATGTTAATACAGACTTTATTATTTTCCACACTGGCTGCAAACCTGTGGTCAATTTCGATACATACACAGACATTGAATTATACTTTCACCTTGAATGAGTTCCATATTACTGAAAGGAACCACAGTGGCGTAACTACCGGGGGAGCAGGGGGTGCGAGCGGGCCAGGGCGGGCGTTCGGAGGGGGGCGGGGGCCCGGCTGCGCGTCACGCACCAGGGACCGCCCCCCCTCTAGTTGCATTACTGAGGAACCATAAACCCTTTATTGCCCTTTTTTTTTTTTAAATCATTTTTATTGGTTTTAACAGACATGTCAAATACAGAAATAAAAAGAAAATAAAATTACAAATCAACCATTTGTGGGTATTGTTAATAAACAACTTTCTCTCTGACAGCCTAACAAGCATACAAGTCATAGTGTGACTACTTCAATCAAATATAAGCTTTAAAGGGCCTGCTACATGTTAGCCAGTTTAGGGGTTGCAGTTCTTATGTTCAGGAGAGTCCAACCAAGGTTGCCATATAAATTCAAATTTGCCCAGATTTTCCCTTTGTATGTATACTAATTGGGCTATCGTAAGGTGTTCCCGTATCAGATTCTTCCACACTGCAATATAGGGAGATTCCCCTGCAAGCCATTTCAGAGCAATACATTTTCGGGCAAGAAACATTGCTTCCCTAATTAAGATAAGCATATAATGAGATTTGGTAACATGTGATACAACCCCCAGTAAACATGTCTTTGGAGAAACAGTAATCTGTAGCATAGTAATTTTGCTGAGAACTTCACAAAGGTGTACCCAGAATGTTGCTATATTAGGGCATGTCCACATCAAATGAAAAAAATCTGCACCAGGCAATTGACATTTTGGACAGCCATCCAGTCTTAATTTAGCTTTATACAGACGAGTGAGTAGGAGTAATGTATGCCTGATGCAAAATGAGCATTTGTGAGAACCTACTCCTGACATTAAATGATACTAAACTAGGGGCCTCTAATGCCTCCTCCCATTCCTTGTCCTCCAAATCAGGAATTTTATTCTCCCATTTACCCCTAGTAGTACTGACCATGTGCTTCTTGTTTTTAAGTATGATGGAATAAATCCACGCCAGGGGATGGGTTCTACATGTTAACCAGGTAATCCAATATATTTTCCACTGGAGATTTAACAATTTTAACAGGTGAAATTGGCCATTGTGCCTTGGTAGCATGTTTAAGCTGATAGTACTGTAACCATGCCTTAGGTGTAACATCAAAGTCAGCCTGTATTTGGTCAAAGGATTTAAATACTCCCTCGATAAACAAGTCTTCTACTATTTGGATCTTTATTGCCCTTTTATGTAATTACAGTTGAAACAGATTTCCTAACAGAACAAATCACAATATGTTCAATCCAGCATAGATTCCCATCAGAATGAATGGGCTTACACATAGACCGATATTGGCAAGATTCCTCAAAATTGGATGACATTTTAAATGTGTCCCCCTCTCAAACAAAGGGATTTATGTATTTTATGCAGGGATGCTTTGAATCCAAAATTCTGCCTTTTTCAGCAGGATTTGGATTCGGCCAAGTGCCTGGCCGAACTGAATCCAAATCCAAAAAATCACGTGACTTTTCACACAAAAATGGAAGGCAAAATATATTTAACCACACGCTCAAAGTGCAGTTCCCTTTCACCCTTGTTTCCCTAATTTACATATGTCCATTTACTCATGTAAAATCGGGTTTGGATTCAATTTGTTATTCAGTCAAATCTTTCACAAAGGATTCGGGATTCGTCAGAATCCTAACATAATGCATTCATTGCATCCTTAATTTTATGTGCTTTTTCTCATTTATTGAAAACCAGGTTATACCATACTAAATCCTATGGATCTTGGTTCTTGCAACAGCATTACTGTATATCTCATATGGCAATGGCAATGCTATCTTCTTGGCACAGTATAGCACTTTATTATTTATTTAATCTAAATTGCACAAATCTGTTGAGGTATAACAAAACAAATGATGTGGCCTTGCAGCTCCTTTTGGGAATTCTGCTGAGTTCTGAACACAGAAGTGAGAGGCAAATCATTTGCTTTCTGTTGGCAAGTTACATGTTATGGGGTTTATGTAATAAAAGATGGTAAGCTTGCCCAGGTGCAATAACTTATAGCAACCAATCATCAAGTAGCATTTACTGGCTTCCAGTTTAAAAGAAAACATCTTATTGGTTGCTAATGGACATTGCACTTCTTAAATGTAGTGCCTTTTATTACTTATGGGGATTAGGCTCTCCAGCACCATGGACAGTGAAGACGCCTGGCTAGGTATCAGTCAGGTTTCGTACACAATTACTGTATGTTGACTTTTGCGTGTTTTCCAAGATGGTGGTCAGACACCAGGCGTGCTGTCTTTGAATTTGCCTATGGGTAGATCAGGCAAGAACATCACTGTAGAATGGAGAACAGGTGTAAAGTATTTGTTTTGCATATGACATATTTGTATTGTACTTAGTAAATATACCACACAACGTAAAAAGGGAAGAAAGTTTGCTTTAGTGCTTGAATGCAATGTTCCTGCTATAATTTGTTTTAGAATCATGACATGGTTCACTCTTACATTTGCTGTACATCTTTTAGACAGATTTTAAATCATGGCAGAGACTTGCAGTGTGTGTGTGTGTGATAAATCTGCCTATAATTTGTGTGTTGGTAGGTTCATTCTGTTGACTAGCTTGAAACCTTGATCTGGTTGACTTACAAGGCAAATGTAAAATGCCATGTACAGTATATCAAGTTGTCACATTTATTCAATATTTAGAGTCAACTAAGTAAAAGGAAAACTGGGCGTTGCCTGGATTATGCTGAGATTTAGACTGGCATGTGTACGTATCTAATTATGCATTCTATTGCAAGTCTGTATGTAAATCAGAGTACTTAGGGAAACAACTCGGTGTGTTTTTCTTTTGATCAAAATAGTTCAATATGATATTAAAGGCACAAATGTAACAGTAAAGTAAGGTAGAGTTACAGAAGGTATTGTTTCTGAGAGAAGGTATAACCATGTGACAAGAAGAAAAAATTGTAATATATTTTATGATTATATATATGTAAATATCTGCGCAAAGCTATTCATTAGATTAGACATGGATACTAACGAGATTATGATGAGTTTATGGGGTGCATTTACTAACTATGCAAATACATGTGTGCTAAGACCACCATATGACATCTACATAATGCCTATATTTTTGTGGCTGCAACTTTGCATCCAAATCTGCCCCTTAATGATTGTTTTAAAAAGTTCCCCCTTTATAAAGAATAATGTTACCAAATAGTGACTAGGCATATAGAGGCCATGGTGCATACATCTCCATGAAGACAATATAAAACAATTGTCAGACCAAATCAATATTTATCAACAGGATGACAGTTCTCATGACATAGTATTGGTCTTCCATGAAAATAATAATGGAATAGAAAAACAGTTTAACTAAATATCAGGAGTATGATTAAAGGTATGAAAAAAACATCATTTCACAATGCTCTGCTTCTGCCATCATATATTTCTGTTGTGCCAGAACTAATGTACTTGTTATTTGTATCTACAACTGTCACCCCACCAACTGTTTCTACATACATATATATATATATATATATATATATATATATATATATAGAATTACCACTAATAGATTTAATTTTACCATTTTAATAATTACTCATTCTCCATTATTTTTAATAATAATATCATATTAATAAATAACCGTAATGATTTCTCCTTTCTTGGCTGAAACGCATCTGCTCTGCTGCCATTGTGTGACACCTGCAGCATTAATAGTATCGCTGGCAGTTACAGCTGCCAGAAAGCTGAGTAAATTCACGGAAGCTACTGACAAAGACCTAAGACAAAGGAGAGGAAGAAAGCGAGATCTTTATATTAAAGAATAATGGGAAGTGACAACAACATGTTTTGAACTGGAGACTGAATTCAATGTGGAACTTTTAAATGAGGGGAAGGTACAATGACATTTGTGTTCCTTTTCAAGCTGATGTATTTAGAAAACTGCAATTCATAACCTCTAGTTGACACAACTTCTCGAGCAGACTACCACTCCCTTCCCTAAAAAAACTTGCACCCTCATTTCTTTCATTCACACTCACATACTGGCATTTCTATATTTTTACTGATTTGCTGACATTTATACCCCTACTCATTTTTTATTGTAATCCCATTCCTGTATTTATAGAGCATTGATACATTTACGCAGCCTTTTATAGAGTGCAGTTATCAAAAATAACCAATCAGCACTTGGCCTTTTTTTTAACTACAAGATAGAAAATAAAAACAAGTTGTACTGGCTGCCATGGGTCACTACACTGGTGCTCTAATGCAATATGTTCATAAATAAGCCCTAGGGATGAATGGTACATGCAGTTATGTTATAAGCATCCCCCCATTAGTCTTGGTATGCTCAGAGAGTTAGAATTATTAGATGTGCAGTTTTTGTATCACCTTGGTCATATCAGGGAGAACTAATCCAACCAACATGACTTTACCTACTGGCACAGAATGGAACATTCCTGGCCTAATGTCATTGATCCATTGAATTGTGCCAATAGCCCTAATTATTAGACTTGGCAGGAAAAGGAGGTGATAAACCTACTAACAATGCATTAGCAGATTCAAATTTCAATTTGGACTCCCAGGCTCACAATCATGGATTCATGGGTCAGTCATTATAGTTGAAAACAGAAGCTGCTGGACCTGGGGTTTTCCGGATGAGGGGGTTTTAGCCCCTAATTTGGATCACCAAACTTTTAAACATAAAATAAACCCAATAGCAGGACAGCAATACTGATTGTTGCAGCTTCGTTAGGATCACAGTTACATAATTACAAAGAAAAGGCAAATCATTTTAAAAAAACATTTTTTTTGAACATTTGCTTGGGAAAATGGGAAATTGCCACCTTGTAATTCAGAGCATTTTGAATATTTGGTTTCAAGTTAAGAGATCCCATGAGGTAATACTATTTTCTCAGACTAGAAGCATCACAGTGTGTTATTTTCTGAGTAGTGGGGGCAGTATTCATCAGAACCCTTGTTAACACACAAAAAATGCACTGCCCTGAAGCCTTAGAAAATGTAAGTTAATTATTACACGTGTGCTGGATACTTTTGCTCATTCTGTGGCAACCGCAGTGCAAACAGAGTGTTAAACAAGAGCACCATCTTGTGTTAACTCATAAAAGTGAATCAGTGTAAAAGCCTCTAAATAGAGCTTTCGACAATATACACACAGGTACAAGGGTACAGGTTTTTGTTTTTGAACGATGCATGATTCCTATTCACAAACACACAAAGTAGTGCTACACAATCCTCACACTTTTTGTAGTGTTGGAAGCCGACTGTGACTCTGTCTGCTCAGGTCCGATCCATACTTCAAAACATATTTCAGCAGCAGTGAAAATTACATTTATTTGTGCAACAGGTGAAGCAACGTCCCTATCAAGCTTGATAAGCCCGAAACGTTGCTTCACCTGTTGCACAAATAAATTTAATTTTCACTATATCGGAGTGCTGCTGAAAAATGTTTGGAAAGATACATGATTCCTAAAAACTGCTCCATAATAACAATTGATGATCCTAGAGCACATAAAGTATAAAAAGCTACCACTGCATAACTAAACTGTACCTGGTTTGGGATTTCACTGAAAATTACTTTGGACTGACCTATTAACCCCTTTACTGTCAACACTTTTTAATCTTGTCACACCATGTGTGATGCCAATGATACTGCTAATATCCTAGAGAAAGTCAGACATATAAAATCTACAGAGCTGGCATTGCAATGGAGCATGTTAAAGCAATATTAGAATTATTTCACATTCTAGAAGTGCAGTTTTGATATTATTATTAAGGTGCGAAACTTGCCTCATGTGTCCCCCAGATCAGGAGCAGCAACCCCCTGCCCCCATAGACTTATGCAACAAACTTCTGTTTTCTTTTATACAGAAACTTGTCTTTTCTAGTGCAGAGAAATTAATTGCACTAGTGCCGGGAGACGGATTAACTTGGGGTAGTGGGCTGGTGGTACGGATAAGTGGTAAAGGTATGCTAGTAGTCACCCCAAAAAACTGTTTAAACACTATTCAGTAATAAATATGGGGGTAATCAGGGTAGAAGATTACATGCAATGTTATACAACACAAATCGGCCCCTCAGAAGCACATAACCCAAAGGGTCAGTGGGGCCTAAATCGGTGGGGTTGTGTAAGTCGCTCATTTAGTTAGCACCCCAGATGTGTACAACATTAGTATGGGTAGAGGTGCTGCTAATCGTTGGAGAGGCAGGCTTGGTAAATCCCAGAGCTTGTCTGAAAAGTGTTTAAACAGTTTTTTGGGGTGACCTCCATTAGCATACCTTTACCACTAATCCATCTTAATAATAAATTCTTGATTGCAGTTATAATTCAAGTTTGTGAGTTTTAGAGTAAAAAACCTGAAAAGTAGTAAAAATTTTTATGTTGATAAATCAGGCTCTAAAGAAGCACATGAGGAGGGGAAGAATGAAGTGGATATCTGTTCAGGGATTGGTCAGGTTTTAAATTGAATCTCCCAAGGAATTGAAGCAACAGCTCCTCTTCCCTTTCTGTTGTTGTTCAGCTGATTTGAAGAATTGATTGTAACAACAGCAGTCATAAATGATGTCACAACACTTCCTGACAAACCAGTTTTATCTTTTTATCTGTAAAATTCTCAAATAGTAAAAGAATAGTTGGGCCCACCACTAGCACCCCTAAGCATATTAATTATATAAAGCTGAGTGCAATGAAGCTGTGACATCATAATAAATACCTTACTCCATTTGCCCATGGCACAGGTACTCTTGATCCCAAATACTTAAAGGGATACTGTCATGGCAAAACATGTTTTTTTTAAAAATGCATCAGTTAATAATCGCTACTCCAGCAGACTTCTGCATTGAAATCCAATTCTCAAAAGAGCAAACAGATTTTTTATATTGAATTTTGACATGGAGCTAGACATATTGTCAGTTTCCCAGCTGCCCCAAGTCATGTGACTTGTGCCTGCACTTTAGGATGGAACTACTTTCTGGCAGGCTATTTCTCCTTCTTAATGTAACTGAATCAGTCTCAGCGGGACTTGGCTTTTACTGTTGAGTGTTGTTCTTAGATCTACCAGGCAGTTGTTATCTTGTGTTAGGGAGCTGTTATCTGGTTACCTTCCCATTGTTCTTTTGTTTGGCTGCTGGGGGGGGGGAAAGGGAGGGGGTGATATCACTCCAACTTGCAGTGCAGCAATAAAGAGTGACTAATCAGAGCACAAGTCACATGACTGGGGGCAGCTGGGAAACGGACAATATGTCTAGCCCCATGTCAGATTTCAAAATTGAACATAAAAAAAAACTGAAAATGGATTTCAGTGCAGAATTCTGCTGGAGCAGCACTATTAACTGATGTGTTTTGAAAAAAACATGTTTTCCCATGAAAATATCCCTTGAAATCAGCATATTTATTAATTGTGTCACATGGTGCATATTAGACATAATATGTCATAAAAGGTCGAGCTGTGTTTTTCTGAAAAAATTAAAAAAATTTCGAGGGTAGTTTCAGTAAAAACAATTTTTTTGGGATTAAAAAAAAAACAAAAACTTTAATTTTTCAAGATTTCTTATGCCCTGAAGCCACAAAAAGACCAAATCTGAATATACTACAGCTAAAACCTGTCGAGGTCATGTAGAAGTCAATGGCAGAGGTCCCTAGAAGCACTTGAAGATGTCTTTAGCATTCATGATTTTCAGGGTTTTTTTCGGTGGTTTGTGCTTGAAAACTCGATGAATTCAAGGTTTTTTTTGCAGATACAATCAATTTGAGTATTTTTCAAGATCCCCCCCCCCATTGCACTCAATACAGTTTTTTTACATTCTGGTTTTTTCATAAATAAGCAAACATTCATATTGTGAATTGTAAAAAAACCTCACAAACTTGACCTTTGATAAATAACCCCCTTAAAGGGGTTGTTCACCTTTGAGATTACTTTTAGTATAATGTAGAGAGTGATATTCTGACAATTTGAAATTTGTTTTCATTTTTTATTATTTTTGTTTTTTGAGTTATTTAGCTTTTTATTGAACAGCTCTCCAGTTTGCAATTTCAGCTATCTGGGTGCTAGGGTCCAAATTACCCTAGCAACAATGCATAGATTTGAATAAGAGAATGGAATATGAATAGGAGAGGGCTTGAATTGAAGGATCAGTAATAAAAAGTAACAATAACAATACATTTGTAGCCTTACAGAGCATTTGTTTTTTAGGAGTCAGCGATGCCCATTTGAAAGCAGCACAGTCAGAAGAAAAAGGCAAATAACTATAAAACTATATAAAAAAAATAATGAAAACCAATTGAAAAGTTTCTTAGAATCGGCTGTTCTATAACATGATAAAAGTTACCTTAAAGGTGAACCACCCCTTAAATTCCAACAAACTGTGTTTTGTGCCCCTTAAATTAAGAATAGCAACGAGGGTGTGAGTCTATGACAGAAATTAGCAAAATGTAGAACCTCTTCACTCACTGTATTCACTGATATTGGTTTTAAAGTTATATTTTACAACATGTAATTGCAGGTGAGAACAGTATTTGTTTATCTCTTTCTGGTCTGACTCTTAAAGGAAAACTATACCCCCAAAATGAACACTTAAGCAACAGAGTATTTAAATCATATTAAAGAATCTTACCAAACTAGTATATATATTAATAAATAATACACAAAAGCCATGAATATCCTGTAAATTATATCCTTATAAACGGTGAGTTCTGATGTCATCAGTTATAAACGGTGAGTTCTGAAATCATTTCTGTCACATGACTCACTGAAATTTGTGTATTATAATAAATAAAGTACCCCCGGTTGTAAAATATGAGGATATTAGAAGTTACCTCGGAGTTCCATGACCTGTATAAAAACACTCGGCCTTCGGCCTCGTGTTTTTATATGGTCATGAAACTCCTTGGTAACTTATAATATCCTTATATTTTACAAGAGGGGGTACTTTATTCACTATATATTGCCCTTTTACATCTCTTGCCTTGAACCACCATTTCATGATGGTCTGTGTGCTGTCTCAGAGATCACCTGACCAGAAATACTACAACTCTAACAGGAAGCAGTGTTGAAGCAAAAGACAGAACTCTGTCTCTCATGTGACCTAACATGTATGGTTTGTGTGCACAGTGAATCCTACGATCCCAGGGGCGGCCCTTATTTTTTAAAACAGCAATTTTCTATTTAGGATTACCCAATGGCACTTACTATTTAAAAAGTATATTATTATGAAAATGGTTTAGTTACATGAAGCAGGGTTTTACACGAGTTGTTTTAGGCAATATCTTTTTATAGAGACCTACATTGTTTGGGGGGGGTATAGTTTTCCTTTAAAACAATATACTGTAACAAGATTCTATCTGCCGACTTCCAACTTGATCAGATAACTTCAGGAATCAGAGCCCAGTGTGCAGAGAATGTAAACATTCAGACATAAACATTTTAAAACCACTGAAATATGTAAGCTAATATTTATTGGAAAATTGCTCAGAATTACATTTCTTTCACCATACAAAAATAGTTTTTGGGTGGAGGGCAAAAAGCAACAAATGCTGTGCCCTTAAAAACAGGAATGGTTTACATTAGACTTGTTTAGTAATCCTGGGCAGCAACTCATAGCAACAAATCAGTAATTTGTTCAGACATCTAAACAATGAAAGCAAAAATGTGACTGGCTGCTATGGGTTACTGCACTTGTGCACATTTTTCACTGTAGAATGTCATATACCCTATGCCAGACAACAATAACAGAGTTAATCTACACATTGCTGCCTGGTAATGTGACAAGAGGTGGACTAAAGAACTAGAAAAACTGACACGTCGCAAATAATTTTTATTAAAAATACATCATTTGTAAAAAATAGAACCTTTTTTTGCCAATGTACCTATTTACATTTTAGGACAATTTAAATACAGCTACATTGAATGGTGCACAACAAAGAATTATAAAGCATTAGTCTTTAAGGTCACAAAAATGTAACAGGCTGGAATGAAGACCACAATTATAAAGTGGTGTAACTTGCAATAATTTGCTCAAGAGTTGTGAAAGCTTCCAGGAATTCTTCTTCATCAATCCCAAATTTTGTGTATTGATGGACATATGCCCTAAAAGAAAACAGAAAAGGAGAATCTCACAATTGGAATTTGTTGCACGATTTTCAAATCTATCTCTTTAAATGCCAAAGTTTTATTCCTACCTACTCTGCTATAAGGAGGCTGACCATTAGAGGCTGTTTTATAAAATGCCTGGGAGTTAAAGGGGTGGTTCACCTTTAAGTTATGTTTTCGTTTTAATTATATGCAAATTGGCTCACAATAGCACTCTAAACATCATGCTAAAAATTAATTTAAAGGTGAACAACCCCTTTAACAGTGATGCCCAAAGCTTTACTTCCAAGTTCTATTTGCCGAAATAGAAAATGAGAAGACTCTACGATATTCCATTCTTTCTGCTGGCCAGATGGCCACTGTTGATCATACTCTTCGTCAATACAATCTAAGCTACTCTTAAAGTAAGCTAAAGAAAATACATTTTGACCAGACCACTTAATACATGCAGATGCTTTAGAACTATGGGGGTGTGTTCCCAAATTATTAGCATTGAGTTAGATTCAAGACATACTTTGATGCAAACATGTTCCATGCTTTGCCAACGATATTATCCAGGGGTTTCAGCAGAAATTGGCTGTTGCTAACCAAAGTAGCAGACTTCTCATATTTGTTAAAAGCTCTTGGTGTTTTCCAAAGGGTGAATGCATCATCTGCCGACAACCATGATGTATATAATGATGAATCTCTAAAGCCTTCTGAAAAGAGGTAAAATTCAGTGTCAGTTCATTATAGAGTTTAGACTTAGCAGGTGCAGAAGATGAATGCTCTCTTGATTGAACCACTTCTCTCTCAAATTAATTTCATTGACATTGAAATTTAGTGCCCTAAAAATGTAGAACCCCACTTCCATCTGTGCCCTAGTTTTCAAGTACACACTATCATGCCCCCTCCATATTTTGCTTTCAACTATTTAAACCCATCATAACATCTTTCCATTGGCCTCTATCTTGCACATGCTGCCTATCAGACTATTCTGGGTCTTACAAAACAAAAGAAACATTAAGACGAGACATTATTAAAATATACGTTTATTTTCCTTTTAGTGAAAATCTAGAAATGTATAAAGGATTGGACTGGGGTGTGCAAGGTCAACTGGGGCTGCTTAACCCCAGCCCCCCCACCTTAACTAACTTTTTTTTGCCGCGATCAGGGAGGGAGGCTAGTGGGGGACCAATGGCAGAGGGCAAATGGGGGAGCAACGGTGGAGGGCAAGCGGGGATCAGCTGAGTCCACTGAGTTTTTTCCTGGTGACCCGCTGGCCCAGTTCGACCCTGAATTTATAAAAAGTATTCAAGAACTGTAAAAACCCCAGTGTTTCATCTTACCTAAAGAGGCGGTTTGCACATCTTTCCCCCGAAGGATAGCCAAGTTAGCAACAGAAGTGTTAAATTGAAGTTCTTTTCTCAGGGAAATCTGTTCTGCTGCTGGCTGAGATGGGAGCCGCACATGCCAATTAATACCTAAAATAGCAGAGTGTGGATAATATTAGTTGCTCTTGTAACATGCCAGAGAGAAAATGTGGTTATAGTTTACTATGCCACACAAAAGTAACTAGTGAGCAATCCGGGCAAAAATACATTAAACAATAAAAAACATGAATTCCTGAGTAACATGATAACATTTTATATAAAATCTCAGTCAGGTATAAAATATATATAACAAAGTACAGAGTGATACATCATCCAGAATGCTTGGGGTCTGGGATTTTCCAGATAAGGACTGCATAATTTGTAGCATTGTGCCTTATGGTTACTAAAACCAAAAAAGCATATCTGTATTTTGAAGTTTTCTGGATAATGGATTTTCAGATAACAGTGATTTGAGATAAACTAGCAGCAGAAAACCTCCTTTCAGGAACTTTCTGATGCATTTTAAATAGTGAATGCCATATTATATGTAATATCTGAATCGGCGTTTATCTTTTACAGAGCATTATTTTTAAAGGAGCCTGAATACAAGCTCTTGTACACATCAGTCACTAAGGGGAGGAAGTGGTCTGTGTAAAATCAGCCAATTACAAACATGGTTCATTAACTTCTCCTACTTGGTTGTGATTTTCTGTAATTGTTTAAAATCAAAGTCCTAAAATTGTGGTGGATGATTTTATAAATGTAGTGTAATTCTCTACAAGTAACTAAGGAACTACATTTTGCACTAACTGTACTTAGAACATAGTGCATAGTTGTGCCAATACATGATACATTGATACATTGATAACAGAAAAGTCATATTTGTTTATGGTTCAACATTGCAAGGAGCCTGAAAGTTACAGTTCAGGAGCACAGCAAAAGAGCTGCAGGCAACAACACTATAATAACTATTCCACAAAATGCCCTTTTGTTTATACATTTCAGAATGTTTCTGAGAAGCTGCATCACTTTTGGCTACCAGGAAAAGTAAGCAAACTGTAGCTAAATGGTTCATTATTTGGTGTGCACTGAATGGGTGACCATTGCTTCCAAAAGATATATTTATTACAATGTGTGCAAGTAAATCAATCTACGGCAGCTTTTACCCAAAGGCAAAACCTAAATGCATAATAAATGTATTTAAAACATGGTTATCTTGCTTCAGATATCAATGGCCTTAACACGTTAGGTACAAGATGTCTAAAGCTTTAAAGGAGACGGAAAGTCAAAATCATTTGGGAGTACCAAAAGTTAGGTACCCCAAAATGATTGTACTCACTTACCTGTTACAGGGCCTGTGCTCCTGTTAGCAGAAAACTGCCCCTGCCTGGGGGTTTCGTCTCAGTTAGCATCACAGAGCGTTCCTCTTCTTCTGCTTCTTCTTCGTGTAAAGAAAAGAAGAAGCAGAAGAGGATTGCTCCGTGGTGCTCACTGGAAATTTTCTTCAACACGGGGCAGTTTCTTTCTGATAGGAGCACTGGCCCGAGATATTAGGTAAGTGAATAGAGTCACAAGTGGGTGTCTTACTTTTGGCAACCACCAGTGATTGCTGCCTTTCCTTCTCCTTTAATGTTCATGTTTGCCATAATTCCCCTTTTATAATTTGAAATGATTTGTACCCTGAAGACAAAAAAAAAGGCTAAGAAAATATCAAGTATTTGCGACTGCCCTTATTTTAGAAACATTACAGAATTTTTAATTGATCATAATTATAACGTTTCTTATATCAGTATGGTGAAGCTTTTACTAAATTTTCACTCTCAATAGTTTCCCTTTAAGATTTCTTTGAAAGAAAAAAATTATAACTAGAACTGTAACCATTAAGAATTAAAATGACTGAGGAGAAAGGAATAAAGACATGTGACCCAACCAGCTTCTTTCTTTATTAAAGTTTGATTTATCCAGTATTATATAGACTTACTATTTATGTGTATGCATGTAAAGATATATATTTATTTATAGCATAGTCTGTAAGTGCCTGCACTCTTATATAAGAAAAAGACAGGTTGCATGACCAATGATAATATTCACCAACTAATAAGTTTGGGACTAGCTGTGCATTATATAATGTGTTTCTTTATCAGGACATTTTTCCATTCTAAGGATAGAGTGAAAAAACCTAATGAAGACTGAAACAATGGAAATCTGTACAATGTGTAAAATCTAAAGACCGAAACAGGAGTGCTGGTCCCAAAGTCATTATTTAGTGCATGTATGTATGAATGTATGTAACTATGTATGTATGTATGTATGTAACTATGTATGTATGTATGTATGCGTGTGGTATCAGTAACTTCAGGGACTTTTGTCTGTCTGGATTTATAGTTTTGCATAGAAAGATGAATGCAAGCAGATGATAATTTCCATTAGCAATATTTGGAGTATATATCTAGGTGACCTAAGCTGAATATACTAAGAAGGATTTGTTCTAGCATGGGAACCAACAGCTCTTACTGTGGAAGCTGCAACCACATTTTCTATCAGAAAAAGCCTTTCCCCAACATAAGTGAAAGGAGTTTTTCTTCCATAAAACTGTCCAAAATCACCATGGGAATATCCAAAAGAAATCAACTCTGGCAGTGAACAAGGCAGCTTATGTTTTAACTGCCTAGCTATTTGTATTTATTTTAAGTTCTATTTCATGACTGTCCTCACCTTCTTCCATTTTAGCATTAGCAATAAGCATTTGCCTCAAATGTTTGAGTAACCCATGCCAATTAAAAGTACTGTATGCCAAGGAGTGTTCAGACATCTGAGGAATGTTTCGGAGACCCAGCATCTTGTATTCTGGGTGTGGAACCAAACACTCCATTAATTCCACTGGGAAGAAAAGGAAACATATTGTATTAGTAAGCTCATCCTGTTTTTTTCAAGAATGTATTAAATATCTTTTAATATATATATATATATATATATATATATATATATATATATATATATATATATATATATATATATATATACATACATACATATATATACACACACACACACACATATACACACACAGGTATGGGATCCTTTATCCAGAAACCCATTATCCAGAAAGCTCCAAATTACGGAAATATCTCCCATAGACTCCATTTTATCCAAATAATCCAAATGTTTAAAAAAAGATTTCCTTTTTCTCTATAATAATAAAATAGTTTTTTGTACTTGTTCCAAATTAAGATATAATTATTCTTTATTGGAAGCAAAACCAGCCTATTGGGATTATTTAATGTTTGCATGATTTTCTAGTAGATTTAAGGTATGAAGATCTGAATTATGGAAAAATCCATTATCCGGAAAACCCCAGGATAACAGGTGCCATACTTTTATTTTAATGTGGCATTTTATATTTGTTTGGCTTCAGCAACAAAAACACAGTTTTTCCATGCATGGATATGCCCAATGGAAAAATATGATAAAGGGTGGATTTAGTAGGTTGTTCATTTTCAAAGATCACAACTGCAAAGCTGTCAAATGTATAATAATTTATACACACACATCTTGTTATATACAAATATGTAGAAACATAAATCAGTTATATATAATTCACAAATAAACTTTTACATTTCTTAAGGGACCAAGCAAAACAAACATAAAATCCAGGGGAAAAAAACACACAGAGAGCATGATCATGGGACTGCAAACAGGGTACATAAAATCTGGCTTCTACTGTAAATAGTAATATAAAGACAACATTAAACAGCTGGATAGAAAAAAAAATAAGGAAAGAGATGAATAAAATATTAATAACAAAGTAAAGAAAAAGATGAAGCAAAAAGACCCCACAGGTGTGAATGAGGGATGTGTAAAGAAGTTAAGTAAAAGCTGCGAGAAAAAGTTAGAAGGAATAGTGAGAAGATGGGTGGAACAATGGAGTAAAAATAAAGTTGAATAGCAGAAAAACATTCTTCTAAGTAATGGAGAACATATTGCATAAAGCAGTGAAGGGCAAAATACAAATTGAAGGAATAAGGCAAATGAAAAGGAAGATAGTAGGCAGAAAAGAAAGCAGGTGAAGCTGCGAACAAATTAAGTAATGTATGGAGCGAATAGCATGGGGTAGGCTAGTTCAATGAACAGCAGATGAACAGTAAGAGCTCATGTTATGTGATTTAGGTAGAGCAGCTGGCAAAAGAAGAGAGGGAGCAAAAGTTCAAAGGAAAAGTAAATCTGCAGAGAAGGTACTGTAGAAAAAAGTTGAGATAAAATGTAGGAGACAAGAGTGATGGGAGACAGATGGAACTAAATGAAGCAGAATACAGGGAGAGGGCAAAATGAAGATGACAGATTGGAGCAGCATGGGCTAAATCCATCCATTGATTCTTAATTTGGCCAAGACTCAGATGTGTCCAAATCATTTGTTTAACATTAATACAATACAATTCCTATATGTCTTATCAATATGAAGTTCTGGGCAGCTAAAGGCTTACACGTTTTAAATAGTTCTGTCACTTTACATGCAAAAATTAGCCATTGTATTTAGTTCAGTATTCAATTTTATTTTTCGTACTGGATTATGGATATCACTTGACTGTATGTGTATGTATATATTATAGGCATTAGCCATTAAATGTTAAAGTTGAGGCCGTAATTGCACTCCAAAAACTGGAATCAAAGTCTCTTTTTTATGAGGTTGAGAGTGTTCCCTGTGGATGAATTCAGGGATGGAATGGTAAGCAACAGCAGCAAGACAAAGTTTTGAAGAACAGGGAAAGCTAATTTATAAATTACATTCCTACTCATAGGTCCTTGCATTACTAAATTGGTCTGCTTTTCGTGTGACTTACGGCTTTTTTCAATGATTAGTCTTTCCCACCAGCCCTGGGTTACGACCCTACAATCTCAGCTCTTGAGTATATCCCTTGCATCTATAGTGTCAGCAATGAACTAATAGTGATTGCACAGATTCAACAACACGCAGGGGAAACAGACATCTTTGTAAATCAAGATGGCATCTGTGATGGACTTAGATTGCTCATTACTTCTACATCCCGGGACTCGGGTACAGAAATGCTACTTGGGAGATTCTTACCAGGCAAAATCAATGGGCACTTATATAATTATTTTTCCTAGTACTTGAAGACAAGAAATGGAAGTCAGAGTGGATATTAGTAAAAGACAATAGCTCTGAGAAGAGTGGAGGAGATGGCCAGGAATGCACAGGGAGACAAAAAATTTAGTAAAAACAGAGGAGTGAAGAAATTAATTAATTAACGTATGTTAACAGAAAGGTTTGGTATGCTATCCTTTGCTTAACAGGAAGCCATGATAAAGATTTTACCAAGGGATAAACAGGTTCCCTCTAAGGCCCTGATAAAGCCGCATCCGGTGAAACGCACGTTGGCGTGTATGCAGTGAGGCTTTTGACCCAATATCGCTACATGTGGACAGCATCGCTAAAACAAAGTGTGTCAGATGGGGGATTGTACGGCTTTCGAACAAAGATTCAAGATGCGGTAAAGTATGAGATAATTGTCTCATGTGTATGATTCATCCATGCATAAACTTTCTTGCCGTATACAACATACCCGGCATCTGCTATCAGCCAGTCTTGTTTGTAGCACATGTTTAAAACAGCTGCCGTAACTGTTACAATTTTTGGGTCATTACGTACTAATTTTTTAACATTTTCAATTTTTTGGACACAACGGAGTTTTTTCAAGTTGCTACATATCAACTTCAATCAATTGACCACATGCCAATGAACTTTATACTTCCTTTAATCAATTGCATTTTGTATTAATTCATCAAAGGTTAATTAAATAAGTGTTAAGAATCAATGTATTTGATAGACAGTCTTTATGAAATATGGGTTTAGATATGAATTGGATGATCTTAAAACAATGAAATAAAAATTAAAAACTCTGATTAACTATTACCGTGTGCAGAGTATGAGATACTTTTGTAAAAACTTCAAAGAACAGGAGGATTGACTGAAGAAGAAGGAATAAACACAAAAAGAGGCAAGAGTAACACAAATGTAAATAAAAAAGGAGAATGTGAAATTATAGCAGAAAGAAGGCAGTGAGGAATGGCAGGAAGATAATTAGTAAAGATGAAGAGAGCTTTGTCAAATATAGAACACAAGTTCAAGTAAGCTTTAACGTGCTATCAATTGTAAATGAAAACTCACTGCTACATTGTAATAGTAAATTACTAAGACATACCAAGTGGATTTCTGCAGTAGTGCTGGGCTGTTTCTGATGTATACACTGGCTGAAATATACTGCCCAGCTGATGTGCAATAACTTTATTTACATCCCTGAAAGAAATCTGCTTTATATTCATCAGCTGAGAACAAACTTTATGGATGATATCATTTTCATGGACTAGCAGGGCATCTGAGGACTGGTAGAGACGTGACAGCGTCAGAATAGAATTGTAGTTCTGAACAATTACCTGCCAAAAAAAAATATTTATTTTAAATAAACTTAAATGTAGAGCCATGGTAGCTATAAAAGACATTTGTATTATACTTCCTGTAAACATATTATATTCCAGTGTGTGTTTCTGAAGGGTTATGTGCAACAAAAATGGATGCATTGATTTGAGTGCTGCAAATATTCTTTTGATGCAGGTAAACGGTTACACGTGTGTCCTTAGTAAACCTTCTTAGAAGCCATTGGCTGCTCCCTCACTGTTTCTATAAACTCCTCTGTGTTTTGACAAATATTTACTGGCAGACTCAGGTCTGTTTCTGTACATATGTAAATGTAAAAGAAGTTATTTCACAACAGGGCTGAATCTGTTACCACCTGTGCTGAATGTTAGTTTGGTGGAAGGAATATCATTAAGAAAATAGTCATCATAAATAATTATGGAAGCAAGGTAACTATGTGTATTGCAAAATCAAGGCACAGAATAAAATAAGTGTTTAGGTTACATACAATTATGCAGTAATGCCTAAGAACTCTCCATTTGCTGTTGCATTGGTCCTCTAACAAGGAGTCACTAATTGCTAATGAAAGCAGTAATTCTGTTGGCTTTTGTTATATTGTATCAACAGTCCGAGCCACCAGGGCAGAGAATAGAAAGGGACAGACAGACACTGCTTTCAATAACAATACATATACAAATAACTTAAAAACCATAGACATTTTTTAATATATGTATATTTCAAAGTTGCTTAGAATTAGGTGTTCTTTTTTTGGGTTGACGTCCTTTAAGTCAGGCAATACGTTTCTATTCTGTTTGATAGGGATGACCTTTGCCCTGTACATATATATATATATATATATATATATATATATATATAATATATATATATATATATATATATATATATATATATATATATATATATATATAACACCACTTTCCCATAGCAAATATAATTTACTTCCCCACCCTAATAAAGGAAATCGTGAATTCCAATTAAATATTTACCTCTCCAGTTCCATAAGGCCAAATCACTTGATTGAGTAGAAGTGAGTCAGGATATGCATCACGCAAACATCTTGTGAGGAATGTCCCCATGCCAGAACCTGTTCCTCCAGCCATACTCGTTATAGTGAAGAAACCACCCAATCGGTCACACTTTTCCACCTGTTTTCTAACTAGATCCATAACAATGTCCTTGTGCTTTGGGCCCTGCATGCAGTACCTGTGCCCAAATAAAAAACAAACAAAAAAATATTAAACTGAAAAAGTATATGTATTCTTTAGCATCATTATAGCTATATTAAACTTTGTTTAAAGGGTGACCATAAAGCTGCAGGTATTTCAACTGTAATTTCTCAATAAAAGTCTCATACTTAATGAGAAGGAGAGGAGGGCTTAAACATAATTCATCCAGCTCTAACTAAGCTACAAGCACAGGACCCTGACTGCATATTTAAATTTTTCTTCTGGAGTTAGACTACAAGTCACTGTTGGCCCTAGTAGTGACTTTTGGGGAGACAGATTTAAAGATGCTACACATCTGTTTCCGGTTTTCTTTTTTTAGCTGTAATGGCTAACAAGCAAGGCTTTCCACCTCCTGTATAGCTTGTAGCAAATATAATCTTTATAACATGTATTCTAATGCTATATATTTTTGTACAGCACTGTCAAATATGCTGGCCTGTTTATACATGTTTAAAAGAGTTCACTTTAATTTCAAAGGCCTTTCCAACAGAATCCCTTTTGGTCCTTTAGGAAAATTTTTATATTTATCATGATAACCTTTTCTAGCTTCAGCACATTAATCATTCCTATATTATATACCCTTTGATTTTCCAATTTGAAGAAAAGTGCAAATGCTTTTGGAGCATTCTTCATCATTGAAAAATTATTAGCTTTTTTAATGATGGAGAGCCTTTTTTTTAAAGTAAATCCTGTAATGCTTGCTTTTATGAAAATGTAATAACAAATTTGTATTTGTCACACTGTTGTGTTAGTATAGTTGGGGCTAATGCCTTGAATAACCTCAACACAGGGCCTGGGTACAGAATACAACTGTGCTGAAAAAATGATGGATTGTCATCTGAAGTTCACTTCACAAATGTTGAGCACATAGTAATAGACTCAAAAGTTCAAAACTCAAGTATCAACATTATAACAAGTTAATGGAGTCGTTTCAACATTAGTTCAATGAATAAGACCTGTGCTGTCTATACTTTGAAACTTTTTTTCCCTTTCACAAGAATAGTTTCTCACTTTCCAGCATTATGGTCCTTACAAGCAACTGTGGTAGGAAATGTATAATTAGCTTCTCATTATCTTGAAGGCTGAGACAGATCGTGGATGAGGGGGTTGTTTATACAGAACTCATTGTCTCAATTTAACAAACTATAATAAATTGGTGCTCTATCATTGAAAAAAAATAACGAAAGGAAGGAATGTTTTTTAAACAATAGGCAGCATTAATTTACCACACAATTCCTTATTGAGTTCATGTTGAAGGTGTATACCACCCCACAGTTTATTTAAGAGAGTCAATAAGACCTTTGTAATATTTTGTATTTTTATTTAGTCAACACACTTCTTTCTGAGAAAGATAGGCACTTTTATTCAGGTTTGTGCTATGCGGTCAGGGCCAAATAGTACAGAATCCCAGCACTGGAACCAGGGTAAATCTAGAACAATCAAATAAATAATATATTATTAAAATATAATATTAGTGAGAAATTGCATTAAATACCATACCCATTTGCCCAGTTGTTTCCACATCCCTGTTTCTGTGAAAACTGAGAACTGAGATCATATTTCCATTTCCCAGAACGGCCTGCCATTGATAAGGTTTGAGAGACGACTTTTGGCTCCATATCAACAAGAACTGCCCGTGCTACTAAATCTACAACAGAAGAAAACATCTAATGCATGCTACAAACAGTGCCTTATGATTAAGCAGCAAAACACATAACACAGGCTACACAATTGTAGTCAGTGACCTCTTATTTGCAAAATATGTTTCTAAAAGGACATTTATGAAGCAGCACAAATGTTAACAAATTACTTTACAGTGATTCTGCATTATTCTAGCATTTAATAAGCAAAACAAATTGAATAAGCAAAGGTAAAGATCTCATACATAAAATAGAGATGTCATACAAAAATATTATGATCACAAAAAATCATTCCTTCGTATTTGTTCATCCAGCAACAGGAAATGTATAGAATACATTTAAATGGTAAGGATTGGCTAATACACCGGGTGTGTGTGTAAAAATTTGCTAGGAAATTTGTTAGGCACCCCAGTGTATTATTAGAATCCTTAGAAGTAAGCTAAGCAGCCCTGAATAAGATGCTTAAGAGATGTATCAATCTAGCCCAGGGGTCAGCAACCTTTACTATCAAAAGAGCCATTTTGCCCCCTCTTCCACTAAAGAAAAATAGTCTGGAGCTGCAAAACATAACACAGTTTATAAACCTTTAAAAGTTTAAACCTTTTTTTAATTTTAACTGTTACAACAACAGAATACAACAAACAGAAGTGCAGTGTGTATGTGTAGACCTACTTTGAAATAAATTAAGCACCAAATAGACCTATTAAATGCTAGTGTTCTCATCTGTTTAATGTGACTTCTGTTTCTGAAGCTCCATGCTGATCTTGCCTCTCTTGTCTTGAATGTGTGACTGCGGTAAGGACCATGATGAATCATTTTGCTGCGGCTCAGTCTTGCCTGTCACTCCTGGGACGTCTATACAGCCCTCTCACCTGCTGGCGAATGCCTGAGTGTGCGACCGTGGGAAGCTAACCGTTAGCTTACCACGGTCGCACACTCAAGAAGCCGCCAGCAGTTGCGAGGGCTGTATAGACGCCCCAGGAGTGACAGACAAGACAGAGATGACACGCAGGCAAAGCCCGAAGACTGAGCAGCAGCAAGCAGGATGAAGAGCCACGTGAGGCTCCGGAGCCGCGGTTGCCTACCCCCTGTTCTAGCCTCATTGTCTTCTTAGTGCAGTGGGAGCCAATCAGAGATCAATGCATCAATGATTTCTCATTTGACATAAACCTCAGAATGTTAGATGCATCCAAAAGCAAAATTAAAGCCGAGAAATAATTACCTCCACATTCTTCCTCAAGGAAAAATCGTTCTTTGCAAACAGTCTGATAATTATCATTTTCTCTCTTAGTACTATGCCCTGTTTTACTGTGAAGGTCATTGCAGAGGACATCAAACAGTTCATAGCCAACCTGGTTGCCACACTGGCCAAGCTGCACCGTAACTACTGACATTCTGTACTAAAACATGGATCCGTTATTTTCGGTTATCTGTAAAAAGAAGTACAAAAAGGATTTTGTAATTGCAGAATACAATTTAATTAACATTTGCAAAATCCTGTTATGCATTTAGGCAAATAGGCCTTAAAAAGTAAAGATCTGTGTCTCCGAAGATTCTCCAGTAACTCCCCATTGCCTTCTGCTGATTCACTGCACATTATCTGTGTTGCTGTCACTTACTGAATTTAGGAACCCACTCACAATATAGAGTACAGTATACATGGAATAGAAATGTCACAAGGCTGATTAGTAATTAATATAGATAATTACTACATGGAAGCACAGACACCAGTGCAACTAACATCAGAATTTAATAATCAGCTCTATAGCATCAGCTTATATTACAAGCAAACTTCATTTTCTGCTTGATAATTTGGACTATCCCTAAGCTTAGCGTCTCAACAGCTGATCAGAGCCCACTGAGCATGTGAGTGTCTGAAATTCCAAGATAGTGAACCCCATAACAAGTTTGAAGTCCTGGATCATTGCTGCTATTGACAAGTTGAAACTTTATGCTGGTGCAATAAGGTCATTATATAAAATATGGCATTTTTAGCTATATTCATTTTTAGGGTTTAGTTCTCCTTCAAAGAACAAGGAAAGCGCATTTCACTAGTAAAATAAATTGCTATTTTTTCCATAGGCCAGTGCTTTTACTCAGAAAAAAATTAGCCATCTATTTCACTGTAGGGGGAGGGGGGTTCCTAACATTTCGGCAACTCTTACTAAAATTTGCTTTCCCTGTCCTTTAAAGGGGTGGTTAACATTTAAGTATATTTCATGTATAATACACAAAATCCATGAATATCTTGTAAATTATATCCTTATAAACGGTGAGTTCTGATCTCATCAGTTATAAACGGTGAGTCACATGACTCACTGAAACTTGTGTATTATAATAAATAAAGTACCCCCAGTTGCAAAATATGAGGATATTAGAGGTTACCAAGTAGTTCCATGCACCCCTCCTCTGGAACTCACATAGAATACCACATTTCTCACCCACTTAATTCGATCTTGCCCACTCCCACACCTTGTGTATTACTCCCTTCCCCTTAGACTGTATGCCTATGCATAGGGCCTTCCTCACCTTTTTGTACCTGTATTGATTGTGATGTTTGTTACTCCATATGTTCTATGTATGTAATTCATGTGATTTAGTTGTATAATCACATTTACTTTACAGTGCTATGCAATATGTTGGCGCTATATAAATACATGTTAATAATAATAAATAATAATAAGTTAACTTTAAGTATATCATAGAATGGCTAATTCTAAACAAATTTCAAATTTTATTTTTTTCCCATCTTTCCAATGGGGGTCACTGAACCCATCTAAAAACAAATGCTCTGTAAAGAAAGGAATGCACAAGCTCTCTAGTGCGTGCTGGAATAACCCCCGGGCCGGTGCAGTTTTCTGCTGATAGGAGCACCGGCAGAGCCGGATTTTCATAGTGGACACCCCTAGGCCCGCTGCCATTTGTCCCCCCACCCTCTCCCTTTTATTCACACAAATTTTCATTGGGACTGAAGCTCACATTGGGAATTGGCTCACAGGTAGGGTTGCCACCCGGCCGGTATTTTACCGGCCTAGCCGGTAAAACACCTGCCAAGGCTGGGGCCAGTATTACAAATTTACCGGCAATGCAGTTGCCGGTAATTTGTAATATCCTTTAAAAAAAAGCCCTCGGCCTGCCCCCATTTGCACAGAACTTACCTTTTTGTAGTGTTCTTCACATCGCCGCGATGTTGCTCTGCCCCTTTTTGCATCACACTGCGTAGCCCGCCCCTTTTTGTGTCATGGACTGCCTCATTTTTGTACCCGCCCCCCACCAGCCGGTTATTTTTTTTCACTAAAGGTGGCAACCCTACTCAAAGGAAATTCATAAAACTATTGTATCTCCTGCGCATCCTCAGTGTTTACAAATGCGGGTATGGTTGGGCAGCATGCCGCCCCCCTAAAATCCTGCCGCCCTAAGCCTGGGCCTTGGTGGCCTCTCCAAAAATCTGGGCCTGAGACCAGCCCGGAGTGTGAGGTAAGTATATGCAATCACTCGGGGGTGCCTAACTTTTGGCACCACACCACACGTTGTAGCAGCGCACTCCTGGAAGAATTGCACACTCACGGATTATGGATAAAAGGTATAAACTTTTATTTTAACATCCGATTAACCAAACTCAGCGTCTGAGGTCTGGTGCGTTTTGTGTCTGCGCACTTCCCCAGAGACCTCTAACTCTTGGCACCCCAAGTAAATCGTGCCTTTCCTTCTTCTATAGGAGCACTGGCACAGGGTAGGTAAGGGATTCTAATGACTGGGGGGTGCCTAACATTTTGGCACCCACAGTGATTATTTCTCCTTTAGCAAAACAGTGGTAAGTCTATGCAGAGACAACATTCTTGGGGAAGGCTATGGTTCCATAAAGCCAACTGAAATGAGTGGCAAAATAAGCTTACATAATAAGTATGAATGAATTCTGAATGAGATGTAAAGGAAATGTGTACATACACACACACGTCAAACTAAAGTTAAACTGTGACACACAATACCTGACGAACCGCAGTTACAATCATTAACAAGCCACGTCAGGGAAACTCCATCTTCAAATCGTGTTTTAATTTCTTTCCATAGAATCACGCACTCTGTTCTGGCTTTCACAACACTGTCACTACCGTCAACGGGCGCCCTAACACTGGAACTGCGCATGCGCATCTCCCATACTGAATTACCCCTCACTTTAACTTGGCATGCCTGTCGCCGCACAATAATTAAGGGAACAAACCAACTTTGTTACTTAGCCCCAGTGACTATAATTGAATCTCGCACGCATTCACTTATTACGGCTTATTAGAGGCAGAATCCCTAATGACAGCCCCTAATGCGCAACTGCTGCGTTCGAGGTACGCGCGGAATTTGCGCATGCGCGGTTGTTTGGAAGGAGCGTAGGGGGTTGTTACGTTTTGGGAGCGCCGTCGCGTTACTACGTCCGGTGATGGCGGCTCTGTGTTCGAGCCCATGAGGCGGGGAAACGTTGTACCAAGCCGGGGTGCGGGGAAGCAGAAGACGTCCGAGGCAATGGCTGGGGTGTTTGACATTGACCTGGACCAGCCAGAGGACGCGATATCAGACGATGAACTGGAGGACGGGGTAAGGGGAGACCTACTTGAAGTAGTAGAGGCCTGGGAGCCACTTCGGCTCTTACTTCCCTGTTTGCTACTTTCCTCTTGTTATGTGCCTTTCATAAGTAAACTCTCTCCGGACTAGGGATTCGCACTGCTAAATACATACAATAAACATATCGTTTACACGTGGGCTTTCTTTCCCTCCTCTGTCTGTCTCTGTAAGTATCTAGAGGAATAGGCTGCTTTGACTTCTGCTATACAGAGAGCCTTGCTTTTCCTCAGTGACTTGTTTTGTCTGCTAACGTGGAAAGATATCTCTCCAAGCTCCATTAGACGTGTAGTTGGAAGCGGGGAGTGCAGGCGTGCAATTGCCGGTCATACTGGCCAGTGGTATTTAAAAGATCTATTTGTCATATACAAGTACAGTTAACAAAAAATAAACAAAACAAATCCATCCAGCCCTCAGAGATTTATCATTTCACACATTTATGAATGTCCTGGAGTATAATATACTGCATGGATTGGGAACTGTAATCATCTCTGCCACATTATGTAGTACTTTATGGCAGCCCTTTATACACCTCCAACATGTTTTATCATCATTCACAACAGTCCCTGCCCCTATTGATGGGGCACATTTATCAAGGCAGGGTGTTTAGTCTGCTCCTGTAAAAAACAGTAAAAAAGGGGAAAACCTTACTTTTGCATTTACAGAGCAGTTAATCCCCCGCCCCATTTTTACATGAGTTACCAGGTTTTGGACTCTGCCGCCTGGTGTCCCTCCACTCTTAAGCATTTAAGCATTCTCCCAATTTCTGACGATTTTCTAAGATTAGCTGCCAGAAATCCAATGTGCACATGTGCAAAACATAAGTTTGTGTTCGTCCAGTACCTTCAAATCAAAGTATTTCTGTAAAGCGATAGGAAGCCATTTGGCCTTTTTACTTTCTCGTGTAAGACAAAAATAGTTGTATTCTAAAGAGTTTATCTGCTATGCAAACTTTTTTGCCCTATTATGTAAAAGTAGGGGCACACTGAGTGCAATTTTCTTTCCTCAGCCTGCATTTTTTTTTTACATAGGAGAAGGAAGCCGCTGTCATCTGTACCCTTCATGTATCTCCATTGACAGGCACTGTCCCAGCCTGTAAAGAGCTGTACAGATTTTGGAGTGAAAATGCAAGCGAATAATCCACTCAGTGTGCCCTTGCTCTAAAGGGATATGAAACAAGGGTTATTTTGGCATCTGCTTTCATGCGTGGGCAACAAAACAAGCAAAAATGCTGTGTAATTGCCTGCAAAGTAAATTAATTCAATCATGCGTAACTTCCCTGCCAATGAATTTTCAATAGATTATGCAAATTGAATAATTTACTCATAGCAATTTACATTGGCAAAGCAGTTTTTGTTGATTTGTGTCTGCTCTATAACATGCACTTTGCTGTCATGGCTACAAAGCAGCTTATGTATATAAACTATGTAATTTACAACACTGTGTAATCATGTATGTGCTCTCGGTAGGGCCTGCCCTCCTAATAATGAACATTGGTTTGAAACCTTCTGGCCATCTGATAGGTTACCGTAGGTAAACTGTATGATCATTGGCTTCTGAATTTGTCCAGTTTGTGGCTGGCCAAAATCAGACAGAAATTGCCATGCAAGCAGATCTCATTATATTTGACCAGCTTTACTGTTTTTAATTCAGTAGGCAAGGACAAATACTAGTGGCCAGAATAAAATGTAATTAAAATTTAAATTGTAGTATGTTATAGAATGCCCTATCCTTAGCAAGTTTTCAACTAGTCTGCATTTATTATTTTTGAATTATTTGCCACATTCTCTTTCTGCCTCTTTCCAGCTTTCAAGTGGGGGTCACTAATTCCAGCAGCCAAAAACCATTGCTAAAATGTTATGGTTACTTTTTATTACATATCTTTCTATTTAGGCCTTCTTCCAGTCTGTAGTTGAAACCACTTACTAGTTGTTAGGGCACAGTTGGCTGCAGAAAATTCCAAACTAGAGAGTTGCAGATCTAAAAACCTAAGAAATGATATAAAAAATCACCAATTGCAAAGTGTGATTTTCATAGTCTATCTGATAAGTTTACATTTAAATGGAACTACCCCTTTAAGCCTTAAGTAGGCCATATACGGGCAGATAAAGCTGCCGATAACGGTCGTTTGGACCAATTTGACAGCTTATCTGCCCGTGTATGGGGGCTTCCGAAGGGTTTTCAAGATCGATACTGGCCACAATATCGATCGGGAAGGTTTGATTTTTAACCGACCGACCCGTCAGAGCCCCTTGGCGTATCTTAATTAGATTGTTCAGCCATAAGGCCGAACGTTCGAATTACCCCCGATATAGCGGGGAAAGATCCGCCCGTTTGGCGATGTCGCCAAACGAGCGGATCTTTGAGTCTATGGCCAGCTTTAACTGTAAACAATCAGTCCAAAGTAGGATTACACCAGTCTCCTTTTCTTTCTTGAAACTAGAGTTGCCCCAAAACCAGGATTCAGTTCAGGATTCGGCCTTTTTCAGCTGGATTCAGAACCAAGCAGCTGGCCAAATCATGTAACTTTTCGTCACACACACGGAAGTAAAATGTTTTTAACTGCGCGCACAGTTCTCTTTGGTCCTTCCTGACCCGCATTTGAATATGCAAATTAAAGTTTGAATTCAGTTTGGTATTAGGCCAAATAATTCACAAAGGATTCTATATTTGCCAAATACCAAAATGGATTTGTTGCATCCCTACTTGAAAAACAGATTTTAAAGACTGTCAACAAAGTGAGTGATACATGTTTGATATTTCTGCCATTTAATTTTTTCCCGATATTTGAATATCAGGCTATATAAATAGCATTTCATTGTTTGTCAAGAGGGGCATTATTTCTGCTGGAGCAGACTTTGATTATTTTTGTCCCCAATAGCAGCTGTTTGGACTGCCTGGCAGTGCTCCTGTCAATGTGAAGCTGAAAAGATAAGATTTGCCATAAGACAGTTTAACTTGACTTTATTAACCACAAAGTAGTCTTTCATAGGTTCAGATTAAGAAATTAGCTTCAATTATTCCTTTCATGGGCTATGAGGCTTACTAGGTATTAAAGAAAAAAGCAATGCTCTGCTGCCTAGCATAGTACCACAGTCTAGTTTGTTTTTGAGAAGAGAAATGTGCAGTAAATTCCACATAAATATGTAAAGAGCTAGGTATTATACTAAACTTTTATGCATTTTTGCAAATGTTTTGTTTTCTTTTCTTACTTGATGTAGCAAAAGGATCCCAGTGTCTATCAATCATTTTGCCTTTTTTTGCTCATTGTGGCCACTGTAGGCACTTTAAATGTACCGTACAGTACCATAGGCAGTGTTTCACCTTGGCTGTTTTTGTAATTTTAACTATGCCTTTATTTTTCAGTGAATGTTAAATTAAAGGCAAATTTCATCTTTTTGTCTTGGTATATTAAAAAATTTAAACAAATTATATATTTTGAATCACAAAACCTTTAAAACATTTTTACTTCCCTTTCAGGGAACTTTGACTGAGTTCATGGACCACGGGAGTATATCTTATGAACTGTAAGTTTTTGTATCAGAGTTTTAGATTTATTCATTTTTACAAAGTAATCATTGCCAGAAAAAAAAGTTCTGTAAAGATAACTTTGTTACCTATATTCAATACAATTGCAATTTTAAAGGGTAGCTCATCTTCTCGTCTCTTGCAGTGGCATGGAACATTGTGAGAAGTTTGAGATCTCAGAGACAATTGTGAACAAAGGTCCAGAAAAGATCCGACCAGAATGTTTCGAGCTACTTCGTGTACTGGGGAAAGGTGGTTATGGGAAGGTAAGGTTCTAATAGTGTTTATATTTATGTTGGACTGCAGATATTTTAAATAGATAACATGCAGAAGCATCTTCCAAAGGCACCTTCTCCCTAAATATTATTTAATTATCTTAAAACACAGCAGTTTAGGTTATGTTGAACAATGTTAGCCAGACTGCTACGGAGTAACTATTGTGATATAGAGGTGTGATGTAGGTTAACTTTTATATATTATCCAAAATAAGTATAGTTTTGTTTGCAAATGTATTCAAAAACATTAGAAAAAAGCACAATACCCTTAGCTTGGACTCCACATAATGTGTTTTGTTTTTGGACCTGCTCTTCACTCAACTTGGTTATAAGGTGCAACATTTCTTAAATGGATAGTTAACATTTAAATTAACTTTGGTATGGCGCACAGAGTGATATTCTGAGACAGTTTGTAGTTGGTTGTAGCTTTATAATTCAACAACAACAAAAAAAAAGTGATTTGTGCAGCAGTTCTCCAGTTTGGGATTTCAGCCGTTACTTAGTTACTAGGGTCTTCATTATTTCTTAAATGTAATGTGTGGCCAGAACATCATAGCAGTCCAATACTCCCAAACATACCTCCATTCAAATGGCATAGGAATTAATATTTATTTATGCTTTGTTATATGTAATGCAATAAAATATTTTTTCTGTAGCAATATAACAGGAGTTTAAAAGCCTCTTTGGATCTGTTCAGACACAGAGTCTACAGGCGCATGCACAGTTGGGACTAGTCCACTTCAACTGCTCATGCGCCTGCAGGCTCTGTGTCGGCGAACAGACCCAAAGAGGATACAAGTGGACAGAAGATGGTGCAGAGGGAATTAGTTGCTTTGCTTTATGAGTCCAGGATTCCAAATAGGAGCACTAATCTAGATAATACACTGTGCAGAGGGGAATAGGTAAAGGGGGCAGATCTAGGGCAGTTGAGGGGGTCTGTTGTACATCGGGTGGGGAGTTTAGTTCTCCTTTAAATACTAATATAATGCTAAGCAGGGAAGCAGTATTAGAATCTGTGTAATTTAAAAATATATCTTAGGCATTGATTGAATTAATCTAAATTGTTTGCAATAATACAATATTCCTAAATGTAGAACACAGTGATTCAGACTTTCTGTGTTAAATAGGTTTTTCAGGTGCGTAAAGTAATTGGAGATCATACAGGAAATATCTTTGCAATGAAAGTTCTTAAAAAGGTAAGAATTTTATCATACTTTTGCAAGACACAAATTTATTTTCTAATTTCCGTAATTAGTATATGAATTTGTTACATTTATTATAACAATGTGCACCATATACATTAGTTTTCAGACCTTGGGTTTAGATCCTGTTTTTTACTTTGTCATGCACATGGTCAAGTAACTGTAACAGGAACTGTGCTTCTGAGTTGGCATATAGAAGAATTTGATGCACAGCTCCAGTTACTCATCTGTGGAAGCAACAACATGTTGACTGTTTCACGAATGTTAGGACTTCAATGACAAGACCAGTGTAGTCCTCTGTTAACTTAGATTCATTACCAGTTACTGAATTTTTTAAAAGTATATAGTATACAAAGAGAAACAATGTCTTGAAAAGAGCCTGCGTGACTATATCTGTGCATTGTACTGCTACATCATAGGCTTATACAGTAAAGGTTGTAGTCTTTTGTTCCCTTCCTTTTAAAATTAAAGGTGGCCATACACATAGAGATCTCTTCCCGATATACCCACCTTCAAGCTAGGCAATGTCGGGCTGATAGGACCCAACTGACTTTCAGCCAGATATCGATCCGGGAAGCCTTTTGAGGGCCCAACACATGGGCCAATAAGCTGCCGACTTGGTCTGTCTGCAGCTTTTATCGGTCCATGTATGGCTACCTTTAGGTTCTGTTCTGTATAAGCAGCCCATATTCCTATTTTGCTGGATATAAAGTTGTTCACTGTGGCTTCCAGAGGTCCGTCCTTGTGTATATTTATATACCACAATGCAGGTGTGTTGAAAAGAAAACTCCAAAATATAAAAAAAGAGTATATTATGTAGGATATTATAAATTACAAACTTGTATTGTAAATATATAGTACAAAACTGGAGAAAATAAATGCTACAATCATACTAAGAAGAAGGGGCATAAGCAAAGGCCACCCACTAGTGCTCACACCAAAAAGAAACTGGACAAATCAATTTTTTGCCAAATGCATAATAGCACAGACTATATTGTAATATACCAGTATACCACAGACTGTAAAATGCTACCCATCCGTAACATAACCTTTTATTTAGCATCTGTGTTTCACCAGAAGGTGAACTTCCCCATTGAAACTGTCTGCTAAGTTGCCCATGGAAAAAAAAATCAGTATCAGTTTTTTATCTCACCTAGAAGGAATCATGAGCTCCTTTTAAATTTTATCTCAAGTATATCAAGGATCTGCTGTTACTATGGAAATTTCAAACCATCTTTACTCTCGCTGTTTTATCACCTAGGCCATGATTGTACGAAATGCTAAAGACACGGCTCACACTAAAGCAGAGCGGAATATACTAGAAGAAGTAAAGCATCCGTTCATTGTGGACCTTATTTATGCCTTTCAGACTGGTGGAAAACTCTACCTCATCCTGGAGTATCTTAGCGGTCAGTTTGCATGGTACTTTATTTATAAACTATTGTGATGTCTGCCAGACCAACATGACAGTACTGATTAAGAGCTATGCTTGCCATATATTTTATGCAACACTCCAGCTGCATGGGAAATAAAAGTAAGCTTGATCTGAAAATTATTTATTTCATAGAACATGGGTTCTTTGATATAAGTTTTAGTTGTAACAATGTTAGCCACAAACAATGTTTAGGTGTGTGGGTTCTGCAGAATAGAATGGCATATACACTAGCAAAAATGTATGGTTTTATGTGGTTTATATTGTAAAATTTACATATTAGAATTAATCCAGACAAGTTACACATCCAGGCTTAGTTTATGTAACCTATTTCTTGTGGAATTCCAGTATGCCAGGCTCTAGCTTTGGTGAGAAACTGCTGGAAACCTTAGTTATCTTGTTTCTAACCAGCTACAGTTCGAGAACATGCCCTCAGGATAGAACATGAAACTTTTAACAGTTGGACTCTGACTATTCGATTTAGACATGTTGTTAGTTTTGTTCTGTGTTTTATAACATATAGTCCCAATCTTTAAAAAAAAAAAAAAAGTAATTTTCTTTTTGCCCATCATGGATGGTATGGCCTTCTGATAAGATATTTGAACATAAAATTTTTGCTATGAGATCCAGAAACCTGATATCCAGAAACTCCAATATCTGGGTAGGGTATCTCCCATAATTAAAAATTGTTATTAAAGATCTATTCTTATTAATAAGTATTTATTTTAATGTCTTTAAGTTGTATCTTAGTTTGGCCACTTTACTTTTGTGTTTGTTCTTCTATTACTCCTTAAATTAAAGGTTATTGAAAAAAAAGTTATTGCAGTGTAAATAACATAATGTATTATTTATGTACATAGGAGGAGAACTCTTCATGCAGCTGGAAAGAGAAGGGATATTTATGGAGGACACAGCCTGGTAAGTTAAAGGGATTTTGTCATGATTTTTGTAGTTTGTTTCTAAACACTGTTTACACGGCAAATAATTCACTCTACCATATAAAATTTTAATCCTGAAATTACAAGTGTATTCTTTTTTTATGTGTAATATTGGTGTGTAGGCAGCCAGCTCAGGTGATTTTGCCAGGTCATGTGCTTTCAGAAAGAGCCAGCACTTCATGGTGGAACTGCTTTTAGTTGAGCTATTGTTTCTTCAACTCAATGTAACTGAAATTGCAGTGGGACTTTTTTACTATTGTATGCTATTCTTATATCTACTATGGAGCTATCGTGTTACATTCCTGTTGTTCTGCTGATGAGCTGCTGTCGGCGAAAGGGGGGTGACGTTACTCAATCACAGAGGGCACCTGGCAAACCGACAATGTCTAGCCCCATGTCAGATTTCAAAATTAAGCATAAAATCAGTTTGCTCTATTGAGAAACTGATTTCAGTGCAGAAGTCAGCTGAAGCAGCACTATTAACTGATGCTTTTTGGAAACACAACAGAATCCCAAAGAAACGGTAATACCATCAAAGGAAAGTGTTTTAAAGTAATTAACATATAATATACAGTATATTATATGTTAAATATTTTAAAACACTTTCATGGATGCTGCGTGTTTGCTTCAGACTACTGTAGTATAAACAAGCTGCTATGTAGCCATGGGGGCAGCCATTCAAGTTGGAAAAAGACACAGGTTACAAAGCAGATAACAAATAAGCCCTGTCCAATACAATGGTGTTTTATCTATCTGCTTATTTCGGATTTGAAAAGACTTTGAAAGGGATACTGACATTATTCAGTCATTATATTGTCATTATTCACTTTTTTTTTTTTTCAAATCAAGTTTTAAGTCTTTCATAATTAATAAATTTGCAATTTTTGTGGAATAAAGTTTGCATTTGCAGGGTTTGGATTTGGTAAAGCTAGGCACTTGGATTTGGCGGAATCCTGCTGAAAAAGGCTTGGATTTGGTGCAGTCCTATTACACATACATATATATATACATATACATATACATATACATATACATATACATATATATATACTATGCATACCGATTCCTATACTTAACTATCTGTAGATTGTTAGATCCCAAAAGCATTGGGTGTTCAAAAAACATATCTGATCCATTCTTATATCCAGACTCTTCTGTGTGCTGCTGTTTTATATGCTTTAGCAAAATCTAAATAGACCACACCCAATGTCTGGGCTTGTGTTCACTTCCTTATAGAAGGTAATTAAATTTGTCTGGCAAGAACTATCATCGATAAAACCATGCTGGCACAATTCAATATATTCACATATTTCTATCTATTACTCTCCAAAAGCTATCCACACACTTTACCACTGATGTCCAACTAACAGGCATATAGTTTTCAGAGTATGGGTTTTATTTTTGAATAATATCATCACATTGGCTGTTGGTACCATGTTAGAATCAAAGAATTAATTTTGGTTATGAATGAACCTTATTTTCCATGAATCTTTTATACCTAAATTGGATTTGTTTAACAGAAATCTTTTTCTCCAGTTTTTATTTGGCAGAGATCTCAATGGCTTTAGGACATTTACATCAGAAAGGAATCATTTACCGAGATTTGAAACCAGAGAACATCATGCTTAATCATCAAGGTGGAAACACAGTAAATAGTTCATATTAAGTCATTTGCCTGAATTATTATATACTTGTAGTTAAGTTGACTAAGGTACTGTATATTGAGGTTACCCTGGTAGGCTCTGCTAATCTCAAGTTTTAGCTATCCGCTATCGTTTTTTTCATCTTTAGACTAATGTCAATGAGCCTTTTGGGAAAATAATAACACATGACAAATTGTTGTTTAAGGCTAATATCATACAAGCCAATTAGAGTATATAACCATTGGCATTTGGACATGTCCCTTGGCAGGCAGTTTTTATTGATTGCCCTATGACTGGAATTAAAATGTACAGGGCAGTATATAGTATTATCTTTCCCCTCAGAATGATTGCTATCCATATCTTGACTAGTTGCAGTATGTAAGTATGTCATACATATTATATGTCATCATGCTGTCTTTTATTTAGATCCTACACTTGGTCGTCTGTGTTGAAAATGTGACCACTCTTTGCTCCTAGTTGCTGTGTATTGCGATATTATTTAATGAAATGTTTAGTTGTGTAAAATTGCTGTTTTTTATTAAGCCCTTTGGAGGTTGTAAATGTACTGTATATTGACCTTACTGGCTGTCATAAAAACTTAGATTCTGTTTCTGGAAATGGTTATCTGAACGCACTAATAGCCAGGATAGGAACCCTTTCAGAGAGATTATTTGTCATCTACTCTTTTTTGCTGTGATAGGAATTCTATTTAATTGAGCCAATACAGTCTGCTTGTGTCACATGAGTTTGTGTACTGACTTAGTGTAGAACTTTGGTTTATGAAATTATTTTCCTCTGTCACTACTAGACGTTAACCACTACAACCATCCTTATGTTTGTCTGTCTTTCAATAAGATTGCACTTGCGAAGGAAGGTTTTCCTTCGTTTGTTGTATTTTGCTATAAAATATTCAAAACTGCCATGGCATGAGGTTTGACAAAATGGTGTATGCCAAGCCACCAGTTCAAGCTAAACCTACCATCTATAAGACCTTTTAGCCAGAACCATGTTGCTCCTTTTAAAGGGAATGCCCTTAAGTCAGCGCTACGCAATATGTTGGCGCTATATAAATACATGTTAATAATAAGTATTGATTAAATTCAGTTATGTTTCTGTAGCCTAACCACAATGTATGGACGCTGTTTTTAAGTTCTGTACTTTCCTAGCTTTTAATGTTTTTCTTCTAAGTCGAGGTCTAATTCAGTAGCCACCTTAAATTTTATACGGATTCCACATTAAATTTAAACTAGTAAGGAGATGTACTTCTAAATGAGCTTTATGGCTATACATAACATTTTTACAAATAGTTTTATTTGCTAATGTATGACTTAAACGTAACTTTACTTACAGAAGCAAAACCACAATAATGGCTGTGTTATTTTATAGATATTGTTCTAGTTGTGCATACAGTACAGGTATGGGATCATTTATCCGGAAACCCGTTATCCAGAAAGCTCAGAATTAAGTAATGGCCTTCTCCCATAGACTCAATTTTATCCAAATAATCCAAATGTTTTAAATGATTTCCTTTTTCTCTGTAATAATAAAACAGTAGCTTGTACTTGATACGAACTAAGATATAATGAATCCTTTTTTGGAAGCAAAACCAGCCTATTGGGTTTATATAATGTTTACATGATTTTCTAGTAGACTAAAGGTATGAAGATCCAAATTACAGAAAGATCCATTATCTGGAAAGCCCCAGGTCCCGAGCATTCTGGATAACAGGTCTCATACTTATATTTAAAAATGTTTGTTTATTCATCTACAGAATCCTGTTATTAATTGCTTTATATTTTGAACTGCATGTCAAATAATAAATGTTTATCATGGTATACATGCTGAACTATATTGACAAGTTTTATTTTAACTTTTAGGGCATGTAAAACTAACTGATTTTGGCCTTTGTAAAGAATCTATCCATGATGGCACAGTCACACACACCTTCTGTGGAACAATAGAATACATGTAAGATTTACTATTTTTAATCGACTATTTCCCCTCTAGGACTAATTCACGGTGCTGCCTTAAATACATGTATCAAATTCACCATAGAGGAAACTGGAGGTGCAAAGTAAATACAAACATTAAATTAAATCGTAATGGGTATCCACAAACGTTGCGGATTTGTTTATGATCTTTTTTGCATTTTCATATTTTGACACACTTCAGATTGCTTCCTAATGCTGATTCCATTTCCTGTGTTTATGTCCCGATACAAATTTGGAAATTATACCTCTTCAGAAAAAAGTAATATAATTATTTATGTTGCACCAGCAAGCTACACACTTTTCAGTAATATTATAGATATTGATTGGTACTTGCATTTGACATTGTTTGCTTTGGATCTTTAATGTGAACATATGTATGTGTTTCGATAAACTTATTCTAAAAATATAAGTGCTAATTTCCTTAATTTTCCTAGGGCACCTGAAATCTTAATGAGAAGTGGTCATAACCGTGCTGTAGACTGGTGGAGCCTGGGGGCTTTGATGTATGACATGCTAACTGGAGCAGTAGGTGCACTATTATTTATGCATGTTTTGCCTTCAGTGACCATTTAACGCATTGACCATTTAACGCATGTTTTAACAGGGGCCTATAAATAAAGAATTTGTAAAAGATATGAAGGTAGTTTTCTATGCTAAGCTCTAGGATTCCTTATATAACTGTTGGGTTTCCTGTGGTATACTGAACAATATTTAATATTTTTGTTTAGGGATTTAGCAAAGACTTTGCTCCCAAAAGTTTTAACTCTTTGCTTTTACTTACAAGATTTAAACTGATATATCTTAATTTATTTTATATTGCCTATGTATTTGTCTTGTAGATATAATTACATGGGCAGCCCTTTTGAAATTAACATGACAAAACTGGCCTAATTATTGCTTTTATTAGCCAATTAAGATGATAATAATAGCACTTTTTTCAAGCTGATTTAGGACATATTTATAATTTTTACTTCTTTCTTCTCACTAAGTTTCTCTGTAAATGCATTTGCTTCAGGTTACAAGTTTAGCCTATTCTACCCTGCTGATGTCTTTTAGGCTTTCTGTCTGTTAGCTTTTATAGCTCTTCTACTGTTATAGTTCACTAACTATGAAACAGAAGGGGGCATATGGTTCTGCAACCAATTTCCCCCAAAATTTTATATGTAAAAATGTTTAATCACCGTTGTCTTTTTTTTTTTTAAAGGAAATGTTAACTGTACCATTACTATTCTATATTTGCTCATTTTGTCTGCTTTACCACTATTCTTTACCATAAGCGAACTGTAATGCAGTTTTGTTTTGTGTTCTAGCCGCCATTCACTGGTGAAAACAGAAAGAAAACAATTGATAAAATTCTTAAATGTAAATTAAACCTGCCTCCCTACCTCACTCAAGAAGCCAGGGATCTGCTTAAGAAGGTAGCTGTCCTTTTCTTCTAAGATGTTGAAATTAAGTTATATTATTTGTTTTGTTGCCCCACTGGTGCTTTGAACTTCACCATGAAGACTAATATAAAATTAGACAATCCAGCCAGCACGTTCCCAGACTTTTTATACCAATGCTGTTGCTGAAAAATAATGCTTTGAGGGTTAATTGAAATTGGTTAATTTCACTAATTAGGTGGCTATGCAAGGGGCACCATCATAGAAAAATTGTATGTGCAGGCTGTGTTAGGACACATCTCCGATGGAGGATGCTTAATATAAAGCTAATGAAGGTGCATGTCCCCAAAACGTGTATCCTACTCTGCAAAATAAACAACAGCATTCTTTCCTTGATTAAAGGGAAGGAGAAGACATCATGGTGTGTATCATCCGCATCATACCAGTCCACAAATCGTGATGGAAACCCCTACAAGCATTTTTGAATATAGTAAAATTATAATTTATGGTGAGCCTGTGATAAATCCTAGAGCAATGAGGATATGATCCCATAGCCACACCAAATTTAGAAATCAGTGAGGAAGTGATACTGTATTAATGCCAAATTTGCTGCATTTGCACAAAACATGGTAGATTCAAATATGACTAGACAGTCAGAGGAACTGCGTTTTAACAGAAATCATTAGTTACATGACAAAAACAATGTTAGTTGAATGCACAGTAGTACTTCTTTGCGTTTTGTCCTGTGGGTTCCTCATTGTACATATTGTACAGTTAAATCAATGTTTTTAAGTAAAAAAAATTCAAAACAAAGACAGGTGGTAGAATGTCCCATTTAAATTTATGCAGTTGGGCTTTTGCAATTCTAAAGCTCTTTGTGTCCTTTTGTTATAGCTGCTAAAAAGAAATGCTGCATCTCGCCTTGGAGCAGGAGTGGGAGATGCTGGAGATGTGCAGGTAAGATTTACCATTTTTCTGCCTAAGCATTTGTATGGTAGTAGTGTCTTTGTCATGCTTGTATGAATTTGCTGAAAGAAGCATCATTGATATTTTACAGATTTTGGAAATTTTTTACGTTGCTATGAACACATACTGCATTAAAACTGCTTTGTTTTTTGTTATTTTAAAAGAGAAGGAAAGTTAAGTCAGTTTACTGCCAATAGATTAGCCACAATAATGCAAGCTAGAACCCTATATCTATTCTGTAAAATGCTTTACCATACCAGAGTAAACCGCTCTAGAAACTCTCTCTGTTTGTTTAGGATAGCAGCTGCCATATTTGCTTGGTGTGACAAATTCCTGCCAGAGTCTCTCCCTGCTCACTCATAGCTCTGGGCTCAGATTACAGGAGGGAGAGAGGAGCAAACTGAGCATGCTCAAGCACGTCCCCTTGAGGTTTAAAAGACATGTAAAGCCTACATTTGCCTACCATGTATATAATTTCCCCCCACCCAAGCCACAGCTAAATCAGAGTTTCTATGGGAGCCAGCAATTTTCCATTGGCTGTTAGACTGTAGGGTGTGTTAGTAATCTGAGCTGAGAAGGACTGAGCATGCTCATGAGCCAACAGCCAAAGTAAATTCCTGAGCGAGGGGGCAGAGTGGGTTAGAGGAGGAGAAGGAATTCTAGGTGATTAAGGGGATGTTGCAGCCTTACTGTTAACCTTTTAACAACCAGAGTGGCAGGTATCTAAAGATTTCATAGTCAGTTCACTGATTACATTTTTGTGGGTAGGGTTTACATGTCCTTTAAAGGAACAGTTGCACCAGTTGCAGGTCAATCCTGGGAGATACCGGATTGGATAATGTTAACGACAGACGCCAGCCTTCAGGGATGGGGCGCAACGTTCAACTGCCTATCCGCACAAGGTCTATGGTCTCCCGCCGAATGTAAACTACCGATCAACATTCTGGAGTTACGGGTAGTAAAACTAGCTCTCTTCCACTTGTCATCTCATCTTCAAACGAGCAATACGGGTCCAAAGTGACAATTCCACCATAGTCGCTTACATAAACAGGCAAGGAGGAACCCGCAGCAGAGCAGCATTGGCGGAAGTTCAACAGATATTGAGTTGGGCAGAGGCCCAATCAGTAAGATTGTCTGCCATTCACATACCAGGAGTAGACAATACCAGAGCGGTCTTTCTAAGCTGAAATCTCTTAGATCCAGGGGAATGGGAACTTCATCCGGACACATTTGCGGAACCCGTCAGTCATTGGGGACTTCCTCAAATCGGTCTAATGGCATCCAGAACCAACCGCAAAGAAACTACCTTCTTTGCCCGCTCCCAGGACCCTCTCGCAATGGGAGTGGATGCCATGACTCGGCGTTGGCAGTTCGATCTAGCCTACATCTTTTCTCCTCTCCCCATGTTACCACTGGTCCTGAAGAAGATCAGGTGCTCCCTCATCACAGTCATTGTGATAGCTCCCTTTTGGCCCAGAAGAACTTGGTTTTCGTATCTTCAAGAGATGTCCATAGCACAACCCATCCGCTTAGCTCCCAGAAGCGATCTACTATGCCAGGGCCCCATAGCACACCACAATCCTGGCCTCTTCGCTTTGACTGGATGGCTATTGAGGCAGCCATCTGGAGACGAAAGGGAATAGCGGAGGATGTCATCACCACTATGTTGAAGTCATGCAAGCCCACATCATCTAGATCGTATCACAGAGTCTGGCGCACCTACTGGAATTGGTGCACAGAGACAGCACTATCCCTGACTGACACTTCTTCCTTCATGGAATGCAACATTCCAAGGCTCCTTTCTTTCCTCCAACGAGGTTTACAGTTGGGACTGAAGCTCAGTTCTTTGAAGGTTCAAGTTTCAGCTCTGTCAGTATTGCTTCAAACTCGATTGGCCATGGATGATTCAGTTCGTACATTCCTACAGGGTGTGGCACATATCTCCCCTCCCTTTCGCCCACCTACTCCAGGCTGGGACCTCAACATTGTCCTGGATACTCTTCTGGACCCCCCTTTTGAACCTTTAGGGACGATTTCAGAGCAATGGCTCACCTGGAAAGCTGTTCCTCGTGGCAATATCTTCGGCCAGACAGGTATCAGAGATCAGTGCCTTATCCTGCGACCCGGCATTTCTTGTCTTTCACAAGGACAAGGCGGTACTAGGCACACTACCATCATTCCTACCAAAGGTGGTATTGTCCTTCCACATAAATCAAGAGATTGTGGTGCCGTCCCTATGTCCTGATCAAAAGAACGATAGGAAGCAAAGGCTCCACAACCTGGATGTCGTCAGAGCACTTCAGTATCTCGAGAGATCCAAGAGTTTTCAACAGTCTCAGAATCTATTTGTCATACCCTCCGGGGCCCTGACGAGGCATGGCAGCCTCGAAGACTTCTATCTCGAGATGGTTAAAGGAGACTATTCGGCAGGCTTAACTGGCCAAAGGAAAATCTCTTCCTGTGGGTATTCGAGCTCATTCTACGAGGTCAGTGGGAGCCTCCTGGGCATGGTGCAATGCGGCCTCCTTGGATTAGATCTTTAGAGCAGCTACCTGGTCTTCTGTCCACACATTTACGAAATTTTACAAACTTGACACGTTCTCCTCTGCAGAGGCCTCTTTTGGCCACAAGGTGTTGCACTCTGTGGTGCAATAACGTGTCTTCATCTCGCTCCCACCCTGCTGCTTCTGGGGCTGCTTTGTTAAATCCCCATAGTCACTGAGGCTGATTTATCAACACTGGTCAAATTTGCCCAAGGGCAGTTACCTAAAGCAACCAATCAGTGATTAGCTTTTTAAAGCCAGCTACAAGGAATGAATGCTATTTGATTGGTTGCCATGGGTTACGGCCATGGGCAAATTTGCCCAGTGTTAATAAATGACCCCCACTGTGTCCTCCTTGAGACAACAGAGAAAACAGGATTTTTTGATACTCACCGTTAAATCTGTTTCTCTGTAGTCGAGAAGGGGGACACAGGGCTTCCCGTCCCTACGCGAGTTTGACCATGTTGGTCGACAAGGGAATGTTTTCCTGAGTTACCAGTTCTGCAGTTTACTAGTTTTATTAGCAGTGTCTTTGGTAACAACTGATTGGATTGGTACTTTTTCATTATTCTAAGCGTCCTGCCTCCTAGAGGGTGGAGCTTAACCCCATAGTCCCTGTGTGCCCCTTCTCGACTACAGAGAAACAGATTTAACGATGAGTATCAAAAAATCCTGTTTTTTGCCTTTTATGCAATTCCTTTTTTATATCTGCGAGGTGTGGAATAGGCATTTTGTACTGCATTATTGGCAGAATTTGGACAATTAGTTTAATATTATTTAGCCCATGTGTCATATAGCAATTAGAATAGCTAAAATGTTGCCTTTTCTTGATTGGAGCTGTGCATAAATATCTCTAGGAAAGACAACCATTCTTAAGTTTTCATTAGTACAGGTATGGGACCCGTTACCCAGAATGCTTGGAACCTGGGGTTTTCTGGATATTAGATCTTTCCGTAATTTGAATCTTCATGCCTTAAGTCTACTAGAAAATGTATTATTTAATGTAAACATTAAACAAACCAGTGGCCTGGTTTTGCTTGCAATAAGGATTTATTATATTTTGTTTTGAAACAAGTACAAGCTACAAGGAAAGGAAATTTTTAAAAAAATTGGATTATCTGGTTAAAATGGGGTCTACTTTAATTCGTAGCTTTCTGGATAACTGGTTCCTGGATAACTGATCGCAATAGTTTAGTAGTGTGAGAGAACCATAAAACCAAAAGTATAGTAATGTGAACAGAAAGATTTAACAGGATAAAATGATAAAGTTTTTGTAAAAACAAAATGTAATGTGTAGTGCCCATTTAAGGTAACACAGTAAGAAATATTTTCAATTTTTTAGGGTCACCCCTTTTTCAGACACATTAATTGGGATGATCTTCTGGCTCGTACGGTGGAACCTCCCTTTAAACCGCTTTTGGTATGTAAACCGTTTCATAGAGGCTTCATTTAATAATGCTGGGAGCAGTGCATTGACTGAAACAGAGCATGTATTAGTTACCATAATAGTGCAGTTTCCATAGTTCACAACTTGTATATGCTGCTTTTGATTAAAACATATTTATACAAGTGTTTGAGACAGTAAGCTCATTTTAAACAAGCCAATCCATCTCCTACACGCAGCCTCTGTCTTAGGTTTACAGATAAGGAGGAGTTCATTGTACAGGGGCTTGCACTAGGAATTGCATTGTTTTGTTCAAATAATATCCAAAATAATACATATTTAATTATTAAAACAATAGACAGAAAATATGGTCAGCACAAGCCTTATTAATTGTGACTGTTTTTTTATGTAAATTGTTTTTTAAAAAAAAATGTGTAGGTGATTTGGAATGGTTTGCTCAGCTAATATGTATAAAACCATATAACTGCCAGGTTTATGAGTCCAATTCCTGTTAAAATCATAATGGACCACAGTCTACAAGATTATTATAAAAGACAAACTGGTCATTTTTTCCATTCAAAGCAATCTGAAGAGGATGTCAGCCAATTTGATTCAAAGTTTACACGGCAGACCCCTGTGGACAGTCCAGATGATGCCACTCTCAGCGAAAGTGCCAACCAGGTGTTTGTGGTGAGTTATTTGTAAAAGGATTTGTTTTTGTCAGGAGTTAAATAAAACAAAGCAAAGGTAAGAATCTTGTGGTCTGACACACGTAGTGCTGTGAATTTAAATTTTCAGAAACTTCTCAAACTGGAAAGGTTTGGAGGTTTGGAGTAGAAAGACATATTTACATATTTTCAGAATTCCTGTTATGTAATGTTGAAAAAATTAACAGATTTTCTTTCTAGGGTTTTACCTATGTGGCTCCCTCTGTACTTGAAAGTGTGAAAGAGAAGTTTTCATTTGAACCAAAAATTCGCTCTCCACGCAGATTCATTGGTAGTCCCAGAACACCCATAAGGTAAATATTCTTGCAAAGAACTTTACCTGTGTGTAGAAATATTCTGAATGGGTAGCAATTAAAGCACCATTGTGTTATCAGTATTTATTATTAGTGTATTATTATTATTATTTCTATAAAGGGTGCAGAGGCAGGAAAAAACCTTTTCCTTATTGTATTTATGGCTAAAATGGAATTATTACCTTAGGCAATAAATATCCCAATGCATACCCAAAAGGAGAGCATACACTACTGGGCAATGTTTAAAAGCTTTAGGCTAATATGCTTTAATAGATGAAGCACACACATGTATGAGAATGCCCCTTATTCTCATCAGCACCATACAAGTCTGCTTTATATGTTTACTCTTTTTGCACTGGTGTTTTTACTGGTTTATATATTGAATAATATGGTATTTAGAGATTTTGAAAGCACATGCTTCTACTTTTTATGGGAAATAGAATGTGTTATATTCTTTTAAAAGGCAAGTATAGGTAATCATGCTTTCTATCATTTTTAATGTTCACACATTTGTAAAGCGTTCTACGTTTTCATACCAACGAAAACCACAGCAAACTTGCATGGGTTTTATTGGTATTCTATGTGCTTCAGTTGTTTTTCAAACATATAATTACAAAGCTAAATGTTCATTACTAATTTGTACCCTGGAAAAACATTGTTTTTGTCCAGATTTCAGGTACAGGAATCATGGAGAGCGAGAGAGATCCTGAATGAAAACTAAAAAGTTTTTGTGCATTCTGTCTTAGATTTCTTTAATGGGTTTAATATATTTTTACAGCCCTGTGAAGTTTTCTCCTGGGGATATCTGGGGAAGAGGAGCAGCTGCTGGAACCTCAAATACTCAGACACCAGGGGAGTTTCGAATGGAAGCAGGTGGTGTGGAACAAATGGATGTGACTGTAAGCGGAGAAGCTTCAGCACCGCTACCAATCAGACAATCTAATGCTGGGCCATATAAAAAGCAAGCTTACCCCATGATTTCTAAGCGACCAGAGCATCTACGCATGAATCTATGACAGTGCAGTATTTACAGATCTATTCTGACTTACACAGGTGGTAAAATAAAAAGCAAGAATCGTTAACTCCCCTTTATAACAAGGCATGAATGACCCTGTTGGGGAAGCAAATCATGGAATCAGTTGCTGCACAGAAATGTTTGAAAAGACTTATAAACATTAATTTTTAATAAATAATATATATATATACATCTATATATATATCAGTGGTGCAAAAAAACAAAACAATAACATTCAGTCAGAACTGCACACGAGAAATGGAGACTGCTTATTTGGTGGATTCCTACCTAATTCTTTCCCTATCACAGTTGGAAGCTGACAGTATTACTTCAGTCATAAACGTTTCAGAAGGTCACAAGAATAGATTTTCTTGAAATCTATCTCCAAAATATATCAGGTGGTGGCAATGAATATTGATGATTACACCAATGTCAAACCAAACTTAAACTGTTATGCAGTACTGCTTGATTACATAGCTGAATAGTGCTGTGTGATAAGATACATTTTGCTATCCAAACATACGAATGTACAAACTTGCAGTACCACACTAAAATAGGGCTAGTTTTACCCAGAATCCAACTGGTTGTCTTCCAGTGTGTTTAAGGAATACCTCCAAATGGGTATCCACAAGATAATTATGGTCAGAGGTGTAAATGGATCCATGTACCTTAAACGTCTGGATGTCACATGTTGCCAATAACCTATTTTCGCTTTCCCCTCCTGTTTCCTGTGCTCCCACAGCAACATTGAGTGTTCATCGAATGAGAACTTTCAGCGCTGGGACTATTTTTCCATTGTAAAAAGTATTACATGGCCTTTATACTCATGTCTTCCATAATGAGAGAAACGTCTCAGAAGCTGAACCTTGGGAATGTTATCACAATGCTGGTCTTGTCTTAGATTCTGTATGTATGGCTTAAAGGTACAAAGAAAGAAATAAAGGTAAAATTACCTTGCTTGCCTTAAAGAAATTTGTGTATATCACTTGGGAGGATTAATGCTTGCAAATCCTGGCTATTTTATGCTGTGTGCTTTAGCAACACTAGCCATTCTTCTTGTTAACCCTGTCTTTGTTTACCATTTAGTCTATACAATTTTAAACTCTTCTAAATTGGTAGCTTTGGCAAATGTATATTAGCAAGAGTTGGTAGCTTCAATGTACAAAGAGAAACTAGAATGATTTAAAGATACAATTAATTATGCTGTAGGATGCAAGCCATAGCAAGAATGTACATAAAACCTAAAATACCAAGGAGACCAATCAAAGCTTCAGAATGAATGAGTATACAAAGGCTATGAACGGTGGGCTGAGTGCACTTGTTCAGTCTTCTCTCATACAGAGCCCTGAGTGTTTAAATCCTTAGCAAATATCTTTTTTTGTCTTTCAATCGTAGCTTGTACATTTTTGATCCACTATATATATACTATACTATATAGTGTATACTATATACTATACTATATAGTGTATACTATACACTATATATCGGAACATTGTAAATGTTTGATGTATTACCCCATCTATAATCAAGATTTTTTTTCTGTACTTCACTAGTCATTGCATACTATGTAAGGAAAAGAAACGCTGCGGGGAGGTGTCTATCTCTACCTTATGGAAAACTGTGCTTTGTTTGAAATTATGATTGAAGCAATTATACAAGTTTTGTGCTTCTAAGAATGCTTTCTTCCCCAGTGGTGCCTAAATGACAGAAAATTAGCACTTCATTGATAAATAATGTAAAGCAAAACAACGATTTTGTCTTATTAAACACTTTTCTACGCTACCAATCGTTTAGGACAAACATGTAAGCCAGTGTTATATTGCTGAGAGTTAAAGGAACAGTTCATTGTAAAATAAAAACTTGGTAAATAGTCTGTGCAAAATAAATTTCTCTCACCTATATTGGGGGACACAGGCACCATGGGGATGAAGATCCTGCAGCTTGGAGAGTGGACACTAAGAGTTAAAGTTGACTCCTCCTCCTCCTCTGGGCTTCATCCCCTGCCTCCTCCTACTTTCTCCAGTTTCTTTTAGTTTCTTTTAGTGTCCTCAGAGGAGAACATGGACATCACGGTGGCTGGAGCAAATGATCTTACTTCGGTGCGGGTCATGCCACAGGGGGACAGCGCTTACTTGTATCCAGTGCCCCTCAGCCAGACGTCTTCAATTGTGCCAAACTGCCTTACCGCTCTACGGAGGCTGCAGGCAAAGCTCCATTTTTCCCCCTGAGGCTGTGGTTACCGCTCCACGGAGGTCTGCGCCAGTCTTTTCGACAGGGGAGGTCGTTGGTTTGAGCACACATTCCTGGCTGTACAGGTAGGAGAGCTACCTGCTTCCCACCCTTGTTGTTTTTTAAAAAAAAAAAAAAAAAAAAAAAAAAGTCTCTTTCACCCACAGGTAGTGCTAGAGGGTATATATATATATATATATCCTCTCACGGGTTCCCCAGTTAGTATGTAGACGCTTATCGGTCAGCAGGGAACATAGGGCGCCGTTAGTATCGCTATCTCGGTGCTTACCGGCGCCATATTAGGTTGCGGCAGTCAGGGCGCCATGTTGGTACTCCTTCGGCGCCATCTTGGGACGCCGGCGTCCTGTTTGACGTCGGCGCCATCTTGGGACTCCGTCCTGTAGGCGCGTGTGTTTGTAGTTGCGGCGTTCAACAATCCAGCGCCATCTTGGGACGCATACGTCCTACTCACGTCGGCGCCATCTTGGAGCGCCTTATTCTCAGGCGCCGGCGCTTCCGACGTTCTCGGCTCACGCCCACTCCCTTTCGCCGCCATCTTGTCTGCGCAAGAGATTCCCCTCAGCGGTGTGCTGCTCGCGACGCAGGTTAGTTGGGGAAGCACCCGGCATATATATATATATATATATATATATATATATATATAAATAGTGGGCAGACAAGGTAAATAAATAATTAAATGTTATCCTTTGTTGCAGACGTCTTCTGCTTACTGCGGGCCCACAGTTTTTTCCCCTGCCTCCACTTACTTAGGACAGACATGTCTATCACCACAGAGGAGGCTGTTATAGCTAAACAATCAGCACCTGCACGCAGGACACCCAGGGTTTCCTATTTAGCTTGTGCAGCATGCAAGGAAAAATTTTTATCTGCTTCAACTGAGGCGGTGTGCGCAGCATGTAGACCCACCATTGCCTCTCACAGCTCTCTCTCTGACCCTCCTCCACTCACACACTCAGACAATACAACACCTCAGGGCTCCGAAACAGACCTGATGCGTGCTCTCACTATGTCCTTGGCCGGCCTTAGCAACTTGGCCCGCATTCCAGAGACACTGGACAAAGTCCTGCAACACCTATCTAACCCTCCTCAGGCCCACGATAGGCGACCAACTGCTTCAAAGCGGCCACCTGACTCTCCCTCGGGAACTAAGGGTGGCCTACTTACCTCCTCCGATGAGGAAGGACAGGTTCTAACAGACTATGACTCTGAACAAGATGTTGAGCCAGACCCGGAGACCCCCAGAACCCAGGTGGAGGTGGAAGGGTTAATACAAGCTGTTCTAAAGACCCTTAATATCGATGACACGGCTTCTACTACAGTAGAGGCTGGTAAGAATATTTTCAAGAGACAACGCAAGACCTCCTATGTCTTTCCAGCATATGAGCAGTTAGATGAGATAGTCAAATCTCAGTGGAAAGCTCCAGATCATAGGGTTCAAATATCAAAACGCTTTACCCAGTCTTATCCTTTTCCTCAGGAATGTATGGATTTGTGGTCCTCCCCTCCTTCAGTCGATCCTCCAGTATCCAGGCTTTCTAAGACCACCACCATCCCTGTTGCGGATGCAGCATCCTTTAAGGATCCGATTGACAAGAGACTAGAAGGTTTTTGTAAGTCAATCTTCACTACGGCCGGAACAGCCCTCAGGCCTATGTTCGCCATAGCATGGGTGGCAAAGGCGATGGAGGTCTGGGTGGAGCAGGTAGCACAGCTATTAGGCTCTGAGGATCCAACTACTGATCTTCTGCTTTCACAGATCGCGGATGCCACTGCCTACTTGGGTGACGCAGCACTAGATGCGGCCAAACTAGTAGCCAAGACCTCAGCACAATCCATTGCGGCTCGCCGGTTTTTGTGGCTCAAGACCTGGTCGGCAGACTTTACTTCAAAGAAGTCCTTAGTGAGTCTACCTTTTCAGGGGAAACAACTATTCGGTACTGAGCTTGACAAGATAATTTCTCAGGCTACAGGAGGAAAAAGCACTATCCTTCCACAGAGTAAACCTAAGAGACCCACTTTTAGGAGGCGACCTTTTTTCGGCCCTTTCGGCAGGGACAAAGAGCGAAGCCTCAGCCTGAGAAGTCAAACGCGAATTTTCGCCAGAGATACCACAACAAGCGGGAGTCCACCTGGTCCTCTACCAAGGGAGCTACCAAGCCTTCCCAGGACAAGTCTACCTCTGCCTGAAGATGTGCCCACCCCTGGAGGGCTTCTTATAGGCGGACGCCTAAGGACCTTCCGGGAGGTGTGGAGAAGTCTAGTCAGGGACCAATGGGTCCTCCAAATAGTATCAGAAGGATATCTTATAGACTTAAATCTACATCCTCCAACCAGATTTTTCATATCCCGGGTTCCTCTAGGAAGTCACAAAAGAGAAGCCTTTCTGAGGGTCATACTCGATCTTGCAGACTCGGGAGTCATTCAACCGGTCCCACAGTCGGACAGGGGAAAGGGTTTTTATTCAAACCTATTCATCGTACCCAAGAAGGATGGATCTTTCAGACCGGTGCTAGACCTAAAGACTCTCAACAAGTTTGTCAAGGCATACCATTTCAAGATGGAATCAATACAATCCGTCCTCTTGTCCATGGAAAAGGACGAATTCATGTCTGTAATAGACATAAAGGACGCATACCTCCATATCCCCATCCACCCAGCCCATCACAGATTTCTGAGATTCTACGCAGCAGGGAAGCACTGGCAGTTTGTGGCGCTCCCCTTTGGTCTATCTTCGGCTCCACGGGTCTTCACGAAGATCATGGCAGCAGCACTCTCAGGATTCAGACTCAAGGGAATCAAGGTGATCCCCTATTTGGACGATCTTCTAGTGAAGGCCCCCTCCCTGACAGTGGCGAACAATCACACAACTCAGGTCATACAGGTACTGTCTCAGCTGGGTTGGATAATCAATTACAAGAAATCCACACTTCTCCCAACACAGAGAATGGAATACCTAGGTGTAGTTCTCGACTCCAGAGTAGAAAGGGCCTTTCTGCCAATGGAAAAGATCAGCACCCTTCAGAGAAGGATCGGGTACCTCAAAACTTCCGACAAAATCCCACTCCGCACAGCAATGCAGGTGTTGGGCACAATGGTGGCTTCGTTCCCCGTAGTACCTTATGCTCAATTCCACACCAGACTGTTACAGCAGCTCATACTACGGCACCAGAGGAAGAATCGACAACACTTAGACAGACAGGTTACGATTCCGGAACAGGTCAACCTTTCCCTGGACTGGTGGCTGCAACCTCACCGGCTGACACAGGGAAAACCCTTCCCCTCCCACTGTTGGACGATACTAACAACAGATGCCAGCTTACGGGGATGGGGAGGAGTCCTAGGCCAAGAAACAGTGCAAGGACTCTGGAACCAATCGGAGAAGCTTCTTCCCATCAATCTACTGGAGCTCCGAGCAATACGATATTCCCTCCAACACTGGACAGACCTTCTGCGAGGAAGAGCAGTAAGAGTACAGTCAGACAATGTGACAGCAGTGGCCTACATAAATCATCAGGGAGGCACAAGAAGTCTGGCGGCCTTAGCAGAGGCAAAAAGTATTCTGACATGGGCAGAGCATCATGTTCCGGCAATATCGGCAGTCTATCTACCAGGGATAGACAATTGGAAGGCGGATTACCTAAGCAGAGAAACGATAGATCAGGGCGAGTGGAGTCTGCACCCAGAAAGTTTCCAACTAATCGTGAACAGGTGGGGCCTACCAGAAGTCGACCTGATGGCGTCTCGGTACAACCACAAGGTACCAAAATTCGTAGCCAGAAGCATAGACCCACAGGCTTGGGCGGTCGACGCCCTAGTGATCCAGTGGACTTTCTCGCTAGCCTATGTATTCCCTCCTTTAGCTCTCATACCAAGAATACTGAAGAAAATCAGGAGGGAGAAGGTTCATACGATTCTGGTGGCCCCCTATTGGCCCCGAAGGCCGTGGTTTGCGGAGATAGTAGTCATGGCAGGAGACATGCCACTACATCTTCCTCTGAGAGAAGATCTACTTACACAAGGGCCGATTGCCCACCCGAATTCACATCAATGGGCTTTAACGGCGTGGCTCTTGAAGCCTTAGTGCTGGAGGCTTCTGGAGCTCCTAGAGAGGCTATACCCACAATGTTGCGAGCTCGAAAACCAGTTTCGGCTAGAATATATCACAGAGTGTGGAAAACTTTCATTACTTGGTGTGAGTTGAGAAAGACAGATCCAAGGAAGGCGAAGGACAGGGACATTCTATCCTTCCTCCAGGAGGGTCTCTCCAAAGGATTAGCCTTAAGTTCCCTGAAGGTTCAAATCTCAGCACTTTCTATCCTTTTTCAACGAAAGATAGCATCTGGAGACCACATCAGAACATTTTTACAAGGGGCTACTAGACTAGTTCCCCCCTATAAGTACCCTGTTCCTCCTTGGGACCTAAATTTAGTACTATCAGTTCTTCAAGAGGAGCCTTTTGAACCACTAGATGCAATTCCATTACTCACCCTTACGGAAAAGGTAGTTTTCCTTTTGGCTATTACATCGGCTCGAAGAGTATCCGAACTAGCGGCACTATCGTGCAGGTCTCCGTTCATGATATTCCATTGTGACAAAGTGGTCCTGAGACCAACACCAGAATTTTTGCCTAAGGTCGTTTCGGAATTTCATTTGAATCAGGACATAGTTGTTCCTTCGCTCTGCCCCGAACCAAAGAATGTTCATGAGAGACGCCTAAACAAGTTGGATGTTGTTCGAGCCCTCAAGGCATATATTGAGGCCACAAAGAAAATTAGAAAGACAGACTCTCTCTTCATCCTTACAGAAGGTCGAAAGAGAGGAATGAGGGTCGCCAAGTCGACTATAGCGAAATGGATTCGCTCCACAATCATCAGAGCTTATGCAGTAAGGGGTAAACCAACCCCATTCAAGATCAAGGCACACTCTACACGTTCAGTCAGCACTTCCTGGGCTGTTCGACACCAAGCATCGGCTGAACAAGTCTGCCGGGCCGCCACTTGGTCTTCTCCACACACCTTCACGCGCTTCTACAGGCTGCACACCCAAGCTTCAGCTGAAGCCAGCTTTGGGAGGAAGGTGTTACAAACAGTTCTTATGTGAGCACTGTAGGGGTAAGGTCCCGCCCTCAGGGGTTGCTTTGGGACATCCCCATGGTGCCTGTGTCCCCCAATATAGGTGAGAGAAAGGAAGATTTTTGTACTTACCGTTAAATCCTTTTCTCTCATCCTACATTGGGGGACACAGGCCTTCCCTCCCTGGTTTAGATAAAGATGGACCGTAGGTCATCTGGAGTTTTTTCTCCCCGTTGGGGAGTAGTTTTTTCAAAAAGGTTAATAGGTTAATTTTTAAGGGTGGGAGACTCCTTCTCTGTATTTTGGGTGATATTTTGGTACTCCTTCTTCGGTCAGAAACTGGAGAAAGTAGGAGGAGGCAGGGGATGAAGCCCAGAGGAGGAGGAGGAGTCAACTTTAACTCTTAGTGTCCACTCTCCAAGCTGCAGGATCTTCATCCCCATGGTGCCTGTGTCCCCCAATGTAGGATGAGAGAAAAGGATTTAACGGTAAGTACAAAAATCTTCCTTTTTTTGCCCAGCCTATCTATTTACCAGTTTTTATTTTTATACTGAACAATTCCTTTAAGCAATATAGTGCCATTGGAAAACTTAGCTAGTCCCCACTATTTTTTTGGGGGGCATGGGGTTTCCTTACATATGTAACACAATTTAAAATGCACTTGTTTGCTTGTAAAAAAAAAAAAAAAGATATGTTTGATCAAACTTAGTCTGTAATAACACAAGCTTCTCCCTACCTAATTTTTGCATTTTCTTATGGTGCTAACATCATTAAAATCTCATTGGCAATCTATAAACAGAAAAGATATGCTGACGTACAGGAGATTTTTCTAAATAGAATACCAAAAGTTACCTTGAAGTTAGAGTGCGAACGTTTATGATTTAGCAGTGTATAAAAAGCAATGGATTTAAAAATCCTGTTGGTGTGAGGATTTCATTAGATCATTTAAGAGTTCCTCGTCCTGACAGCCTGCAGTCCCATTGTTTGGCCCAATATAACCCAACTCAATGTGGACATATCAGGCAAAGAACCACTTGTTTGGCAACCTCTGCAAATGAGTGGCTGTGTATTTTCAGCTTGTGTTTGGTTAGTAGTAGAAGCATTTTCTAGGGCTTATTCTCGGGCCTCTCTGTATAGGCTATAAAAAGACGTGGGAGAAGTTTGAATTTTAAAGCCTATTGTCTGCCATTTTTAGTCTTTATCTCAGACCACCACCAAATGATGTCAGGCAGCATCCAGTTACTAGACCTTAACTTAAAGGAACAGTAACGCCCAATTTTTGTAATGCTTTATTCCCTCAAACCAGCTATAATAATAGGTATGGCTTACTTCCCCTTAGATTTTCAAAGTGCCCCATGGGGGAAAGGAGACGGCAGCTTCAATTTCTCTGGGCTCTGAACCGGAAGTCGGCTTTGCACAGATGTCCTTAAGTATCTAAGCTTTTTTTCCAGCTTCTGCAGCTTAAATATAAATTCACATCATTACCCCCAAAGCTGTCTGCAGGGATAGAAATATAAATTTAAGTTGCAGACACTGAAAAAAACCCCAGAATTTTTAAGGTTACTTGTTAAAGGTGTAAGGGAAGATTTTTGCAGTAGATAACAGATTAGTGGATGAAAATGAGCAATGTCCTTTTAGTCTAGAGCAAGGTTATGTCAATAATAAGAATCTTTATACATGGATAGCATTATACATCTCAATAGTTGCAGTATTTGTTGGTCAGAATGGCTATAACAATTCAATGCTAATAAAAATTAACTGCTGTTTTTAAACGTCAGTAATCTGGTATTCCTAAAGTTTAATGAGCAAATTTCCTCATTACTTTATTTACAATTAAAAGATGTAAAAATAACACATGCCTTAAGAATGCAGTGGAAACTTACATTGACGGATTCAGCAATGGAACATGCAATATTTTCTGCTGAACTCAGAACCCTGAGGGCTTTGTACAGTTTGTATATGAGTTGATCCAATACGCTTAGGGCCTTTACACATGGATGTTTTCTGCTGCATCCCCTTGCGTTGGATCTCTTTTGCATTTAACCGCAAATGCAGCCCATTTTCCGGATCAGGTTGTACTCGCTCAAATACATGCAAGCCGGAAAAGCTGGTTGAACAGAACTTGATGCATTCTACTTGTGTTCAGTGCTTGCGTGCGCCTGGAGTTCCACTGCAGGGAAATGCAGCAAGAAATGCCTGTAAGAGCCCTAAAGCAACACAATTTATTTTATTAACATAATGGACTTTATTTAATATTTCATTGTAAAAAGGGTTGCAGAACTTGCCTTTTTCAGTGCGGTGGGGGGGGACGCGGATGCTCAGCATATCCAACTGATTTTTTGTTTTTTTATTGATATATAGATCTATTAATATGTAAGCTGTAATTGAATTAATAATGTATAAACCATTTGAGTACATTTTAAAGAAATGATCTCAACCTTTGTACATACAGATGCATATATAGATAAAGTTTGAGTAATTTTGGACCAACCTGGCTGCCATCTTTTATTTGTTTTTGTTTCCAGTGAGAATTTCCCCTAGTTTGTACAGATTCTGTTTCAGTTTCGGCAGTTCCATTTGCACAAGAGTCATATCAGCTGCCTTATTCAATCATTCCTGGCATATAATTGGATAAAAGCATGTATTGGCTAATTTGCCAGTGACCTGCTAGTTTGGCTTGCAGTAGGCATTCAGTTTCAGGAAATGTAAATCCTAAAAACAAAATAAAATTGATATTTGCATTTTTGCAATTTACATTTATTTTGATTCCTAGATTTAAAATCAAATAGAAAGTTTGACACTGCTACAGTTATGGGTTCCGTTATCTTGAGTCCCATTATTCAGTAAGCTCTTAATTATGAGAAGGCCATCTCCCATAGTCTATATTGTATTCAAATAATTCAGAATTTTAAAACATATTTCCTTTTTCATTTTAATTAGAGGAAAACTATAAAGTATATTATTATGAAAATGTTTTATTTAAATGAAGTAAGGTTTTACATATGCGCTGTTATGCAATATGTTTTATAGAGACCTACACTTTTTGGAGGTATAGTTTTGCTTTAAAATAAACAAAACCTTTTACTTGATCCCAACTAAAATATAATTAATCGTTATTGGAGGGAAAACAACCCTATTGATTTTCTTTAATGATTAAATCATTTTTTAGTAGACTTAAATGATGATCCAAATTATGAAATTTCTTATCCAGAAAATCCCAGGTCCTGAGTATTCTGGATAACAGATCCCATACCTGTAATATGAAATTGGATCATCAGAGCCAACCTCAGTTCAGCTGACCAGGCTGAAAGTCAGGAGAACATTTCAGAAGATGAACAAAGTCTTCTAATGTTGTTCTGCTTACAAAAGAGCAGGGAAGAGTCTCAATGTGTTTTCTATACTCTTCTAAACAGTGAAATTAGACTGTAGCAATAATATTTGATTTGGTATTGTAGCTATACCTGTTTGAGTCTTGGGAATGCTCAGGACCTGGGATTTTCCAGATAAGGGGTTTTTCTATAATTTGGATCACTATAGCTTGTCTGCTAAAATAATTGTAACATCAACTAAATAGGATTGTCTTGCCTTCAATGTAGATTCAAGGAACTTGGTTACCATCATAAAGGGTTTTCCGGATAACGTATCTTTCCGTAATTTGGGTCTTCATACGTTAAGTCTACCAAGAAATCATTTACACATTAAAGAAACCCAACAGGGTGGGTTTGCCTCCAATAAAGATTCATTATATCTTAGTTTAGATCAAGTACTAGGTACTGTTTTATTATTACAGAGAAAAAGGAAATTATTTTTAAAAATGTGGATTATTTGGATAAAAGAGTCTATGGGAGACAGCCATTCCATAATTCGGAACTTTCTGGATAACTGGTTTCTGGGTAACTGATCCAATACCTGTTCCACCATATTTCCATGGCTGTGCTTGATTTGTCTCTAATAACCAACAAACTCGTTGAAGAGTGGCAAATATGAGGCAGTGTATGGACAGTTTAAGTGAGACATAAAACTCTACAGAGTGCTTTGTAATTTACTTTTTCTTTTAAACTAGATGTTTCCAAGATTTTTAAGACTTTATGCAGTGTGTGGAGTGGACTGCATTGGTACTGCAGAACATTTTCATGCTTAAAGATACAGTTCAGTGTATAATAGGCTGTGCAAAATAAAAATGTTTCTAATATAGTTAGTTAGCCAAAAATCTAATGTATAAAGGCTGGAGTGTCTGGATGTCTAACGGAACAGAACACAACTTCCTGCTTTTCAGCTCTCTAACTCTGAGTTAGTCAGTGACTTTAAGGGGGTCACGTGGGACATAACTGTTCAGTGAGTTTGTAATTGATCCTCCGCATTCAGCTCAGATTCAAAAGTAAACAGATAAGACCCATGTGCCCCCCCCTCAAGTCACTGATTGGTTACTGCCTGGTAACCAGTGGAAACCAAGAGAGGAAGTGGTGTTCTGGCTATTATGTTAAGACATCCAGTCACTCCAGCCTTTATACATAACATTTTTGGCTAACAATATTGAAAACATTTTCTATTGACCCAGTTTTTATACTGAACAATTAATTTCATTTGTGTTAAATGCCAGACTTTAAGCATTTCAGTCATTCAGTTTAATACCGAAAATTTACATCAAATAAGGGGAATTATATATATTTTTTTCTTTTTTGCCTTCAATGAATGAACTCTTAACATACACGCTGAAGATTGTACTTTTTCTTGAGATGTAACCAGAAATTTGGGTGAAATATGTGTAAAAAAAAAAAATTAAAATGATGAAAAATATTTTTATGCCGAGTTTCTTTTCATAGAAATTTAAGTTTACTGAAAAACGTTCTTGTTTGTGAAGAGCCTTGTTCTCTTGAACATAACAATACCAAATATGTATTGGATTCCACCTCAAAAATAATTTCTTGAATTTTATACACAAACAAAAGAAGTGGCTAAGTACATTGCTCCGTAAATGTAGAATAATAAAAGGTAATTTAGAAACTATACTTTTGTAGGTGTGCTGTAATTGTTCTCGCCTTTTTTATACCACTTGTTAGGAGCTAAGGGAAGACATCGCTAAATTTGGGGACTTGTACCTTACTACAAACCACTCCACAAACCACTGAACTTTGCTAACCACAAATCTAAACCACTCCAATCTGCCAGCACACCATCACATTTCATGTAACTAATGGAAAACATGAATTCTGCCCAGGCCTATACCACCCACAAATTCAGCTAGCCCTAATCCATACAGTTCAGTACCTTTCAGTGTACCAGAATATAAAATGGTTTAAAACATAAAGCAAGCTTGCCAGTGCATTTTAGAAAATTGCAACGCACACTTTGCAGTCTCTTTGAGGATTGTGTATATTAGGTGTGGGTGGAATTTGATCCGTAAAATACTTCTTAACCATTTGCACAACATTACCATTACCTGGGAGCAGCTGCTCTTCAGAATAACCGCTAATCCTCGTATCGAATCCTCATAACCATATTAAGTGGTCATTATTCATAAGCCAGTTATAACTATTAAAGGACATGTAAACCCCCACACAAAAAAGTAATCAGTGAACAGCCTCTTTGAAATCTTTAAATACCAACTTTTCTGGTTGTTCAAATGTTTATAGTAAGGCAGCAGCATCCACTTAATCACGTAGGATTCCTTCTCCTCCTCTAACCCACTTGGCCCCCTCCTTCAGGAATTTGCTTTGGCTGTTGGCTACTCGGCATGCTCAGTTCTTCTCAACCCAGATTACAAAACACGCCCTCAAGTCTAGCAGCCACTAGAGATGGCATTTCTGGTATCTACAGAAACTCTGCTCTAGCTGTCTGCCCTTATTTTTTCTCCTGAGCACAATTCAATCAAGGCAAGAGTTTAAATTCTGCATGTTTAAAGGAACAGTTCAGTGTACAAATAAAAACTGGGTGAATAGATAGGCTGTGCAAAATAATATATGTTTCTAATATAGTTATGCAAAAATGTAATGTATAAAGGCTGGAGTGACTGGATGTCTAATATAATAGCCAGAACACTACTTCCTGCTTTTCAGCTCTCTGAGTTAGTCAGCGACTTGAAGGGGGGCCACATGGAACATGGTTGTTCAGTGAGTTTGTAATTGATCCTCCGCATTCAGCTCAGATTCAAAAGCAACAGTTATGACCCATGTGGCCCCCCTCAAGTCACTGATTGGTTACTGCCTGGTAACCAATCAGTGGAAACCAAGTGAGCTGAAAAGCAGGAAGAATTGTTCTGGCTATTATGTTAGACATCCAGTCACATTACATTTTTGGCTAACTATATTAGAAACATTTTTTATTTTGCACATACTATCTTTCTTTTCAATTGTGTAAACAGCATGAGCAAAAAGAACCAAAATTGACATTAAATCCAGTCAGTTAACAGAATAGAGGAAAAGATAATAAGATGTCAGACTAGTGGAAATAAACATCAAATGATGTCTTTGAACAAAAACACTTCATAATGGAAATAAAAATAAATAAGAATAAAAACTTCCTCTCCATCAACAAGTAATTATAAGTGGAAAAGATTAAAACATCACCCATTACTTATTAAAACTACCATGACTATGAAAAAGAGAATCTGTCAGAACATAAACTTTTCAATAATAGCCTTATCCTCAGATTCCAATAAGTTGAAGTAAGGAGGCCACAGTTTCAAAAATGTTTCCCTAAAATCAGTTACCATATCTAAAACTTATTGCTTCATTAAAGCAAAGAGACCTAAGATAGGACAAGATATCTTTCAAATCTGGGGAGTTTTCCTGAATCCAAAACAAAAAAATTGCTTTACAGGTAGCAGCAAGGGCCATGAATATAAAGTGTTTATACTTATTCCAATGTGTCATCTTGTGAGAGAAAGCAGGTTTTACCCAGCAGCCATTTTCCCTCTGACATATCACCAGAGACATTTGCATCTGAAAACAGCGCATATGCGCTATAAAGTTCATGCAATCAAGAATGCAGCTTAAAGGAATTGTTCAGGGTAAAAATAAAAACCGGGTAAATAGATAGTATGTGATTCAGAGTTATGGAGTAAAATTGGTAACTTTTTAAAAGATAAACTAGACATTGATCTTAAGTTGTCTCCTGAATTGGCATTACTTGACTCTCAGGCGACTCCCTCTGCTGGTTTTTATTTTAGGAAAATGTGACTGTGCTGGTGAAGGGAGGGGATAAATGCAATACAAATTATATTCTTCAGGAGGGGAGATATGCCCTGTAGTGATGTACAGGCTGGCCTGACACCTGCAGGTTGAAGGGAGTCAGGCCAATTTCCGCACATCATTGTTGGGTCACAGGTGAATTTGGGTAAAGTTTCTTCCACTCTCCCTGCCTGCGACCTTCTTGTGCCGGCTTCCTCCTCTGGTGAGCTTCTTTTATAAGCTTGCACCTGATTGGCCCTGCCCCTTCAATGGCGTCATAGCAGGGTGGGTCAGTCTGGCTCTAAAAAAAAAGTCAGAGTTTAGCTTTTTATTCAGCAGCTCTTAAATTTGCATTTTAAGCAATCTGGCCCAAATTACCCTAGCAACCATGCATTGATTTGAATAAGAGACTGGAATATGAATAGGAGAGGGACTGAATAGAAAGATGACTAATAAAAATTAGCAAGAACAATACATTTGTAACCTTACAGAGCATTTGATTTATAGAAGGGGTCAGCAACACCCATTTGAAAGCTGCAAAGAAGAAAAAGGCAAATAACTATAAAACTATAAAAAAAATAATGAAAACCAATTGAAACACAGAGTGTTTAACTTGCCTGAAATAAATCTATATATGTTTATTTTACACAAACCCACCTAATTCTACTGTTTAAATAAAAACTTTCTTAGGAAATTCCCTGCCCCTAGCTAAAATGGATCATTTCCCCCCCCCTTGTTCCAAGTAAAAGTAATGCACTCTAGGAATTAAATTTTTTTCTGTTTGTCTGAGAACAGTTGCAACCTCACCTGCCTCTTCAGAGTTCTCATCTGATCCCAGCGTTGGACTGGGGGGCATTTTTTCCAGCGTGTCAGTTCGACAGGGAGGTAAGGAGAGGGAGCAGGTCTGGGCCAGTGGGGCCCAAAACAGCCCGGGCCCACCGTGTTTTTCTTGGTGTCCCACCAGCCAAGTCCAACCCTGTCTGATCCAGAGTTTTACAAAGATTCTGCCTGCTTCTTTCTGAAGACCCATTTCAAATGTCCCAAAGCTGATTAAGGGCTGAAACACACAGTGCTCCTTCTTCAGATCCGACGCAATGAGAGGAAGCAGATGTGACGAGTCAGATGCGGCACGACTGTCGGATGCAAATGCCACACGTTGTGTCTTCATCCGACAGTCGTGTTGTCCCTGATGCACGAAGCTTGTGGGTCCGGCGTTCCTATTACTTACATTATATTTGGCGCATCCGCTTCCTCTCATCGCGTCGGATCTGAAGAAGGTGCACCGTGTGGTTCAGCCTTAAGGCATTTGACATTAACACGTTTTTGAGAGGCATAGTTGCGATCTGAGCTTTATAAGTTTTCAGGGAATAGAATTGGTGAAAAAATGTATGAGTTTTACAAAATATTTTAATGTGGCTATTGAATCTACTTTATAGGTCTTTAGTTAACAGTAGGTTTCTTTGTTGAACATTTATTGTAGAGACATGTTAGATGTGTCCCAGTTGGAGTGCTTTATGGTTCCATAAAGGATTAATTATTGTATATAATACAGACAAGGTTGACTTCCCCTTGACCTGAGGAAGCTCAGTTTGAGTGTGTCACATGTTGAGGTGGGCTTTGTAGGGGGTTGTTTTGATTTAATGAAAAGTCTGTAAATTGCAGACACCTTATGTTTTTAAAGTTGAATAAGGATTCCACTGTGAAGAGGAGGAGTCACCTGATCGAGTGAAGCAGTGAGCAACGAGGAAGTGTGTGAGTCTCCATGGTCATCACCAGGCGTGCTGTATTATTAGCAACATGTGGTTGTAAAGCCAGTATGAGAACATAATATATGTTCAAGAAAATGATGAAACAAATCATTGTGGGGAACCTAAGTCCAACAACAAAGCAAAATACTTTTTTTTTTTCCAATTGTCTAACACTCATACAGGCTTTGACAACCGTTATAATACTTTCTTTTTATCTCTGATGTCTGCATTTTTACAAAAAGACAAGAAAAAAATCTTGGCCTTGGGGCAAGCAACTCACACCCAGTGGCAGACATGAAATACGAAATGCCAGATATTGAACTGGTGGAGAAGGGCCTCAGCTGTCTTTAAAGCAAATTTGTATTGGCTGACTTCCATATACTTGTTACACTCACAATGGGATAAACCCATGTTAAAACTATCGTGTCCTTTTTCAGATAGGTGAACCATGTAAGCAGGTCCAGACTGAGAATTAAAATAGGCCCTGGCATTTCAGGTACACAGAGGCCCAATCAGCCCACATAGAGGCCCAAACAGCCCCCACCAGCCCACTAAATACTGACTTTCTATGGGACCTTATAGCAGCCCCTCTGGCATTTGCCAGAACCCACAGATTGCCAGTCCGGGCCTGCATGTAAGCTTATTACATGCCCTCTTCACCTAAAGGTGGCCATAGCCATAACAATTACGATCTTTCTTGGAAAAGATCGTCCGTTTCAATACAAACGTGTAGAGATGAATCGTCAGGTATACAGGAAGAAGCAATAGAATTCTGCCTGTATGTGACGATTCAGCACTAACAATGGCCGATGTTTGGGTGCTTTCAGAGGCACCCGATCAAAATTTTCTGTCCAGCCCCATCGACGAGCCCACCGATATCCAAGTCTTCTGCCTATATCGGCCTGCTCTTTTCCCATCATACACACACTGAATATTGTACGAAACTTTGTCTGTACGTCTATGGCCACCTTTACTCTTCCACAACAGTTATACGTACTGGATAAATATTGCAAGTTTATTGCAGAAAGGCCTGTTGCCAGTTAGGTGAAGGACTGTAACAAGTATATTCACTAACTCTCCTCTTGGTCATCTTTCCTACTCACTTAAATTAACTTTAGTATGATATAGAGGGCATTCCAACAAAATTTGCAATTGGTTTTCATCTTTTATTTGTGATTTTTGGGTTATTTAGCTTTTTATTCAGCAGCTCTCCTGTTGGCAATTTCAGCAATCCAGCTGCTAGGATCCAAATTACTCTACCAACCATGCATTGATATTAATAATATGGAATATGAATAGAAGTGGCCCTGAAGAGAACGATGTGTGATAAAAAGTAGCAATAACAATATGTAGCCTTACAGAGCATTTGTTTTAAGATGGGGTTTTTGAAAACTAAAAGGAGTCACAAGAAGGTGGAAAATCATTTCTACTCACTGGTATTTTGTTGCTAGACATCTACTTCTTTCATGCTGCCCCAGAGTTGGTGGAAGGCTGGCAGTGATGGCACATCTTCCATGCAGGGACATTATAGGTTCCCATGGTCATCACAATTTATATTGATACCTATCAACTGTCCAGAACTAAATACACATCTGGAAATGTTCTCCATGAAAGAGGCTTAAGATCAGTCCTACAACCCCAATGTGCCTGCTGTTTACCTTTATAAATTCTCCAGATATCTGAATGTCACTAAAGTCAATAAGGCAATTATTTTTGTGATTACAAATACACCAGTGCACATTAGAGGAGATATATATATATTTATTCATATTAACAATTCAATAAAATAAAAGCTATTTTTATAAACATGCAGTGGGTATATATTACTGTTCTGTAAAGAAACATCTTTCAATAATGAATGTATTTAAAGTTTTGCATTGCAATGTGTGCAACTATTATAATATAAAATACACTGTTTATGACTCCAACAAGTCAAGATTGCTTTTATTTGAATTTAAACATTGTATGTAGAACTGAAGCCTATAAAAGAATAAGTCTTGAAATGCTGTTTTATATATAATGAACTATTGTACCAGCCCAGTGGTTCAGCAGCACTATAACAGATTTGGGTCTTCAAATTGTCCACAGAAGCTCCCCATCTTGGATCTTGTTAAGCTTCTTTGTGTCAGTGACGCTGCACATGCTCAAGGTGCTCTGGACGGCTTTTGATCAGCTTAACTTAGGGTCATTAGAAATCATCAAGCAGAAAACATTGTTTGTATGTCATAGAAACTGTACAGGGATGATTATTAAATTCTGGTGCTCAATGCACTTCTTCCCAGTGGACATAATTACTAAATAGTCAAAGTTTCATAATTACACACCGAGTTGGTCCCTAAGATCAGAGAAGGGACAGCAACTTAGATCATGTGATGTGAATCAGAAGAAAAGATAATGGCGATCTACCTTCAGAGGCAAAGATCTTTCATTTAGGGCTGTGATCTTCCTGGGCTAGAAAAAACAAAAACCTGATGCATAATGGGGGTCATTTCTCAACACTGGGCAATTTTGCCCTTGGAAAGTAACCCACAGCAACCAGTGATTTCCTTTTTTCAGCTAGAACAATCAATGCAACCGTTTGGTTGCCATGGGCAGGGGCGTAACTACAGAGGAAGCAGACCCTGCGGCTGCAGGGGGGCCTGGGAGGTAATTTTAATAAATATTGGTAAAACCTCTAGAAGTTTTGGGAGCCTGAAAAATAACTTGCTGTGGGGCCCAGTACTATGTAGTTATGCCACTGGCCATGGGTTATTGTCCAGTGTGTAGCATACCTAGCCTTTTTCTTTGTTAGGCTTTAGTTCTACTTTAATGTGGATTAAACAATGAATGGAAGAAAGTCTCCAAATGAAAAGAATGCATATATTTTGCAAGGCTGGATACCAGCTAAAAAATTAAAGATTTCTTTCATTTTATTAATCATTATTACTGATCTGTTGAGACTACCCACAAAGATGTCATTTGTCAAAATACAAAAGTTCCATTGGTCAGGAAAGATAAACATGCAGATTTAACAAACAATAATCATTTTTTTGGTTTGTAAAAGTAAGAAACTGTAAAACAAAGAAACATTATTGAAGTGGTTTTCACGCCGATGCTTTCAACAGAAGTCATGTATACATTTTACAAATCCAGAATATGAATATGTATATTCTCTATTCACTTTTTTTGTATTTTCTTTTGCTATATAATTATCCTTTAGTAGAAAGAACAATTAACCATAAATCGAATGGTGATTTATTTCATTAAAACATTAAAAAAAAAAACCTTTCAGTAATCAGAAATAAACACGACATGAACAATGAAAAGTCTGCAAGGTGGAGCTTCTTGAAGGATAACCAAGTCTTAAAACAAGTATTGGTAGAAATACTGTATTTTATATAATCAACTGACTGCACCAACCTAAAGTTTCAAAAGCTCTATCACATTGATGATTCCGGTCTTCAAAGGTGTGTACAGGAGCTTGCCATCTTGGATTTTGTTAGGAGTTTCAGCAACATGTAAATGCTTAGTGTGCTCTGGGCAGCTGTTGAGAACTTTAGGGATCATGGCAAAATATCAAGCAGAAAATAAAGTTAACGTCATAGAAGTTGGTGCTACAGGGTTGATTATTAAATTCTGATGCCACGTAATGAGAATCTAAATGAATTACTTATATTGTATTGTGACTTTCATATTCTGTATATACAGTATTTTGTGGTCCTTTAAGCTTTTTCTAGGAGGAAAAAAAATGAGGTTGTGGATCAACCTGAAGACCCAAAAATTGGTTTAGAAGCAGTTATGCCTCACACTTTAATCACTACTCTCCAAATGAGAAAAAAAATGTAACTATATTCCGTTCCATAGGTTAAGAGTCCCTGCATTATGAGAACAAGTTACATTCTGGAAGTTCCACTGCAAATATATCCTACTCTACAAATCATATTATTTGGTGGAAATATTCATAATAATATAATAATAATATAAAAGCAAAAGCATTTAATCACTTTTTTTCTAATAAATCACATCATTCAGTACTTTGAGGGCAATTTCATCTGATGTAAACAGATGTACTTATTGCTAAAATAAGAATTATAAATAAGGACATAAAACAGATTTGCTAAATAGCTTTAATCTAGAAGATTCGGAGTTGTAGAGAGGTGGCTCCATCTTTCCATTTGTGACTATGGTTGGAAATCAGAGTCCGGCAGAGTGGGCATGTTTTCTCTTTGTTGAACCACGATGATATACATTCTTCACAGAATACATGCTAGAAGTATAAAAATACAAGATTTTATGTAAAAGGGTAGGAAAAACGTTCTACAATGATAAATATTGACAGCAAACATGGCAAGAATGCTTCGCTATGAAGAAAAGAGAAAAATCTACTCTGTTTTGCAAATGTTCAGTTCTTTTACTTTGAAAATTATTTTGAAGTGTAAGAAAAATGAGCTGAAACCAGAAGGACTACTAAATCACCAAAAAGCCTTTTACATCTTCAGCTGTATCAATTTTTTTTATGCAAATGTGCCTCATGCAGGTAAAAATACCGTATATATAAAAATTAAATAAACCCAAAATGATTGTTTTACCTCCAATATGAGCAGCTTAGTTACTATCAAATACATCAAAATAAATGTATTTTATTGTTACTACAGAGAAAAGTAAAGAATATTGAAAAATTCAATATATTTATAAAATGGAAACTATGGGAGATGGCATTCACTTAATTTGTAGCTTTATGGATAACAGGTTTTGGGTAAATTATCCCATAGCTGTAATATACATTTCATTTCCAAGAACAAATAATTATAGATTATGAGCAGTTTTTGCAGCACTGTGCTAAAGGGCATGTAAAAATAATGTGATACAGCAACCCTAAAATTACTCTTAGCCTCCCCAAAAGAGTAATTCAAGATAGACTTCCCATCATATTTTATTATTCTTACCTGACATATAAGAGCAATCGGCTTTGTAAATTCAGCTTGGCAGATTGCACACATCCCATCAGCTTCTGAACACTGTCTTTTTGTCGCAGTTGTTCCATAATTCTGTACAGCCACAGAAAAAGAAAAACAGAAAAGAAACAGTTGTCAGTGAAATTGAAAGAGTATTTAAGAATTTCATCTCTAAGTTAATATGTTAGAGTAATTTTTAAATTGGTCTTTGCTTTTCATAGTTTTAAAATGATTTGCCTTCCTCTTCCCAGCTTTCACTAATCTTGGCAAAAAAAACCAAAAACCTATTGCTCCGAGTTTGCATATTTATTGCACATCCTTCTAATCAGATCTTCTCCTATTTATTTTTCAATTGACAAGTTATTAGAGAGCTGCTGAACAAAAAAAGGAAAGAATTAAAAACTTACAAAACAAAAGCCAACTTCAAATTGTTGCAGAATATCATAATTAAGTTAACGTGCAGGTGATCTACCTTTAATGGGAGACTGTCATTAATAGAATCAAGCACCCAAACTATAGTGGATGTTTAAACCCTAATTGTGAAATAGAATTATTGTTATTATAAAGGGGCACATTTACCTAGGGTCGAATATCAAGGGTTAATTAACACTTGATATTCGACCGTCGAAGAAAAATCCTTCGACTTCGAATATCGAAGTATTTACCGCTATTCCTACGATCGAAGGAATAATCATTCGATCGAACGATTAAATCTTTCTAATCGAACGATTCAAAGGATTTTAATCCATCGATCAAAGGATATTCCTTCGATCAGAAAATTGTTAGGAAGCCTATGGGGACCTTCCCCATAGGCTAACATTGGCCTCTGTATGTTTTAGGTGGAAAACTAGGAGGTCGAAGAATTTTTTAAAGAGACAGTACTTCGACTATCAAATGGTCGAATAGTCGCACGATTTTTAGTTCGAAACGTTAGATTCGAAGTTGTAGTCGAAGTAGCCCATTCGATGGTCGAACTAGCCAAAAAAACCATTTGAAGTTCGAACTATTTTTCCTCTATTCCTTCACTCGAACTAAGTAAATGCGCCTCAACCTACGTAACACGTAGGAACTGGCGACACAAAACTGTAGCAAGGAACAGTTATTTCACTGCAATAGATTTGTATTAGAAGGAGAAAATAATTATAGTACTTACTGGCTGTGAAAGAAATAAACGTAAACAATCTGAAGACGTTTTTCTTTGTCCAAAAATAATTAAAATCTGTAAGAAAAATGTAACATATCAATTAATTTTTTTTTTAAACACGGGGATATATCAGTTATATTTTGTTATTTGTGATGTCACTTGTGTTACATGACAAACATATGAGGGTCTAAAACGTTACTGTGGAGTTCTGTAATCTGTTGAAAAGTTCAAGGCTGCTTGTATGGTTATCAAATGCCTTGGTCACTTTTACTACCCTTATATTTTACAATTGGGGTATTTTACATAGTTTTGTCTTAAGAGTTATTCATTTATGTTTTAGATCAATTTCCTTCTTGTCAGTCACATTTGGCAGACCAATGCAAAGTGAATGAGGTGGTTTAAATGTACATTAAAAGAAAAAGTGAAAGAGGCTTTTGCCCAGATAACGGAGAAGTATATTAAATACTGGGATCCAAGCATAACCACATGCTTATGCTTGGATCCCAATCATAAGCATGTGGTGAGAATATGTTTAGCTCTGCTAAGAGCTACAGTGAAACATTAAACACCGTACTCATAACGGTTATCATTAGTGATGTGCGGCGCACCCGACTCAACCCAAACCCATCTGCACCCGCCACCTCCCCTCTATATATAGACCCACGCCTCCCACCAATGACATCACAAAAGGGTTGGGGCAAGAGTATAAAAAAAGAATGCTGGAAGCAGGAAGCCGGCAGTGTAAAGTCCCGCAATCCGCAAAGGGTGTGCTGAGGCCGGGCTGAACCACCGGGTAAACCCAAAGGTCCCGCAGGTATCAGACCGGCCTGCACATCACAAGTTATTATGTCTGAGCTTTTTCCACAACAGAAAGCCAGTTTAAATATAAATACTTGAAGTTTAACCATCATACATATTTTTTTTTTTTTTTTTAAGACTTACTTTTAAGATGAGGTAGAGAAGAGCCAGCAGTATCCCAAAATGCCATTCAGCACCACTGTCCAGATTGCCATAATCAATAAGGTAACGGAACCAAACCGGAGTTGAAACAAGAGTACAATAACACTGAGCAAGTTCTTCTAAAGCCATATACCAGTAGCCCTGGAAAGAGAACAACAGTCACCCTCCCATACAAGCCATTATAATGTTTTAAGTCTTGTTCTGTGGTATAGTATTTTAGTTTCATCCAGAATGCTTGGGACCTGGGGTTTTCCGGATAACAGATCTTTCCATAATTTGGATTTTAACTCTACTAGAAAATCATGTAAACATTAAATAAACCCAATAAGCTGGTTCTGTTTCCAATAAGGATTAAGTATATCTTAGTACAAGGTATTGTTTTATTATTACAGAGAAAAAGGAAATCATTTTTAAAAATGTGGATTATTTGATTATAATGGAGCCTATGGGAGACAGCCTTTCTGTAATTCGGAACCTTCTGGATAACGGGTTTCCAGATAACGGAACCCATACCTGTAATATATATGATAAAATACTCAATGCACACTGTTGGGGGTCATGACAAAGGAACGAAAAACCAACAATGACTTATGCAGACAATAATTAAAGTGAAATGGGTTTTATTTTTGGAATGCCCTATTTTATACGCACAAGAGAAAAAAGCAACCCTCTCCAACACATTGCATATTATCCATGAATATTTATGTACAAGCTAAAAATCAGTAGATCAGTGCTTTGTGTAAGGAAACAGAGCAGAATGCACTGGCAAATGTGCCTTTACCATAACTGCACCAAGTCACATTCCCAAAAACTACCAACCCACATGAGAAATCTGACAAATGTGATTCTCTAAGCATTCTAACATACTAAGCCATTCCAAGTGTCAAGTATTCAAACCACATGTTTAAACATTTTGTAGATTTGTGAATAAGAATCCTTACCTTGGATTTATGAGACATAACAAAGGATGGCACTAGTAGTATGATGCATTTAAGGCCCATAAAGAAAAATTTCCCAATAAAGTCTGTGATCCCCACAACCCACAAAGCATCAAAAAAATGTAGAGGTCCAAGAGACGGATTCATAAACACCAAACTGTAAAAAAGTCAGAGTTTAAACATTACTAAGGAACAAACTCACTACTACAATCTATAAACAAAACATTTTAAAAACCTAAATTCAAAACATTTCCAGCTTTTGCCATAAAGATTTTTTAAAATCTCATTAAATTGACAAGTAAATATAACAAATGGGAACAATTTTGCATACAATTTGATAAGACAGATAGTGAAATTCTTCCCTCCCTGAACAGCCTGGATTTAGCTTGACATATTCAAAGAATTGCTGCTATGGGGTGGTTGGGAAATATTAAAAGGAACAGTAACACCAAAAAAAAGTGAAAGTAATTAAAATATAACGTACAGTTGCCCTGCACAAGTAGATAACTGATCTGTTTGCTTCAGAAAGACTACAACAGTGTATATAAACAAGCTGCTGTGTAGCAATGGAGGCAATTAAAATAGGACTAAAATGGCACAGGTTAAATAGTGGATAACAGAAAAGCACTGCAGAACACAGAGTTTATCTGCTATGTAACATGAGCCACTTTTCCTTTGAATGGCTATCCCACAGCTACATTATAGTAGCGTCTCTGAAGCAAACACACCAGTGCAGGGAAAAGTATCTTATATTTTAATTATTTTAGGGCAATGGCAAACCAAGAGATTAATCACCAGCGATAAATTTGCTCTTCTTCAGACAACTTATCTTCTGTAAAAGCTTTCCCACCAGCAATAATGTGAATCACTGGTGGTAAAACCCATGTGTTGCTTTAATCTCCCAAAACCGCTTGAAGTTGCCGCTAGCAGAAATAAGCAAACAGAGTAGCTTCTGCACTGTTCCACACTTCCAGTATTGTAAATACTGTATGTATAAAATTCCACAACACGAACCATTTTCCTAAGCACCCTTGTACAAAAGCCATCAAACCTGACCTGTCTGAGGTCAGCGTGAGACACAGGGAAATATCCCTGATGAAAGAAGACCAGGAGAAATAAAGAATACAAACATAAAAAGAAGGGGGATGAGAGACCAGAGGATGAAAATCAGGACAATGCAAAGGAGACGTGACCAGGACAACAGACTGCTGATTAGAGAAGCTACAGTATGTGCACAGGGAATTCATTGGATACCCAACATGATTTTTGAAATCTTGGTATGCCATTTCTAGGAACCTTTATCCAGGGAACAGAGTCTCTGCAGAACACTGAAAGACAGACTGTAGTCTACTTTTTTTCCTGCAGCAACCTAACTTCCTAAATCACTCCCTAGTGAGATTGCAATATTGCACTGCTGTAGCACTGAAAATAGTCCAATAAAAAAAAAAAAAAAAAGAAAAACTAAAGTGCCAACACCAATATTTCTGTGAAAGTTCTCATTAATCCAGGTCATGGTACATCTATAGTAATAAGTCAAATCAACTGCACTTGCTGTATTTTTTTTTCCTCTTGCAGCAAGTCCAGTTGAATTGACTTATTACCAACACCAAGATATATGATCCAGGGTTTGGCAAAGGGGCTCAATTATAAACACTGTGAAAGTTTAGACATGGGCAGTAATCCATAGTAACCGTGACTTTCAGCAGATTTTTCAGCCAGCTGCGATGTACGATGAAAACAAACATCTTACTGGTTGTCATGGAAAAATGCCAAGGCACAAATTTGGTCAGTGCTTATAAATGAGGGCCAGAAATGTCAAAAATTTGAATCCCGTTTAACCCTGAGCCATCAGCTCTTTAGGGTTAATTTTGTATATTAAAAGGAGAAGGAAAGGTGAAATCACTGGGGTGCCAAATGTTAGGCACCCTACAATTATTGAAATCACATACCTTTGTCTAGTGCTCCGGTTACCAGTAAGTTGCCTCTGTCCGTGGTTTATTCTCAGTGGGTACCACAGAGCAATCTTCTTCCTGCTTCATCTTTGTTAGCATGTTACTGCATGTGCAGTAGAGTGGAAAACCGAACTTGAACAAAAAAAGCCACCTTTTCCACCTAACCGCACATACATACATAGTCTCCAGGGTAGCAAATAAAGATAAAGTGGAGGTAGAAGATCACTCTGTGGTGATCACTGAAAAGAACTCTGGGACCGAGCAGTTTTCTCCGAAAAGGAACTCTGACCTGGGGTATCCGGTAAGTTAATACATTCACTTGGGGGCGGGGTGCCTAACTTTTGGCACCCCAAGTGATTTCACCTTTCAGACACATACAAGATTTCACCTTTCACTGTTTAATTTGCCTGGAGGCTTTTCATCTCTTTTTATCATGGTCAAAAGTAAGTTAAAGCAAGTAGAAAAGCTACACACCTGTAATAAAGTGCCTGAGAAGAAAAAGTGTAATACAGAAGGAACGAGGAAAATAATAAGAATACCAGGACCCAAAGACACTGCAGCTTTGAACACTTATCCTGAAAAAGAGAAGTACAGTATAAAGTTAAACAATAAAAACACAGGTTAAATGTATTACTGTTATCATGAACATTTTATATAAACTATAATCAGGATTAGGGATAGCCATAAAAAAGTAATTTGTTGTTGGTGACATTCTCTTTAACCAATTCCAGATGCACCTATTTAGGGCAACTCGTTGAGCTTCCCAAGAAATGTGGTGCATATAATAAAGAACTTCCTGCTCCAGACTAAAATGAAACGGCATAAAAAAGGAAGAAAAAAAAAAAGATTCCATATGACAGAGCTGCTATAACAGAGCTGAGCTGCTATAACCTTGGATACTAATTTAAGCTGCATAGATCATATCAGCATTATTAGAGGTTCAGAGTTTTATTGTGTGTTAATGTGTGACAGTAGGAGAGTTTGTTTCTCCACCTTTATGTTACGTCTGAGTTAATATGAATCCCTAGTTCTGCACAAGTAAAAAGCAATCTGTAAAAAAGAAAACAGTGCTGAACACTAGAAAAGCAGTTGTAGAATAAATAAAGGCATTTTTGTTGCCACTAAAAGTGTTGATAAAATACTGATGCTCATGATGTGCTAGTCAATAACATTTCTGGATGTCACTGTTATACCTATAGGTCAGACTAAGGGGGTGATATATCAATGAGTGAACTGGTGAATCCATAAAAATTCTGACATCTGATCTATTAAACAAAAAACGTATCAGAAAGAAAATATTTCTGCCAGTCAGTAAAGTTTTAACAAACTGACACATTCATCAATTCTGCGTTATGCTTCAAAGGGAGGAAGTGTACTAATCCCATTCTCTGAAAGATCCAAACAATTACTTTCGATGAAAATGTCCAGCATTGAAAATACACACTTGATTACCTTTCAACATTGTTTTAGTTTTGTTGTTTTCAGATAGTTTATTAGAAATCAACTTTTTTTCCAATTACATTTTCTATTTGTGAACTTCACAACTTCAAAAAAAAAAAAAAAAGTAAAGCAATTGAAAAAAGTCTTTATGATGCAAAATCTGAAAACTGAACTAAAAAAAAAAAAAAAAAAAAAAGTGTTTGAAAGGTGGACAAGCCCTTTAAACATTAAAATATGATGATCCCTTTAACTAGAAGTATGCTTCGGTATAACAAATAAGACTCTACACAACTTGTTAGGGCGCATCTAAAAAAGTGCATCCACACTTACGAAGAATCCCAAATGTGGAGGATTCCCCCAGTAACACCACAATCCAATACTTTTGTTTCATTTTGGCAATGTCAGAGCCAGCTAATCAGCACTCCGGGCAGTGGCGTAACTATAGAGGATTGGAGTAGATACCTTTGCCTAAACTACAGGGACAGGTATCTGTAACTTTTTCCCTCTTTGAAATGTAGGGTAAGATTACTTTTTAACTTTTTTATCTTTTGTATAGATTTTTTGTAACTTTTATCTTCCTCTTAGGTCAATTGCAACAATTGTTTCAATTGAGGTGTCCAACACTGGGACTTTGAATTCGCTGCTTTCTGTCATTAATATGGACTTAAAAGTATTGTGTGCCTTACTCTATTTATAATGACACTTATATATAATAATTGTGAAAAGAACCAAAGTATTTTTATAATAATCTTTTTTCTGATTTATTCTATGTATTTTTGATAATTGGTATCTATATAATGAAAAATCTTTTACATGAAATTGATCATTCACATTTTTGCATAATGAAGCACTAATTGGTTTGCCTTTATAATGTTCATTTGCACCTGTATGTAGTATGCTTGACAAAGGGGCGGAGCCCCGAAACGTTGCACCACCGCAGTAAAAACTTTTGCAAGGGCTCGCCCTGCAGATACAAGTCTCGTGTGCCGGTGTGTTCTTTTGTTCCAGTAACTATAGAGGAAGCAGACCCCGTGGCCCGTGGCCATGGGTGGGCCTGGACCACAGGGTCTGTTTCCTCTAGTGTTCAAATCACCCTCCCCGTTATTTTCTTCTTCTTTCAACTGACGCGAAGTAGACTGGGTTTGCTTCCTCTACAGTTACACCACTGCAAGTGGCTATATTTTCCTTCTTCACACATGTGCAGATTGAATATAGTAGGCTATTGGAAGATGTTGCCATACCCAAAATGCTATAACCATTAAAAAAAAAATATATATTAATAATAAATCTCTCTAGGCTTGTTCTAGTGAAAGTAAGAAGTTTGGAGGGAAAAAAATATAGTGTTTGGGTAGGGGCAATTGTGGTCTATTGTTTGCTGCAGTTTTTTTTGTTGGGGTTTCATTTTCCTTTAAAGAGTAAATGATAGTTAAACTGTATCGCTGCTGCACTGTCTGTTTCTACTCCCTGTTTTTGTCTGTTAGGCATGTTTCATTGGTGGTTGTGCTTAGTATGTTCAGGATGGTTGTACTGTGTTGTATTGTCTTTAGTAACTGAGTTCATTATATTGTGTGGCTATGTTTCTTGTGTTTGTGAGTCAGAGTGAGAGAGAAAAGTATATTTCATTAGGGGATCAGAACAAATGGGTAATTGTAAGAAATTGCTAATCTATATATACGGTGTGTGTTTTTATGATCATAGATTATGATACTGTATACAAACCTACATACGCCAATTATATCACCAGTTAATCACAATATTATAGGATTTCATGTGAATGCATCAAGATGATGTGAAAAAAGGCCTAGATCCCCCATCTGAGTAGTTGGTTACATTCTAGTAGGAGACATGTACTGATAAACCAACATAAAAAGTAAAGGGCATCTGTTACCTCCATATTATTTACCACTCTGGAGGTGCAGGTTAATAGAGTACACAATCCTGCTGAGGGAAAATAGTTGGCCCCTGCAAGCAGTGACTGACTGGGATGCCAGGGGCCCACCAGAAAGCCTTAAAACCGTGGCCCACATTCCAAACTATTATACTTCCTCTACTCACACAGTCTCTTTATTCTCCTAATCTTTTATATTTACTTACTATACTTCCAATATTCTCTTTTCCCCATAAGAAATAGAGAATGACCATGAAATTAACCAAATGGTTTGAAGCAAAATGGCCCACCAGGAGGAGTTTTCCTGGTATCCCGGTGGGTCAGTTCGACACTGCCTGCAAGTCCTTGGTCGCCCCCACGGGGAGGGAGCTTTCAGGTGTGGACAGCCATGTTGTGTGGTGTACATGATGATACAAGCATGCACAATACCAGAGAAAGCTGTGGCACAAATTTTCAGTGCCACAAATGACTGCCACACAGGAGGTGCGGGGGGACAGAGTGATTGCATGAGCCATTAAGAAAATCTATTGTTTTGAGATAATATGGGGATGACAGGTACCCTTAAACACTGCTATTAGTAAGCGAGCATGTGCTCAGGCTGGAGTAAAAAGAAGAACATGATCCAACAGCTGACCCAGTGGGAAGCCCTGATTGAAGTACAGGAGATATATTCACATTTTCCTTCAATATGTAATTAGATTAATGTTAACAATAATGACTGTATATATTGCAGATATACTTTTGTTTAAAAATCATTTAATATAGTAATAACAGTTAATTTATTTAGATGTATTACCATATAAAGGGGTGGTTTAATTACAGCTTCCTATATCCATCTTACATATACTCAGCATCAGCATAAAAAAAAAAAAATGATGTCTTTCAAAAAGCAATATAAAATTACATAGTGCTTGAATAGCTTTTAAAAAATATCCAAGCTACCTTTACACTTTACATAGGTTATTGACGATTAGTGAATTTTAACACTTGAATTACTCCAGATCTTAGCTGAATATATCTTGCATCAGCTGTCCAGGTTACTTACTTTTAACAAAATTAACAACGGAGGGCAATATTCTATGGGGGCTAGTTACTAAAAGTCCATTTCAGTTTTAGCTCAATTTTATCGAGTTTTTTTCCCAACCCGACTTTTTCAAGTTATTTTATTGATAAATAATATAAAATCATGGATGGAGTCTGGTCGAGCTTGGTTCAATAAAAATATGAGATAAATTTGAGTTTTAGTAAATAACCCCCCAGATGTCCATTTAAATGCATTCAATATATGATTGATGTGCATGAAAAAAAGTATATTTTTTTCATTCCTTATTTGTTGATCTGAAAAAGATGGCCGACATAAAATAACAAATTTATGCCATATCCCTCAACTCCTCCACCAAACCATAATTGGAGGGGGGCAGCATTCCCTTCCCTGTCTGGACAGGCCAGTCATTTTCATTACTTGTACCAACTTTGGCTATTTGAAAAAAAAATGTTTTTTTTTTTAGAAATAAGGAGTACTCGGACAGAACTTTAATATTAAGAATTATTTACTGTTACCCTGAGTCTAGAAGTGGGTGCAGCAGGATTTTTATTTTGTATCCATGTTCCAACCCCAGTCAACAGACTTAGGGGCTGCAATCATCATTGGATGTGTTATGTGTTAGGGCAGAGTTGGAGTATTAACCATTCTGACAGTTACTTTTTGTTCTCCTTACATATTTGCACTGCATCCTTTGGACACAGTAATGTAAGCTATGGACCTCTAAATAATTATCTAGTCCTAAAGCTGCAGGGATGTAAAGCAAATAATGTATTGGGATTTATATGAACACAAATTGTCTACTATACAGGCCCAGGATTAGGAGAAAACATTGCTAGAAAATGACGCTAGAAAATGTGGCTAGAACTTTTAAATAAAAAATATAGTGGCACTAACATAAATATACATGTTTTTCTGGGGGAGGGGGGATAGGAAATCAAAATAAAGGGAAAATATACATTTTGTCTGGGTCACCAAACTATTAGGTTTAAACCCAATTTGGCCACCCATGCCCTGGCTTGGCCAAACAGGCTGATCTGGTCATTGGCCTGGAGTTATATGATCAGATCATACTGGGGACTAACGGGACTAACGAGATCGTCAAGTTAGGCCAGCATGAATGAATACGAACGCGATTTACAAACCTGCTTAACGGGCAGGTCATCAGGAGGCCCCATACATGGACCAACTTGGTTAGCTTATTAAAAGGAGCTGCCACTTTATATTGGCCCCTGTATGGGCTGCCCTACATTAATTTATCTACATGTTTATTTAATCAGCTACATCGCTTTGTACAACAATTCCTTTTTAAAAAGAATTACTATAACAAGAACAGTGAAACCTCTATGCCAATGGATTTCTGTAAAATGTGTCGAGATCATTTTAGCAGAATAGATGTCCGGAAAGGTCAATAAAATTACAGTCAATTTAAAGAAACCAGTACTGAACAAAATATTAAACTGCTCCATCAGCTATCTTTATAATTGCAATAACCAGCTGATACAATCAGATGCTTTTCGAAAACTAAAAACTGCTGTAGAGATCATGTCTTTTGGTTTCTGACAACTAGAAGCACAGTTTTCAAATGCAAACTTACTTACTCTTAGAAAAACCTGATTTACAATGCATTTGTTTGCATACAGAAAAGTTGTTAGCAGACCAATCCCAACAGAAATGCCTAATAGAAAACAAAATAAAAACAGTTAAAACAATAAAAAATTAAGAAGAAAAATAACGTGGCTAATAAAAAGAAAATTTTAAAGATTTAACAAAAATTTAAATAAATTCAAGAAAGAAAATTTAAAAAAAAAAAAAAAAAAAAAAAAAAAAAGGATAGTTTAACGTATTTTTCAACAAATTCTTCTTAAAGGGGGTGTAAACCCAAATATCCAATTTTACCTTATAAAGTAAATTGTAGTTTTAAACAAATCTACAATATACAGTATATTATTTACACATTTTCAAGGGTTTTTAATGTATTTGTAAATGTAACAGTTATGATAAGCAATATCTTTCTGTTCATTTCCCTTCTCTCTCCTGGTGGTTCTGACTTTTGAAACAATGAAGCATAACCAACTCGACTAAAATACCTGTCCAGAAGACCTTCTGTTACATTGTTTCAAGACAGAAGCAGCAGTGCAGAATAGTAAAGCAAATACGGTTTTTCCAACTACAGTAACATTAACAAAAAAACATTGAAAAAGAAAGTTTATTCATATGTAAAGATTTGCTTTTAATGTAGTTCACATACTTTTAACGATATAACATTGTATGCAATTCTCATTTAATAGGTTTTAAAACTAGGTACAGAAAGGATTCCAGTAAACATATCAGCAAACTGTAAGGAATTATATATTACATAAACCAATTGAAATTAGTCAACATGAGGGTCCTGTTTTCTATATATATATATATATATATATATATATATATATATATATATATATATATATATATATACTTGATAATATTTTATTTCCCTTTTTGCATCTATATTTACAGGAATGAAAAGATTGTGTGCTTATGTTGTCAAAATATTTTATGTGCTTCTTAGTTTATATGTACTGACCAAACAGATCCCATACTGCTATAACTATGATGTTATAAAAATAGATATATGGATTTTTGGGTTATATTGGGTCACGCATCTAGTTGGGTTGTCTTAACTTTAACCTAAATTTATCAACTTATTAATAATAATTCAATAAGCGAAAACATACTGGTGTGAAGCACAAAAAAAAAAAATTGCCTAACCATTTAGCTCTGGATACAGTCCATGTGCACTACTTCAATCTAAATCTGCAACCTCAAATAGCAACCAAAACATAAGAGTGGTACTTCCTAAGACTATGTCACAGTAGGCATTTGGCTCTCTACTAAATGAGCACCAATCAAAACATATGGAAGGAGTGAAAGTTCCCCATAAAGCTATTTTTACTGGCAACAATGGCAAGAGACCTATGGCAAATCATGGGAATTCCCTGCCACTACAGAAAATCAGCGATCAAATTCCCTACCTGCCCAGAAAGAAAATTTTAATTTGCTCCTAACAGATGAATGTTTTTGATTTTAGCCGTACTACTTCCCATGTAATCAGGAGATATAGTGAGTTTGGTAAAAACAAGCCTCTCCCTTCCCCCAGCTGAAGGTTAAGGCCCTTACACAGGGGTGTTTATTTCTGTGACCCCTTGTGGTTAATCCTTCATGCGTTCCACCACTAAAGACCTAAGGAATAAACAAAGCCCTATTGAGGCATCAAGTTGAGTTCACCTATGTTCAACGCTTACTTGCTCCTTAATGAGCACAGTCCAATGAGGAACCATGGGCTGCATGTGTTCCTAAATTTCCTACAATTCTAATGCATGAAGGATTAACTGCAGGGGACACAGGATCAAATGCCCGTGTGGGGCACTTATAGATAAGCAGGGGGTTTCAATAAATATTGAAAGGAATGAATTATTTTTACTTTTCCTCATATTCTGAGACAGTTACTTGCCAAGCTTACACTTTATTTGCTTAATACGGTGACAGCCTTCCTTATCACCTCTTAAAACTCTCCTACTGTATTATAATCCCCTAACAAAAAGTCAAGGAGGGCTTGACCAATCAATTGGGGCTGTAAATGAAATGTCCCTTGGTTTTAACACAGCCTCTACTGAAAATGACTCTCCCAGCATAGGTATTATGCCACGCTAAACATGTGAGAGAATGGGACATAATGAACAGAGTAAACCACTATTGGATTGGATAAAATCATCCCCCTATTTGTCAGCCAGCAAACACTACAAATGTGCTTACAAAATTAAATATAACGTGCCATAATACATTTTCCTCATGATGAAATTAAGGAAAAAGTATTGACATAGAAATACATTTTGATTAGCTAATAAATGCTTGGAGTGTTTACACTCTTTAAGGAGAACCTCAGGTTTATTACAATACAATACATTTTGTGAACACCTCATTACAGACTATATGTACCTGTTATGTGCTGAACGACAAGCTTGGCACTGAAGATCAAGATATAGGGAAAGCTTTTTTCCAACCACTTATACAAATGGAAGACCTCTGAGATACTATTGCTCTGCTCCCTGGAATCATCATTGGCATCTTCAGGCCCACTTGCATCATGAGAATGGGTATGGCCATGTCTACTCGGAGAGCGTCCATGAGTGCTTGGCCTAACTCGCCTGGAGTTGGACCTAGCCACATGCTGAGAATCTTGTGAGCTTAAGTCTACTGTCACATCACCAACTGTGCAAGATCCTTCTGCCGAGAGTTGAGGAACAGGAAGAGACATGCATGCTGATGGGCTGTCATTACTTCCAAGTTGATGGTGGGTATGGTCAGAGCTTGACTGCATTATGAGTTGTGTCGTTTCTTTCAAATTCTTGCTCTCTGTGCTAGATTGCCTGAATACATAACAAATATCAAATTAGTGGCATATAACATGAAATATTTAAAAACACAATATGAAAATCTTGATTCTGTAAAAACAAATATGCATTATTGTGTGTTGAGTTTCACCCTGATTCAGCAGAGTTCTAACTGTTCAGCCAAACAAAGTCTGAACCTTTAAATCAAATGAGCTCTGGACAACTGAAAGGGACACTGCTAGACGTTTCTGATAGAACACTTAGGGTTTTGTAATATTAGGTGCAATGTTTGCTACGGTTCTTATTGCCTATAGCAACCAATCAGAAGGTACAGTTTCCTGCTCACTTGTTTAAAAGCAAACATCTTATTGGTTGCTAGGAGTTAGTGCACCAGGGCAAATTTAGTGCTTTTTATAATATATAATATATAATAAGGGGCATATTTATCGAATTCAAAAAGACCAACTGAATAGAGGTCGAAAGTTTTTGGGGGTCGAAGTGGGCTGCATTCAAATCATACGATCGAATGAATAGCGACTTCGATTCGAAGTTTCCCCCCAAAAAAACTTTGATTTCTCAAAGACTCCACCAATTGCCTCCATATAGGTTCTAGGAGGTCCCCCATAGGCTAAAACAGCACTTCCGACAACTTTTAGGTGGCAAATGATCGAAGTTTTAAAGAGACAGTACATGATACATTTCGATATTCAAATTTCAACGTTTTTTTTTCAACTTCGAATCGAAGTTTGACTATTCCCTAGTCGAAGTACCCAAAAATGACTTCGAAATTCTAAGTTTTTTTACTTCGAAAATTCGCTTCGACCTTTCATAAATCTGCCCCTATCTGTTAGTGTGTGGCCAAATGTATCCTGATTTCTTTTAAGACTGAAAAACAACTGATGGCAGCTTACAGGTCAGACAGGGTTACTGACTGACGTTCTTATAATAATTTTGAATACAGAAACATGGAATCTAAAAGTTTTCCCTGTTCTTCCACCGACTGGTATTAGTAAAAATGTACACACTTTGGTATGAGTCATTTTATACATGTACTCTGATGGTGGGAGGTCTTTAATAACTAAAACATTTCCCTTTAAAAAAAATAAAACATATTTGCACAAAAACAAGTGATATAATATAAAAACAGAAAAACCAACCGACTGCCGTAGAAATAAATAAATACACATACACACTGTCATATGGACATATTTCCTAACACACTTAAATGTACATAGCGCAGCAATAATTAATGGTTACATGGCTGACCTTTCATGCACTGGCCGGTGCTTCATGATGAACTGTGCAGAAATTGTCGCCCATCTCTCTAAGAAAAATGGGCAGCCGCAGATCGCTTCAGTATTAAAAGGGAGGGAAAGGTCAATCAAAATGCCCTAAATCAAGTGACCCAGGCAAGTTCCGGGTGCTCAGGATCTATTTGGAGACAGGGTTATGACATCACGACGGGCGGGGCAAACTCAACAAACTATGGCTGCGTTGGCATTCGGCGCTGGTACGTGCTAGAGAAGGCGTGACGTACGTACGTCGTTACCAAGAGAAGGCGTGTTGTCATAGCAACAGAGAAACAGCGCGTAGCCTGTATAGAACGCATTGGGAAGGCAGCGGATTGAGTAGGTTTGTTTCTGACGTCGTGTAGGCGAAGTTAATATTTTTGTGAAAACATGTCTAATGAGCAGTTTGGATGCCGGGCGGATAACAGTGCCCTTAGTAAAATGCATGTTCATTATTTGTTATTAGCTTTATTTTCATAATGAAAGAAAATATCACTGAGATAAATAAAACTTGCAATGACTTACAAATGACTTTAAAGCCATTGAAACATTGCTATTAGTGTGTGTTGGAAAGTTGTCCTTCATTTTGCCAAAAAAATGTTTGGAGGAAATGGACTTTAGAGACTCTGGGGCAGATTTACTAAAGGGCAAAGCGATTAAAGTTAGCGAAAATTCGCCAGCGTGATGTTTCGTTACATTTCGTTACTTCGCCGACGACTTACTAACGGGCGCAGGCTTAACTTCGCTAGCGAAGGAGATAAACTCTAGTGGTACTTCGCTCCCTTATGCCTGGCGAAGTTGCTCTCTGGCGAATGGACGTAACTACGCAAATTCACTAAGATGCGGATTTTACTGAATGTTACCTCTTGCGCCAGACTTGCCTTGGCCACCTCAGACCAGGCGAAGTGCAATAGAGTAGATAGGAGTTCCTCAAAAAATAGTTGAAAAAGTCCCAAAAAACGCTGGCGACTTTTCATTTTTCAGGTCGATAGGCTGCAAAAGATCGTAATTTTTGGGGTTCCCAGCTTCCCCCCTACATTTCCTAACATATGGTACATAAACTATACACTGCGCTCATGTGTAGGGCATTATAACAACTTTATTTTATTTTATTAAGGTTTCCCGGCTTGTGTAGTGTAATGTATTTGCTGCAACATATACGTCTTTAACTTCCCGTTGTATGCAATATAAGGCAACGCTAGAGCAACTTCGTTTTGCTTGCCACAGTAATGCTAGCACTACTTTGCCAGACTTTACTGGACTTCGGATTTTAGTGAATTAGCGTTGTCCTGGTGAATGTACACCTGGCGAAGTGTTGCGATGTGAGCAAAGCCGACGCTAGCGCAAATTCGCACTTAGTGAATCTGCCCCTCTTTGAGTCATCAAAATAAAAATTTCTGGCCTTGCCTAAAATAAACGGTCTACTTTAAAAGGAAAAGGTCATCACTTTTTTTTCTTTCCGTTTTTTAAAAAGTACTTGTAATAACTATATTCCATTGCTTTCTAATTTTTATTTTTTAATATTTTTATTAAAAAAAAATATCCTTAATTTTCCCAATATCCTATAAGTAAGACAGGTTGCTAAATCTCCAAACTGATATAATTTGCAGCATTCATTGATATGTTTATAAGCCACATCAGAGGAATGTGAGCAATGAATGTATCGATTCTAACGTCTCACTGTAGTCCAGCTCAGGAAGCATGCTAGGCATTAAATCTGCTGTTGTTATTACATAACATAACGGGCACCCCTAGGCCGTGGACGTTCACCGCCCCTTTGATTCATGCAGATTTTCATCGTATGGACCAGAGCAATGGGGAGTGGCGAATGGGTAATTTAAAAACCTATTTTATATCCTGCGCATCTCTAGTGTTTCTGAAACCAATGTGGATGTGGTTGGGCAGCATGCCACCCCCTAAAATCCTGCCGCCCTAGGCCCGTGCCTTGGGGGCCTCTCCACAAATCCGGGCTTGCAGATATGTCTTTTATTCATGGAAGCTCTCTAGAGTACAGAGACAGAAGTATCTTATTATCCACTGATGATTTGACATAATTTTACATTATATTTTTTCAAGTATCATTTGATTCTGAATCAGAAACATTAAAGTAGCATAAATGTATTGTGGAAAATGTACCCGCTGCAGCATTATTAAAATTAATCTAATGTAATATTTAATGGTAACATTTCAAATTCACTATTACAATATACAGTATTTATTTCTCAAGAACACCTTTAGTCTCCCTTAAAAAGCAAACAAAAATACATATAATTTATAAACAAGCATGATGAAGAACTTAAGCATTAATTCTATGTATATTATTAGTTGCAAACCAGAAATGAATAAATTAAAGCTGCTTATGGTAAGCTTTTTGGGGAGGAAACCTCCTTGCTTACCTACTTGTCTTTTTTTTTTAACACGAATTGGACCCAAGAGTTGGTATATAATTCTACAGGAGCTGCACATTAATGGACTACTTTTGTAGCCCGTTATTTAAGTATTTTACATTGTGTGTTACAGACTTAAATTGGAACCATAAATGTTTTTCATGTAAATATCATTGATTATGGGAAATCTTTAAATGGATCCAGTCACAGGAAAACATATCATATCAGTAACTAGTGCTGTTCCAGCAGAATTCTAGCTGAAATCTGTTTTTCAAAAGAGTGAACATTTATTTATTTTTTAATCTGACATGGGGCTAGACATGTTGTTAGTTTCCCAGGTGCCCTCAGTCATGTGACTTGTGTTCAGAAAATTTCAGTCACTCTTTACTGCTTCAGTGCAAGTTGGAGTGGAATCTCCCCCCCTTCCTTTCTAATCAGCAGCCCATCAACAGAAATAAGAAAAACACTCCCTGACACAAGATCAAACAACATTCAATAGTAAAAATCCAAGTCCCACTGAGGCTCTTTCAGTTAAATTAATTTGGTGAAACAATAGCTTAACTGAAAGCAGTGCCATCATGATGTGCTGGCTCTTTCTGAAAGTACAGGATCAGGCAAAATGACCTGAGATGTCTGCCTACACACAAATATTACAACTAAAAAAATATACTTGTTGGTTCAGGAATGACATTTTATATGTGAATTATTGTGCAGTGTAAGTGTATATTTTAATAAAGTCAGTATTATAATAGAAAGCAGGACAAATCCAAGGCAGTAGCTATGACTGCAAGTGCTTTTATTGGGGGAAAGTGCTCCACAACATGTTTCGGGCGTTGGCCCTTTATCAAGTGTGCAAAACCAAACACAAGGGAAGTATTTAAACATTCCTTAACCTTTCACCTCTGGAGTGCATTCTGGGTACATACATCGACAAATGCATTTAAATTGTTGTTTCCATTAATAGCATAAATACAAATTACTTCATACAAGAATAAATATTAAATTACTTAAACAAGATGTGTTATACATTCCATATGTGATCAATAAATACATACATTCTTCAACTCCCTATAAAAAGTGTCCATGCCTTAAAATATTTCTTATGTGAATAAAATGCATTACAAGAACAGTCCTCAATCTTGTCTGTAAATCATTGTGCTCCGTGTTAAGTCCAAATAAAACTACAGGCCACTGCATACATTAACCTAGCCTATTTTAATAAATAAGTACTACAACATAAAAAAAAAACTATGACAGAATCCCTATAAAGTTTTACTTTTATGTTCTTAGGAAATTACCTGCTCAGCTACTAATAGTATTAACTGTACATTCTATGCCAGCAGGAATGGAAATTCATTATGATGGTAATAGCCCAATCACAGGACAAGCTCACTTTTATGAGCCATGGTTGGACTCATGTGCCAGTGAAACTTTGCTACCTGAATATCCATGGCATCAGGTAGGTTATATATAAATTCAATATATATTCAAATCAATATATTTCAATAAATGTTAAGTGGGCCATCTATTTAAAATGATAATAATACATCATTTATACTTTTAAACACAACTTTCTCAGCAACTTGAACATTTCCTTGCCATCCAAAGTTCAAAAGTCTCAAAAAGAAAAAAAAACAGCATTTACTAGATGTAAAATATTGCCTTCTCATGTACTTATCTAAGTCAAGTCTTTCTGTGATTCAGATTCACTTTTTATTTGGAATGAGGAAAAGAAAACAGCTTTTAATGCCACTCTGGGTCAAGCAAGCAATATTCATTGTGTATAAGTCCACTAACACACCTAAAGCATACATTAAGAACTTGTGAATATCATTCTGCTAGATCAGTGGCAGCATCACAGACAGAAATTGCAGAACAGGTGTATCTGTGGACAGATTTGCCCTTCAACCTTGTGGTCAAGTTTCTCTTCCTTTATGAAGCACCACAGACAGGATGTAGTTGTGCCACAGGAAGCAGTTTTTGATTTTTCTGCTTCCATATAATCTACCTTCCTGTTCTATTATTTAAAAGTCTTTTGGAGTGCTTGAAAGTACCGTTGCCATGCAATTATAAAACTGATTTATTTGCTTCAAAAGCAATACTACAGTGTAGTTTATATAAATAAACTGCTGTTTAACCATGGGGGTAGCCAAAAAAAATTCTCCAATAGGCGAAAATGCACAGGTTGTAAAGCAGATTGCTGTAGCTCTGTATGATACAATGGGTTTACATTCCTGTGTAAGAACTAAGCCAATTGTATTATGCAGAGTTTGAAAGGCTGCCCTCATGTTACATAGCAGATTATTTATATAAACTATAGCAGTGTTTGTAAAGCAAACACACCAGTTTTACCAATGCAGTGGCGGCAACTTACTATCTGAGGGGTGGGATCTCTGTATGGTTATTGCTGCCTTTAGAACAGCAAAGGTATAACACATCCTTTTTTTTTTTTTAAATACTTTATTTTAACTTGTTCAACACAAATAAAAAATGCTTGCGGTTCATGTTTATACATGGTTTGACTTCTTTTGTAACATATCATGTTGTAGTCATTTTTAGGTCATGGTACTTATATCTTCTAAAGAATAAAAATCAAGTGGTAGTTTTCAAGTTTATAAACAAACAATATTGGCCAAATAACATGAATTGTGTCAGCGATCAATCGCTAGGCAGGGGAGCAGTTACTCGTTAAATGACCTGAATTTTAATGAAAATTTAAATTTGAATACCAATCGCAAACTGCAGCCAGTGGAGCTATTTTTGGGTTAGTGTCAACACTTACATTTTTATATTTATCCCATCTCTTTACGATAAAGTAACTTATAGGGAGGAAAATGGAGTTTTACTTGTGTTCCTCTCCATTTTATGCTGCACGACGAATCCTCTTAATAATTTTCTATTTTCAAATATTTGGTAATGTTCAAGTACATGGTTTAATCTACTATACTAGAAATGTGTCACTTTATTACATACTTTAAGAATGCTTCTATTCAAGTGGATACTGTGTGATAATTATCTGTTAAGGATGACTGTTATTTTTCCTTTAGGTCTCAGACAAAATTGGAAAAACGCTGGCAACACAAGTGAAGCCATTTCTTCAAGATCTCAACAAAAGGCAAATAATATTCAAGTTGCTTGGGCGAGACTTTGTTCTAAAATATTTCAGTGAATATTCCTATGTTCCAAGTCTACTGGTAAGAAATTAAAAACTAGTAAAATAGTAATATGACAACAGCAAGGGTGGATTTGACATCAGTAAACTGGTTCCTTGGACACTAGGGTCAGAAATAATTTTAGTGACCTTATTGCTTGCAGCAGAAATATTAATATTATATAGAGACTGTTCTCTATAAAATTGGACTAATACCCCATAGGAAATGTATGTGTTCCACTGCTCGAATCAGCTAAACATTCTGACAAACTTTCCTGCTACATGAATAGGGATGAGCAAACTTTTTTGCCTGGTACAGTTTTGTGGTTTTGCCAATGAGGACAACTTTAACAAATCAGCACTAGAATTTGCAGCAATCATTATTATCTGTAACAACTTGAAATTTCTTAAGGAGCACCAGGCAACTTCGGGTCTTAAAAACACTTGACTTGTCAAGCTGGGGGGTTTTGTTTCACTACTGCAGATGATTGAATCTTTTTAATGCATCAATAAAATCAAGATTTTTAAGACCCGAAGTTGCCTGGTGCTCTGTGAAAGATTCCATGTTGTTACATATGTTCAAGTTTGTTCCGGAGACGTTGGTCACGTGGCAGCAAAGGGATTCCGGTCGACTCCTAGGGAGGAAGAGGGTGAGTGCTCTTCCCTATGTGTTGTTCTGCACATCATTATTATCTGCCCTTGCCTCCACATTAACCAATGGTATTGCTCACCCCCCCAACTGGCAACAGTTGTATGTAGTCGCAAGGTCCTTCTCTAACAAGGTAGGGCACTATACCATTCGGTCCATAAATATTTGGACAGACAACTTTTTATCTAATTTTGGTTCTGTGCATTACCATGATTAATTTTAAATGAAACAGCTCAGATGCAGTTGAACTGAAGACTTTCAGCTTTAATTCAGTGGGTTGAACAAAAAGATTGCATAAAAATGTGAGGAACTAAAGCCTTTTTTAAACAATCACTTCATTTCAGGGGCTCAAAAGTAATTGGACAAATTAAAAAACTGAAAATAAAATGTTAATTTCTAATACTTGGTTTAAAACCCTTTGCTGGCAATGACAGCCTGAAGTCGTGAACTCATGGACATCACCAGATTCTGGGTTCCCTCCTTTATAATGTTCTGACAGTCCTTTACTGCAGCGGCTTTCAGTTGCTGTTTGTGGGCCTTTCTGTCTGAAGTTTAGTCTTTAACAAGGGAAATGCATGCTCAATTGGGTTCAGATCAGGTAACTGACTTGGCCATTCAAGATTATTCTACTTCTTTGCTTTAATAAACTCCTGGGTTGCTTTGACTGTATGTTTTGGGTCATTGTCCCTCTGTATTATGAACCCCCCCAATCACTTTGGCTGCATTTAGCTGGATTTGAGCAGACAGTAGGTCTCTGAACACCTCAGAATTCATCCGGCTGCTTCTATCCAGTGAAACATCATCGATAAACACTATTGTCCCAGTACCACTGGCAGCCATGCACACTCAAGCCATCACACGCCTCCGTCATGTTATACAGATGATGTGATATGCTTTGGATCATGAGCTGTTCCACGCCTTCTCCAAACTTTTTTCTTGCCATCATTCTGGTAGAGGTTGATCTAGGTTTTTTCTGTCCAAAGAATGTTTTTCCAGAACTGTGCTGGCTTTTTTAGATGTTTTTTTAGCAAAGTCCAATCTAGCCTTTCTATTTTTGTTGTTTGAGTGGCTTGCACCTTGCAGTGCACCCTCTGCATTTACTTCCATGCAGTCTTCTCTTTATGGTAGACTTGGATATCAATACACCTACCTCCTGGAGAGTGTTGTTCACTTGTTTGGCTGCTGTGAAGGGGTTTCTCTTCACCATGGAAATAATTCTGCAATCATCCACCACTGTTGTCTTCTGTGGATGTCCAGGTCTTTTTGCGTTGCTGAGTTCACCAGTGCTTTCTTTCTCAAGATGTACCAAACTGTAGATTTTGCAACTCCTAATATTGTAGCAATTTCTCGGATGGGGTTTTTTCTGTTTTTGCAGCTTAAGGATGGCTTGTTTCACCTGCATGGAGAGCTCCACATGTTGTTTGTTCACAGCTGAATCTTCCGCATACAAGCACTCCCTCTCAAATCAACTCCAGGGCTTTTATCTGCATCATTGATAGACATAAAGGAATTGGCCACGCCTTTGAGTCAATTGTCCAATTACTTTTGAACCCCTGGTCCAATTACTTTTGAGCCCTGAAATGTGGAATCTTTTTGTTCAACCCACTGAATTAAAGCTGAAAGTCTGTAGTTCAACTGCATCTGAGTTGTTTTATTTAAAATTAATCATGGTAATGTACAAAACCAAAATGGAAAAAAAAGTTTTCTGTCCAAATATTTATAGACCAGTGCCGGGCCAGCCTGGGCAGACGCCTTAGGCGGCCCGGCTGGTTGGAGCACCCCACATTTGCGCATACGCATGTGTGGAAAACCATGCGTGCACGTGCATGCGCAAAAGAACCTGTGTGCACGCATGTGCAAAAAAATGGGGCGGCGCCAAAGGGACAGCGCATGTAATTTTTCAGTAAGGCATCACTAGTCATAAAGTTCTGATACATTTAAAATCACATTTAATTGCTTTTGAACGCCAAAGTTTGATGTTTCATGAATTATATCCACAGTGAAGAATATCTATAAAGGGCACTTTTATTTCATTATATTGGCGTCCCTCCTACTTTGTATTATCTAATTTTTGTAAACATTAATCAATTTAAATCATTAGATTTAATGACTAAGGACTAAGAACATTGTATGTGTTTTCATTTGGTTTTTCAGACCATTTTATATTTTAATATGCCTTAATTGTGTAATTTGGCAGACACTAGTTATTTACAAGAGTCATTATCAAGTTTTTTTTTTAAAATAGTTTATTCCACACATAGCATTACACATCACTGTTTCTGTTACATGGAATGTATACATTGGAAGGATAAAATACAGTTTGGTAGACAGAATGCATGCTTAAATCTTCAAAATGTGATATATCCTTTTATGCACAAACTTGATTTTATCCTCATTCTTGACTTAAAATATAGCTTTCCATCCTTTTACCAGTATATATGGCTCTAATTACTACTTTGAACAAACAGCACCCCATAGTTATTCAGGAAGGACTGTCAAATATTTCCCGGATACAAATGATTATGTATGTGTTGTTATAAATTTCTGTTTGGTTTCTCACACCTAGAGCCCTCCAAACATTAGTGATGCAGCAAGTGCAAAAATGGAGAAACATGCAAAGGCATGGCTTTGGGATCAGTGTACAAAGGCAGCAGAACATACAGGGTGCCTATTTACAGGTAAGCATCCCCAGTGCATTCCTAGATAAGCTTTACACTATTCACTCCAGCCTCTTTTTTTCTTTAATACCCATTTTGGATTTGATGGAATGTGTACTTTTTCAAAATAAATGGTTTTTAGGGATCTACATACTCTTGGGCACTCTTGGGCACAGTGTTAACAGTGTCAATAGTTTCAATTCTAATACATTATATTGATTTTGGGGCATGTACTCAAACTGTTCACTAGACTCCTATCATTCATATTTAGGTTGTTTGCTCTTGGTTCATAGGAATGTGTGGGAGATGCACAGATGCTGGAAAAGTTACATTTTCCCCTTCCCCTTCCTGCCTCTCTTGGATAGAGCTCTACCTAAAAGCTTTGCAGGTCCCTGTCAAATAAATGGCTGCACTTTTCACACTGCATTATTTATCAATATGCATTTTATTATCTGATCACTATTAAAGGGGTACTTCACTTCTAACGTATGATGCATGTTAAAAGTGAAGTATTCCTTTTAGGAAAAAACTATCTTCAGCTGTCTAGATCAATTATTATGACATTGTTTTGTGACATTCAGCCACATACTAAATTCTTCACAAAAAAGATTTTGCTAAATCTGAATCCTAATTTTCAAGTTCAAGTCTGAAAAATATTGCAGCAATTTCAAACAAACATTGTTGTGTATAGTTGTCCAAAGCTTTAAAGACTTTAAGAGTTTAGATTCTGCAGCAACTGATTTTACTCAATGCAAAATCATAATAGGCTAAGCTGTTAGGCAACATGTAAGCCAATACACCTTGTCCTAGAATATGTCTTGCATATTTGTAGTAAATAACTTTAACATATGTTTGTTCTTTAGATGATAACTCTACAGAACTTTCTAAAGAAATGACCCAGTTTGTGAATCATACTTACAGTCTTGTTGAAAAAGCAATGGACATGTTTCTTGCTAAACATGAAGATAAAAAAAAGGTGGAATACCTAAAATTTTATTACGTTTTCAAGTTTATAGATTTATATATTTATGTCGAAATAAATATAGATGATGGTTTTAATTAATTGCTGCTATTTTAGTATAACTATGAACTGAAAGTATAATTTGAATATATTATTTTTCTTGTGATTTTTGCAGGAAGAAAGTTTAGAAACAAATGACGCATCATGGAACTGGAAAGGAGTTTATTGTAAGCGTCGCAAATCTGTTGAAAGTAAAGACCTCCATTTTACTCTAAACAGACAAGCTGCCTTCCAGGTTAAAGAAAATAATGGTAACACTCATTTACTGTATATTCATATTTATATCCCATGGTTTAACACATTCTGCAGTTATCTCCTTTGCGTTCAACTGCGTTGGTGCTTTATTGCCACCTACTTACCTACTTTCAGCAGTTGTTACTCTCACTGAAAGTCAGCATAAAAATAAAGCATGTGTACCTTGGAATTCAGATGAAGGTTTAAATGACAATGCTTAGTTTGGTAGATCTTCTACTACCCATCCTTATTGGCAGAATAGATAGTTAAAGTCTATCTATAAAATGTTTATACAAATGAAAACACTCTCAGCTTCACTATACACTTTACACTATAAATCTATAAATGTATAAAGCTGCTATATTTAATCATTTTATTCCCATGGGCAGCTGAATGTAAAAACAGCTGTTAAGATGTGTGCCACTGCATTTTACACTACTGTTTATGCAAGAATATTTGTGCTTCCAGAGTTTGCCCTATTGATCAGTTGAGTATTCAAAGTTCTGAGGATGTGTGAATGAATAGTTTTAAAAAAATACTTCTATTGGTTGTTTATAATGATTGATAGCCTTAATCCCCATTAAGACCCAAAAACAAAACTGACAAGGGATTAGGGAATTCTTATGTTATCAGAACTGCCATCCGCAGAGTTAATTTTGAACAGTTTAAAGGAATGTTGTTCTTAATAATTATTCCCTTTCTTGGAACATGTGTGAAATTTTAAGTGAACAGTAGGGGGCAAGATACACCAGCAAGTCAGTTGTTTTCTGGCTGATGTGAAATTGTACCATATACATGCTGAATTTTTCTCAGTTAAAAAGCCATCAGTAAAATCACAGCTCCAACACTGAAATGAAAATCTGAAATTGGAACATTATGTGTAATGTCTTAATACAATGGGTGACCCATAGCGTGTCAAAAATTATTGTTCACATGAAATGTTGTTTGTGTCAATTCAGTAATATATAGTCTAAGAAAAGAGCAGGATATTAAAAACAATCAGTGTACACAAAAAAGAAAAACGTGAGATGGTAATATTATATGGTGAACCCATTTCTAGTTGGTACCCCCAAAATGTTGTACACCCTGCTAATAAAAGATGCATTTCCAAAGCATCTAGCTATTTCTACCATGTATGTGGTGAGTTAAATTACTTTTTGAATGTTATATGTGCAAAACATGTCTTGCATAAATAACTCCCAATACCACTGAATACTATTCCAGTGAGTATGGCAACCAAATGCCATTACAAACCATGCTGTAAATGTGGTAAAATATCTGTCTATATCTTTATATAGCGTATGCATGCATGATCGATATCATGAAACTGGGGACCCTCTTTACACAGCAAGTCAACTATCGTGTAGACAGAAAATATTGGAGTGAAAAGAAAAAATTTGGTTTAGACATATTAATTCTTAAATACTCCTATCCAGTGGGGGTGTATAACATTTTGGATTTTACAATTTTATATGACCTCAAAGGGTTGTTCTATTTTTACCCAGAATCGGCTTTTCCTCTTAAAGGGATAGGAAATTTGGTCTGGATTTATCTACCTTATGGTATCCCCACAATGAAAGGTTTAATGTGCTGACCTGTATGTTTGACATTTATTTGTGGGCTGCCTTCTTAGCTTTTAGTTTGTGGTTCACAATGGAGAAAATAGGGAAGTGCACACACCAGAATGGCAAAATGTGCTTAGCCTTTTATTTTTAGCCACTGATATGACAGATAAGTGTTTGTGTTGAGGCTAAAAGACAAAAATATGCAAATATCCTGCAAATACCTAGTCATGTCATCATTATTTATACAGCACTCTGCATTGATTTATAACAATCAGGGCTCATAAAATAATTTGAAATTTGAAAACTCGCCCAACTAACCTGAATAACGTATACCTGTTACTGTTGCAAAAGGTGTCTCTGCAACACATTCAATTGTGGGATTGAATGTTTACGCAAACAGAATATATTTTTTTAAACATGGAAATGCTCTAAAGCCTACATTTTTAAAAATTGGCACTATTTTTTGAAAGCATGATTTTTGTACAGCTGTATTTAAAAATATCTTTTTTTCTGGTAGGACTTTAAGGGGCAGTTCATAAATGTGAATTACATCTAAGGCTAGGCTTTGTTTGGAAAATAAATAAATGATATTTGAACATTTAGTGGAGGAGGTCTGGCAACAGATCTGGTACACCATGGCACATGTATAGATAAATATGTTTTTGTTGGAATCATCATATGAAGCACACGTACTTCCATTTTAATAAATCTGTTCCTTAGTTGATACATTTCTTGTCTTTGTTCCTGCTGAGCAGAATCCCTGGGTTTCATTAAAGGCAGCTGTTAGAATTGATACAATAGTTGCTAATACTCCAGAGATGCTGCTGAGAAATGTATCAACTAAATGTTGCACCTGAATTACTGAACTGCCAACCAGAATGAAACGCCAGAGACAGGGACATTAACCTTTAAACTTAGATTTTGGAAAAAAGGGAAAAAATTAAAAATGCAAAGTAATTGAAAAAAATCCTTTATTTCTGGTGAATAATCTAAAAACAATTGAACTGAAAAAAGTGTTTGGAAGGTGAACAACCCCTTTAAGAACACCTGAAAGAAATTTATGCTAATTACAAATATATATATATATATATTTTTTTTTTAGCCAGTAATGATCTAGAGGTTTTATCACCTCCCTTAAACTCTTCTGTAAGTGATGCACTGGGAGGTGCAGTCTGTTCTATAATAGGGAGAGACTCAGAGAGCGTGGCATTGGCGTGCAACCGCCTAACTGGAAAGCTATTGCCAAAAACACTACGTCGGTTCATCTGGATGCACAAGCTACTGAAATCTGAAAACATGAACAGCAATGGAGGACTTAAGTAAGATTATTTTTCATATTCTTTTTAACATGTTTAATTTTGTTTTTGAGTCATTTTAATTTTCGTAATGGTTTTGTATGTGTATATTTGGCACTCACCAAACAAAAACACAGCATGCCTGGGTGCAGGTAAAATGTGTACAAAAAAGCAAAAAAAATTCAACAGGCTCAGTTAAAATTAAGTAAAATATATAGATAGTGTTAAAGCTGAATCTCCTCGATGTAAATTTGGAGTCCAAGTGGATGTGCCCCAGACCTACAGCTTGAGAATGTAATCCATACCAAAGCATAGCAGGCAACCGCCTAACTGGAAAGCTATTGCCAAAAACACTACGTCGGTTCATCTGGATGCACAAGTGCTGAAATCTGAAAACATGAACAGCAATGGAGGACTTAAGTAAGATCATTTTTCATATTCTTTTTAACATGTTTAATTTTGTTTTTGAGTCATTTTAATTTTCGTAATGGTTTTGTATGTGTATATATATATATATATATATATATATATATATATATATATTTATTGAAGGAGGAGCACTCACCAAACAAAAACACAGCATGCCTGGGTGCAGGTAAAATGTGTACAAAATAGCAAAAAAAATTCAACAGGCTCAGTTAAAATTAAGTAAAATATATAGATAGTGTTAAAGCTGAATCTCCTCGATGTAAATTTGGAGTCCAAGTGGATGTGCCCCAGACCTACAGCTTGAGAATGTAATCCATACCAAAGCATAGCAGGCACACAAAGATGCAACAAACAGGCACTTGTAAAGGAAAGGTATACTTTATTACAAAACTGTAAGATACAAAAATAGACTTACATGGTTTATGCATAAATGCACTTATAATCGTCAAGTCTACGATTATGTGCATTTGTTTAAAAAACACGAAAGTATATTACTGTACCCACCACTGCCATGCAAACCTTTGTCAGGGCTCACAAATGAGACTGAAACGTTGGTTTTTATGAATCGATTAAATAAAGTTTGTCTTATTTTTTGGCAAGTCCTGTATTGTCAGTGGCATAACTAGCAATGCCTGGGTGTAGGATGTGCACTTGCCCCCCCCCCCACGACTCTTGTACCTCGCCCATTCCAGGTGAGCGCATGCAAGAAAACCACTTCAGTTACTACAGAGCAACATACTGCTGCCGCAGCCACAAGGCAGGCCTGGATTTGTGGTAAGGCCACAAATGCACTGGCCTAGGGTAGCAAGATTTAATGGGCGGCAGGACTGTCTTGCCTATGGGTGCGAGAGAGAGAGGAGCACACACTAAATAAAAACACGGCATGTAGATTTTAATAAACAAACTTTAGTTATTTTTTTGTTTGTTTATTAAAATCAGTTAATCTAACTGAGCCTGTTGAGTGCTGTACTTTTTTGTTACTTTATAAATACAGTATATAGATATATATAGATATACAAAAAGGTGGTATAAAGGTGATACCTTTATTGACTAACTAAGAGCATCAAAGCAAGCTTTCAAAACATTTTAGTTCCCTTTTCAAGGAACTAAAATGTCTTCAAAGCTTGCTATGATTATCTTAGTTAGCCAATAATGGTATCACCTTTATACCAACTTTTTTTTTTTTTTTGCCCTGTGACTGACTAACACGGTACAACAACTTTACCTGGAATTATAAATATACAACAGAGAGCACCACACTAAGGGGCCGATTCACTAAGGGTCGAATTTCGAAGTTAAAAATACTTCGAAATTCGACCCTCGGATTGAAATCCTTCGACTTCGATATTCGAAGTCGAAGGATTTAGCGCTAATCCTTCGATCGATCGATCGAAGGATTTTTCGTTCGATCGAACGATTAAATCCTTCGAATCGAACGATTCGAAGGATTTGAATCCAACGATCGAACGAAAATCCTTCGATCAAAAAAAGGTTAGCAAGCCTATGGGGACCTTCCCCATAGGCTAACATTGACTTCGGTAGGTTTTACCTGCCGAAGTAGGGGGTCGAAGTTTTTTTTAAAGGGCAAGTACTTCGACTATCGAATGGTCGAATAGTCGAACGATTTTTCGTTCGATTCGTTCGATTTCGTTCGAATTCGAACGAATTTAACCAATTCGATGGTCGAAGTACCAAAAAAATACTTCGAAATTCGAAGTATTTTTCATTCGAATCCTTCACTCGAGCTTAGTGAATCTGCCCTAAGTACAAACACCCCAGTGCCCAGTAAAGCTTGATATACAGGTAATAAAAAAGACCAGCACTCGAGGAATTTCCAGTAAAAAACTCAACTATATTCAGTGCATTGTACAAAAAAAATTTTTTCAGTCCCTATTGGGACCTTTATCAAAGTCCTTTGATATTCCTGTTTGACTATCTGTGCCCAACTGACCATTTGCCTGCTGGCCACTTGTTTTAAAACGTGTCTCCCTCTGACTATGGATATTGCTACTTTTCCCAGTATCGGCCTTGCTACTCCAGATTTATTATCTGATACTGCTGCCTATGGGACCTTGGAAGTACGCCTCTCTCTACCAACAGGGTTCCTACCAGTATAGTCTTCTATACATAGAAGTAATCATAAGTAATTATTTTGTACAGTATTTTGGTTATTGTATTACAGGTATTGAATCTGTTATCCAGAAACCCATTATCCAGAAAGCTTGTAGCTTGGTCCCAACTAAGATATGATTAATCCTTATTGGAAGCAAAACCAGCTTATTGGTTTTATTTAATATTTACATGATTTTTTAGTAGACTTAAGATATGAAGATGCAGATTATGGAAAGATCCCTTATCCGGAATACCCCAGGTCCCGAGCATTTTGGATAACAGGTCCTATACCTGTATATGCATGTGTGTGTGCATGCAAACTGAGCAGATGCTTCTAGAATATAAATAGATTTATATAGAACCCTTGCATAAAAATGTTAAGCATTCTGCCTAAAAACTGAACTTTAAAAAAACTTTAATGACATAAAGCAAAATATTTCAGATTGCTGTTAATGGTATGATGACATCAGTTTAACACCAAGTGTTTCTGCAGTGCCATCCCTAGGATCATATTTTAAAGCTTTGAAAACAGATTGTCTTAGCCAGGATATTGGGTCATAAGCACAGCACTCTAAAAATAGGTAAATCAAGTTGTGCCAGCATGCCAATTTTAATTGAGTTTATTGTTACATTTTGGCTTTCTTGACATATGTTTGCTACTTATTTCTCAGACCTGTTGCATGTTAGTACAGGTATGGGTTCCACAGAGCTGACAACCCATCTATTTTTCCGTTAACAGAGTTTGGGCTCTGTCCAGTGTCAGACTGGGGCGTGCGAGGTCCACTGGGGCTGCTACCCCAATGTGCAAAACATTTTTAACAATGTGCACATTTCAGCATGTAAACTTTGGCTTCAGGAGAGGTTGTGTGCATGTGTGTGACGTCACTTCCTGGTCGGTCCCCTTATGGTCTGAATTAGAAGGTTGACAGCTCTGGATCCATTATCCAGAAACTAGTTATCCAGAAAGTTCTGATTTACATGCAGGCAATCTCCCATAGGCTCCATTCTAATCAAATAATTCAAATTTTAAAGAAAAGTATTTCCTTTTTCTGTGTTATAATAAAACAGCACCTAGTACAGTACTTGATCCGAATTAAGATATAATCAATCCTTTTTGGAGGCAAACAATGCTACTGGGTTTATTTAGTGTTGGTGATCCAAATTACTGAAAGACCACTTATGCAGAAAACACTAGATCCCAAAGCATTCTATATTTTCAATATAATTATATACACACACAAGCAGCATTTTACTGCATCTAAAGATTCAACTGTAAAATAAAAAAACTACATTTCTTTGCACCCCAAGTAATGTAAAACTAGGTTAAAAAGTCAATTTGTTCTGTAACACTGGGATTTCAAATGTAAAGGGAAAAGGACCGATCTTAACCTTTTAGACCCTCTAATTCAGAAAGTACCTAAAAGAGCGATCTAATGAAGTAGTTTGTAAACAGTGTTAGCTTGGTGTGTTCTGCTGCTCATCGTCTTGAGATATGCTGTAGATCACAATCCACCTTTTGGTCTTATCTTTTCAGCAAAAACAGTGGAACCTGTGTATTATTATGATTTCTGTAGATTTCAGAAGCTGGTCTTCTTTTCCTTTTCTGCAATCTTGAAATACTGCCAGCTAACCTTCATCTTTCCCAGAGGAATACTGTTTCCAGGAATACAACTGCAACATCTGCTGATTGAGATTAGCTAATTCTGAGGATCCTTCCACAGTCTATAGATATCTTTTCCAATAATTACTTTTTTTTCAGCATATACTTTTTTTGCGTTGTTTTAGAAAACAAAATACATTTTTGACTGAGATATTGCATACAAAATTATTACAAATCAGCATGCATCTTTATTTCTTAGTAATAAATCACGTTATTTTTACAGAAATATTGAGAAGGAGGCACGGGAGAAGTATGGTAGGATACTGGAACATAAACTTACAGAGTTAAAACTCAGAACTGCTACACGGTCTCCAATATCAGGTCTTATAGAAAATGCAGTGGTCGAGGTGAGTGAGATGTGTTAGTTGGAATCTATTAGACCTTACCTTACAGCTTCATTGCTTCGGTAGAATTAATGTTCACAGTTTGCTGTTGACTGAAGCCTACTAGAACTGACTGTGAGTGGGCTGTTTTTGAATGAGGCGGATATCTAGGAAAACAGCTTAGTATTTGGCTATAACTGCTTTGAGCTTTACTGGCCTATAGAACTTTCTAACATTTGTAGTTAAGTCTGAGAGATATAGCCTTATATAGGTACAGATCTATGCAAACCTTGATATATTATAGCTTAAGAATATATTAGAGCTGTTTTAGGAATTCAACCAGAGTTTACGTATCTGGCTTAGATAATAAATGTTTCCATGAGTATATATGATTGCAAAAAGGTATTCTCCTAGATTTTATCTAAACTGGTCTTCCGGAGGCCTCAGATACAGCTTTGAATTGTTATTAGCTACATAGTTTTGCAATCACCACAAAATAGTATGTTTGACATAACACAGCAAATTAGCTTTGATCGAACTACTTCTAGTTACAAGTTAGAAAGTGAATGGGCAACTGCACTTATGCAACTTAACACCTATGGTAGCACCAGTTGTCCTTGCCAAATGTAAAACAATGCAACAATGAAAAATCTGGTGTGTCATCAGCCCTTATAAACTTAATTAACATTGCTACTACAAATGGCGCTCAAACTCAAGTTACCCATTACCCTGCCAGTTAATTACATGGTCCCTTTAAGTCCATAGGTAGGCAGAGTTTTTCTTTAGTCCCTATGGTGATCCCACGCAGATCTATAAGATTCAATTTATATTGGCAGATAATTTTCTCTTGTACTTCTTTCTGAAAACTCAATGGAACTGATAGATCGTAAAGTGCAGTTAGTCAACAATGCACTGTTCTTATCTAATGATCTCAATAACAGAAATAGGTTTTCAGATCAAGAGATCATAGATCTTACTCAAACGTGAAACAATCCAATATTCATTATACACTTAAAGGGGTTGTTCACCATTGAGATAACTTTTAGGGGGTTATTTATCAAAGTCTAAATTAATCTCAATATTTTCTGCTACAAACTCCGATCAAATCCACTCGGGTTTTTTACTCTTATTTATTATTATATTGTACCCGAAAATGTGCTTTGCGGAAAAAAATAAGTTTTTTAAGATTTTTTCAGATTTTTTTCATCCGATTTTCATGGGTTTCGGAAAACTCAGAAAACTTTGGAGTATTGCATTAAACCCGGCGCACATCAAAAAATCATTGGGACTTTTCCCACTGACTTATATGCAACCTCGACAGGGATGCCGGATTTTCAGATTTGGACTTTTCCATCCTCAGGGTTTAATAAATTCTGAAAAATTCGTGATTTTTTAAGTCTGATTTTATAAAAAAAAAAAAATCAGAAATCTTCGTGATTTTTGCATTCGGAGTTTAGTAAATAAAGCCCTTAGTATGATGTAGAGCATCTGATATTCTGAGATAGTTTGCAATTGGTTTTCATTTTTTATTATTTATGGTTTTTGAGTTATTTAGCTTTTTATTCAGCAGCTCTTCAATTAGCATTTTAAGCAATCTGGTAGCTAGGGTCCAAATTACCCTAGCAACCATGCATTGATTTGAATAAGAGACTGGAATATGAATATGAGTGGGCCTGAATAGAAAGACGATAATAAAACGTAACAATAACAATACATTTGTAGCCTTACAGAGCATTTGCTTATTCGAAGGGGTCAGCGAGGTGCATTTGGCAGTTGCAAAGAGTCAGAATTAAAAGGCAACTAAGTATTAAAACTATAAAAACTAATTAAACTAATGAAAACTAATTGAAAGGTTGCTTAGAATTAGCCATTCTATAACATACTGAAAGTTACCTTAAAAGTGACCCACCCATTTAAGTGCTGGTATTAGTCATATCACATATTACTAGTCAGTATTGACTTGGCATGCTGCCTAAATGAATTGACCCATCTGATGACTATAAAAAAGTAGATTATAGTGTACAATTTAATGGCAAATGTGTATGATAGAAATGCAGGAATCTCACAGAGTAAAAGGAATAGGATGATATATAAAGCTTCTACATTTGATCTTTAAATATGGTTTTTAATGCACATATTAAAAGATTCTTAGAAATTGGGGAACTACATTGCAGAAGTAAAATACATTCTTCTCCTGTAATAGTAGAGCATTCTGCAAAGAATTCACATAAATGTATATGCAGTATGTTTCCCACAACAATATCCATGACGTTGATGCATAATTTAAAATGTTCATGCTCAGCATGTTAACTACAAAATAAAACAACCCCTGCTTTAGTGGCATGGGTTCTAAAAATATGTTTGGGATTTAGACTTTTCCAAATAAGTATGCCTTCTAGCATGCTTCTTATGTTAAAACCCCTGAATAGAATACGTATGCAGTTGCATGTAACCTCCCCTATAAACATACAACTTTCATGTGTAGAGCCTGGTTATTAGTAACAATTCAATAGTTTCTGAGCTGCTTATAAACATATATAATTTAGATCTGTAAAGAACAAGAGAAATAAAAACAGAAATCCCGAAAAAACTATATCATAAAGCCAGTTTTGATAATTTATAAAAGGACCCTATGTGACGTTTTGCAGTTTTGTACAATTTGCTATGAGGACAGGAGAACCCAGTCCCTACTCTGAGAGGCATCATATTGAAGCCATGGCTCCTTTAAGCTGGCCACAGACGCAAAGATCCGATCGTACGAATCAATGTACAATCAGACTTTCCCATCTCCCGACCTGCCACTAACCATTCAGATCAAAGTCTTACCATTCCGACCAAATAAAGTAGTTAAAGAACAGATCAGCCGATGTCCCTGACAGCAATCGTATGATAGACAAAGCTAGTGACAGTCTCGTACGTTCGGCAATACACGCAGAGATATTATTGGCTACCGACGGGAATTTTCTAACCTGTCCGATCGACCAAACGACCGATCTCCGCCGGACGAAAAATGTCGGGACTCTCCACACACGTTCCGAAAATCGTACGAATCTTGTCTATGGCCAGCTTTAGTCATTTAAATATCACCTGTTTAAGACGTATATTATTTTTTTTTTGTTTTTTATATTTATTTTCAAAACTGAACAAGACTATGATGTGGCAGTCAATCAATCACTGTGTCATAGCCAGGGGCGTAACTATAGAGGAAGCAGACCCTGCGGCTGCAGGGGGGCCCAGGAGGTATAGGGGCCCCATGAGGCCCTAATTCATATACAATTTCAATAAATATTGGATAAACAAGTCAACCTCTAAACATTTTGGGGGCCTGAAAAATAATTTGCTGTGGGGCCCAGTAATATCTAGTTACGCCACTGGTCATAGCCCTGGCAGAGGCTAAAAAAAAGCAACACAACTAAATCTAGTGTAGTACTGTTAAATAATAACAATAATGTGACTCGCGTCTCCTCCTGCCTGTCTGCTATCTCTACCTGGATGTCGCAACGCTACCTTAAACTAAACCTCTCTAAAACTGAAATGGTTCTCTTTCCTCCAACTAACACCACTAGCATCCCCGAAGTATCCATCATAGTTAACAACTCCACTATCACCCCCTCTCCCCAGGCCCGGTGCCTTGGGGTTATCCTAGATTCTGCCCTGTCATTCACTCCTCATATCCAGTCACTTATTAAATCATGTCACTTCCACCTAAGGAACATATCCAAAATACGATCATTTATCACCCAAGACGCTGCCAAAATTCTTATTCACTCTCTCATCATATCGCGTCTAGACTACTGTAACTCTCTTTTAATTGGCCTCACCTCTCCAGTCCATAATGAACACTGCTGCGAGGCTCATAAACCTCAGCAACCGCTCCTCCTCTGCCTCGCCATTCTGTCAATCCCTGCACTGGCTTCCGTTACCTTTCAGAATCAAATTCAAATTAATGACACTGACTTTCAAAGCACTTCACAACTCTGCCCCACCCTACATCTCTGAACTCATCTCTATATACTCACCCACTCGCTTACTAAGCTCCTCTACTGACCTGCTACTCAACTCTTCTCTCATTACCTCCTCACATGCTCGCATTCAAGACTTTGCAAGGGCTGCACCCCTCCTCTGGAACGCTCTCCCACGGTCTGTCCGACTTTCTCCCAACCTTTCTGCTTTCAAAAAATCTCTGAAAACGCACTTCTTTCGAGAAGCCTACCCTCACTCTGCTTAACTACCAAACGCAACACCACATACAATACCACATTTCTCACCCACTTAATTCGATCTTGCCCACTCCCACACCTTGTGTATTACTCCCTTCCCTTTTAGACTGTATGCCTATGCATAGGGCCTTCCTCACCTTTTTGTACCTGTATTGATTGTGATGTTTGTTACTCCATATATTCTATATATGTAATTCATGTGATGTAGTTGTATAATCACATTTACTTTACAGTGCTACGCAATATGTTGGCGCTATATAAATACATGTTAATAATAATAATAATAATAATAATAAAATAATTGTAAAATAAAACTTTAGCTGAAATTGTCCTTTATCAACCTTAGTGTAATAAATGGACAGGACTGTTTTAAGCAAGCTGTTTGGCAGCTTCCACTTATATGTGCAGACAGAAATAAACCAAGTCAGGATGTTCTGTGTTGTCAAATGCAGTTACAGACCTTTGTACACATTTGTCTTGAAATAAAATAGTAGAATATTTAAAACTCTATAGATGAAGCATTAGGGATGTTATTTGTGTTGGAAGGTGGAATTACAGACTTTAAGATTATGAGGCAGCAAATTAAGATGGGGCATATTTACCAAAGAGTGAAGTTAAAGATCACCACAGTCCTCTAGAGTGAAATTCCACCACTCTCCATTTTTAAAAGAGTATTTATCAATGGGTGAAAGTTCATCATTTGATAAAAACGCCTTTCAAAATTCCATAGAAATGAATGAAGAGTGGCAGAATTTCACTCTAGCAAACTGTGGCGATCTCTAACTTCACACTTTAATAAATATACCTTGATGTGGGAATAAGCAACATCATTAGAATAAAGGGCAGTACACTAATCTCTTTATAAAACCAGTTATATTTTGATCGGTTTGTTACAGTAATTTGAACTTAACACATTCTATAAACAATGCATCTACCTGTTTTTCAGATTTTTGTTGTTTTTTTTTTTTGTTTTATTAATGGCCTGCCAAGCATTTGAAAATGAAAAGAAAGTTCACCATTATATAAATCACAAAAATTATACATAATTTCCCCTAATTTATCATTCTTTTCAAGTATTTTCTCTTAACTGAAAATATATATTTTTTGAAACAATTTATCAAGTTAGATGATTTTCCATCCGGCTTGCATTAAATTTCCACATGGTGTGAGAATTGACTGATCTGAAGCAGTTTTTTTTTTGCCCATAGTTTTTGCCCATAGCATGGATTAGTTTTTATTTGGTAAGAAGAATATTTTGTGGTGAAAAAAAAGAACAATGGAGAATTTGTGTGTTTGATATAGGTGCCTATATGTTAGAATTTCAGCAAAAAGTTTTAAAAGTTTTAAAACTCATGAAAAGCTTTTTTTTTTCCCTTTTGACTTTGGGAGAAAAATGAGAACTTATTACAGGGAAAAACTATTCCAGTTTTGATGAATCGTCCTCTATAGCTGTTATTGCATGTTTTATTTGTTATTAAATATTAATATTATATATGTCCAAACTTTGTAGAAGGGAAATATGGTTGGCTCCTATATGGGATGCTCATTTGTATTTTTTATCTGTCTGACAGAAATATGAAAACACTGCAAGCATGCATCAATTTTCAATGGATGAACAAATGATTTTAGAATCTAGCAAGTCATTAAATGTGCTGTATGTTTATAATTGTACATATGAGCCTTACCATATCCATTGGCTATTTCCGTTACAAATGGCATTCAAGCAAACCTCAACTACAGGTAGGATGGAAACATATTGGAACCCTTAAAGGAAAACTATACCCCCCAAACAATGTAGGTCTCTATTAAAAGATACTGAGTAAAACAGCTCATGTGTAAAACCCTGCTTCATGTAAATGAACCATTATCATAATAATATACTTTTTTAGTAGTATGTGCCATTGGGTAATCATAAATAGAAAATGGCCATTTTAAAAAATAAGGGCCGCCCCCTGAGATCGTACGATTCACTGTACTCAGATACAAACCACATGTAAGGTCACATGAGCCAATTAACAGACAGAGTTCTGCCTTTTGCTTCCTCACTTCTTCCTGTTACAGTTAGAGTTGTAGTATTTCTGGTCAGGTGATCTCTGAGGCAGCACAGATAGAGTCACGAAATGGTGGTTCAAGGCAAGAGATGTAAAAGGGCAATATTTATGTAAATATATATTCCAGTTTGGTAAGATTCTTTAATATGTCATTCAATTTGATATAAACTATCTGTTGCTTAAGTATTCGTTTTGGGGGTATAGTTTTCCTTTAATCCCTCCATACAGAATATTCTTTGCATGTTCATGTTTGTGACTGATTTTCATTAGAATCTTAAGAATGCTATAACATTTATGTTTATGTTCCATGTTTTTAATTCTAAGCTTTATTATACACACACAATGATGCTATGTCTATATATATATATATATATATATATATATATATATATATATATATATATATATATATATATATATATATATATACTGTAGCAGCACATTTCAAACAGTCCTTCCTTTGCTTTTCAAAACTCATCGGTTAGAATTCACTCACAACCAACATGCTACTTTATACTGCTATAGCCATTACTTCTCTACACAATTTTAAACACTCTAATTCACCTATCAGCCTGCCCTAAAATGTGCCTCAACACAGGCAGATTTAGTTAAGTTTTATTGTCTTTATGCACTTGTCACATGGACTGCTGTTTGTTCCTTACTGTACCTGAAATAAAAAGAAATAAAAACATAAAATAAAGACCATTTGCTTATAAGACCACTGCCATAAAACAAATTTAAGGTAAAATAGGCCATTTAAAGCAATGCTAACATGTTCTTCAATTTAACAGATAAAACTGTCTTCTCCACCAATGTTCCCTCTAATTCCTTCTAGGCTATGTGCGCAAAAAAAATCTATTGTGTGCACATTTTAAACTTGTATGGGCATTTTTAAAAACTGTGTGCGCAGGTCAGGATAAATGCAAAGTGTTGTTTTTTCAAACAAAAGTCTTTGTGTGCACCACAATTTGTTGTGTACGCTGGCCTCAAAATGTATGTGCGTGCACACGAGCGCACAGCTTAGAGGGAACATTGCTCTCCACCCCCAAGCCCTACTTCAATCTTGTGACAAATGCCACAAGGATAGGAGGATTGCAGAGTTGCAAGCATATGAATTTAGCTAAGAATAGGTTTTTAAGCCAAACAAATACAGTATGTCTCTATGAAGATTTGGAACATGACAATATAGCATTGACATAGCCTAGCCCAGCATAGTATTAATGTTTTTACTTACTTAAAGGGGAACTATCATGAAAATGAAAATTTAATATAAGCTTCATCATATTGAAATAAGAAACATTCTCAATACATTCTATTAAAAATTCTGTGCCGTTTCTGAAATAATTAGGTTTATCTTCACTATCCTTCTCTCAGTATCTGTTTCTTTTAATTCTGTCTTCATTCAGGAGTTGGGTGTCAGATGAATGATCCAATATATATTGTGAATAAAAGATATATTAGAGCTCACTCTATTAAAACCACCAGAAATTCTGACTCTCTACATGGAGAATTTGTGCACAAGGCAGTTTGTTAGATTTTGTTTGTACTGGAATCAGTTATTTGAGTGAGCTCTAATACATCTGTTAGGAAAGGGAGCCCCCCCTATAAGATACATTGGATCATTCATCTGACACCCAACTGCTCCATGAAGACAGACTAAAAAAACACAAATAATACAAATTAAAACCAATTGCAAATTGTCTCAGAATATCACTCTCTACATCATACTAAAAGTTAATTTAAAGGTGTAGAAATTTACATCAAGCTTTTTTTTTTTTAATGCTGCCTGCATCTTTCAGTGTAAATTCAAATGCATCGCCCACACTTTACAAGATTACCGTCACACCATATGTTTAGCCTCTGAGATTCTTCTTGTTTCCTGAGAGAGACACTAGAATAACAAGCCCCTAACAAACCTACAATTACTGGATGATACTTGTCAAGCTCTATGATGTATATCACATAAATGCAAATCAGCAATGCTGAGGTAAAAGGAAACACAACCATGTTCATGCTGTCAAAAACATTTTGTTTAATTTCCTCTATTACTGCTCAGTATGTCAATTATATTTTGAAATATAAACCGTATTTTAAAAAATGAAATTCTGTGTTAAGCAATATTAATGTTTTATCTCTAAAATGTGCAGCTGCGTTTTATTGTTTTCTTTCTTTTTTTATTCAGCGGAGCATCCATATGAATTATTTATGTACTTGCATCTCCTTATTAAAAACATATTCCCCTCATGGCTGGAGATTTTTGCAATGGCTGAACGAGTCATGAATGTTCTTAAAAAAGAGGATAAGGAGTTGTTTGCTCATCTTCAGGACAGTTTCCGAAGGAATGTAACTTTCAACCCAAAAGTATGATCTGCAATTAGATATATTGTTCTTGACAAGATGTATTGTATATGTCATGCAATGTGAGACAGTTATTTTTGTTAATAAAAATAATAATTTATTGTATTTTTCTTTTACTAGTCAGAAAGAGAAACCATTTTTCTGAAGGTTCTGTTTTTGTCATTGGTGTCCTTTTTTCCTTTAAACGGAAAATTAATCTCTAGATTAGTTATGGTTTATAGTCAATATATAATTGTAGTTTATTTAAACTTTAGGGTTGATGAATTTTCTGTTCTAAGTTACCTTTATTGATTATATACATAAGGACCAGATCAGCTGCACATAACCCATTGCTTCAGTCCCAAATGAAGTTATGCACTAGAAGTAATAGGATACTGTGCTGGACTGGCCTAACTGGGTACCAGGAAAACTGGAAACCCAGATGCCAGTACGTCCTCCTGCTCACCAAACTATTTTGCACTGTATGCCTATGTTTTTGTCATTTTTCTATATTGTATGGGAAAAAAGATGATAAATGGAGAAGCTGTTAGATGACAGTAGTATTCTATTATTATCAGAATAAGTATGCTGACTAAGTAGAAAAGTTGAAATATGTGGAGTGTTGGCATATGGTCTAAGATTTTTGGTGGGCCACCGGCATCCAACACTGATAGGATGTGTTGACACACACAGAATCTGTGCTGCAATCATTTATTGTTCAAACGACTTGTTTGGTGTTACAGAGTTTAACAATGACCAGTTAATAAAACCTGCCTCACACATTGTGACTGGTGCAGAATAGAAGCACCTGCTGGTAGGAAATTCAGCATAGCTTAATTTACATCTCATCCACTTAAATGTTTATAGTGGAATGAGTCTTTGTGCATTTGTGTTACAGTCCAATAAAGCAGTCCACAGATTGTCCATACAGTTTGATATTTGACTTGTCCCCCTACTATGTAGAAAGCTTTCATAAATTTCAGATTAACATGTCAGATTAATATGAAGGCATGGAGCTGTATGTTGTTGCATTGTTTAACAAAGCTTGAAGGTGTGTCAGAAATAAGACTCTAGTAAAATATCAGACTCTATGGACTTCATTTTAACAGACTGCAATACCATTGCACATGGACTAGTTGAGAAATAAATGAGGCTAGACTAAAATTCTCCCCATCTGGAGTACTCTGCACCAATCACATGTATCAAATGACTTTCTTAAGAATTAAATATACAGGGAAAAACAAGAAGTAAATGTACAGGGGGGAAGTTAGAAGTAAACTTTGCAACTAGGCCATTTCCTGGGTTTAAGAAGTAAAAGTGAAGGCCCCCCCCCATTTTTGTGTCTTTATCTACAGTTTACAACTACTATTCAGGGTGCATGTTTCATCCTGCTCATAGTTGGCACAGTTTACTCACCCCAAAACTGATAAAGACCCTGACAAAGAACTATGAGCAGTTTATTTACTTACAACATTGCAATTTATTCCTTTTGATTTATTGGCAATAAAACAGTGCCCTGGAATGGAATATATTGATCTGACCACCTAGGAACATCATTAACCTGGAAGCATTCAGCTGTTCATTTGCCACATGTATTATCTAATTGAAAAGTATCTACATTTTGGATAATCTTTTGCCATAAGCTGATTTCTTGTGGCCATGAAAAGATTACTCAGGTAGTAGATGGTGGCATCTGCCTTCCTGTTTTTAGCAATGAATCCTACAAGCCTATAGAAAAAAACCTATTAAAAAATGATTCTCTGATGTTAACGATTCAAGATTTCTCTAGCACAAATGGGTAAATATTTCGTCCTGAACAGGGGTTGTATATAAATGACTAATATAAAAATTTAGTCTGACATGAAAAAACTAGTTGCCTCTTCACATTACTGAAATTTTTATATGGTAGAATGCAGAAATACATGCTACATAGGTTATATTGATTTATGCCACTTCTGTACAGGTGAACATCGTTAGACAAACAAACCCTGAGGGAAATTCACAAAATACTTATTGCAGGAAAGAGATGATTTTAACTTTTAATAACTTGAAAAATATTTGCACAAAATACTATTTTTTACCAAGATTTGCAGACAATAATGTATGCAATTGTAAGTACATTTAAGAGTTGAGATCTGGGACATTTAATTCTAGCTGAATTGAAAATGTATGTGAAAGGACCACAAAAATGAGTAATCTCCAAAGCCGGGGTCGCAAGATAATGCCTCCTTCTTAAATTTAGTGGCCACGAAGAACTGGTTGACACTCTTTAGGCAAAGAAACAATGGCCAGTCCTTGTTTTACTATCCTTGACTACAGAATTTAAATTGGAACCGTGATCCACAGAACAAAAAGCTTTGAAATTTATGACAAAATAACAATATAGAATAGAGAAATGATGGTTGGTAGATATCTTTTATATCTTGGTGTTAAATTGCATGAACATAATAATTGCAGAGAATATATACATATAGAACTGCACCACTTGGAGTACTAGATATTGTTTATTGTTTGCAATATTACAAACTTGTTCATCATCGCTGATTTTAGTCTTAGCTTTTTCTATACACACACAAATATATGATTTTAATGGCACAATGCATATCTAAATATCAGATTTCAATAACGTTGTATAATAATAGTTTGTTATTCATTATGATTTAGTGTTTTACCACCCTAATGGTTCTCTACTAAGACAGCGAACCTACAATGTAATTTATATATTGTTTAAGTAGTTGATGTTTCCAACTGTTTACTAACTAAATTAATATTGCAGTGTCATCACATTAGTACTATTATACTGTATGATTGCAGACATTGCTACCATCAGCCACCATCACTCACTATCAGGTTTATACATTGGAAAACATAAATTCCCAAATTGCCAGCTTCACAGACAATGTCCTAAAGGAAATCTCAGTGTGATATGTAATAGGGTGAAGTAACACTCTAGCTATGTTTAACTACAATGCAAATCATTCCAGTACTGCAGCTGGATGACTGAAGGAATAACATTCTGGATTTGAATTTCCTGTACTACCTTAATAAACAGTCCTTCAAAATAAATATTTTTTTGTCAACCATGAATATTTTTAGCAATGCAGGTGCATGCCTTTTCATTCCTAGTTTAGTGTGCTTCTGAAAAAGAAATCCGGTCCCACAAGTATGAGGCGTTTTAGAGCATAGACTTTCTATGACTACCAAGAGAGTTTTTACCCTCACACAGCTTTTGTTGTTTTTTTATGCTGAGAGGAACTGATGCTCTGTTAAGCAAACGATCTTGTCTGTGTCACATCGGAAAGTGCTTGAAAGCTGCTTTGGACAAAATTCCTACAAATCGCAGAGTCTTTTCTGGGTAATTAATTGTAAACAGTTATCCCTCTGCTGAGTACTAGCATATGTTATCAGTACTGTAATTACAACAGCTGAATCAGGATTCTTTCAGTGTGTTAAAAATATACTTCTGTTTGGAAAAAGCTGTAACTATATAATATTAGTGGATTGTAAAATATTTACACGCATACCAATTTACTAAACCTAGATTTTTTCTGGTCGAGATTTTTTGGTCATAAACTTGCATTTTGTGAAAAGAAAAACCTTGAATTTTTCGAGGTTTATTATATCCTTGAAGCAGCAAAAAGTCAGAATCCGAAAATCCATGGGTTTCATCCGATAATCTTGAAACATCTGGGGTTTTTGGTTGATGACCCGAAAAAAAATTGAGTGATTCGGGTGTCCAATCCAAAAGATTCCAAAAGATTTACACGATTCAGGTTTTCACTTGATATTATCGAGTCTTTTCATAAGTTATTTTCATGCCTTATATATATGTAAGAAGCAAACCATGGTTGTAGAATGTTCCACCTAGGAAAAGTTTCTTGGAATGCTTAAAATGCTGCCTAACAGCCTAGTTTAAAATAGCTTACTGCACGAGTTGTATATGTGCATACGTATAGAAAAATCTATAAACAACTGGTGTTCCACAATTCTACGTTGGAGCACACTTTACTCATACAGCGACAATGTTCTTTTCTTATAAAATTAATGATATGCCATGTGATTCCTCCCCCAACTGAGGGGTCTTGTGTGGTATAAATCTATCTATAGGAATAGAGCCGTTTAATTTGAGTACATATATTTTTAAAGTTTTTGCATGAGTTTGATTAGCAGACAGGCAATGAATAATTTTAATGTAATTATAGTATATTTTACAATGTATTATTTGATTTTATATGTGTGGTGATTAATGTATTTGGTTTTACTTTCACATCCCAATACTTATTGATGAAGATAATGTGTTTCCTATGCACAGGACTTTTTGGTGGAGCTAATATCTCGAGAAAGAGAAGAAGCACTAAAGCTATATGCAGAGACTGAGGAACTCTATCATTATTCATCATTACCAGAGGAACTGCTAGCAAGCCCAGTTATCTTCCTTAGAAAATGGATGGGTGAGGTAAGAACACACTGAGCCCTCTGTGAGACAAGCCTATGTAATAGCGAATTTCAGAAATAATTATGTGTACAAAATCATCTTAATTTATTAATTTAAGGTAGTGCTAAAATAATGTATACAAATAGGATCAAGTGAGTGATAAGTTGATTATAAGGCACTTTATAGGTGGGTGCGGAGAAAAAGCAGTGGCAAATGTAAAAACAAATTCCAAAGTAATACAGTGTATATAACAAGACATTTAGGGACCTATTTATTAAGCCTCTAATATTTCTGGTCAGGGGAAAAATCTGAATTTTTAGAAGAAAAAATACCTCCAAAGCTCCTAAAAATCTGAATCTGACAATACTCCAGCTAAAACCTATCGAAGTCACTTAAAAGTCAATGGCAGATGTCCCGTTTACAATTGAAATATGTTTCTTGCCTTCATGATCTTCCAGGGTTTTTGCATTTTGACGCTGGTTTTCGTTCTAAAACCCAAAACCGCATGATTTTTGTCGAGACGCAGAGTTTTCCTTTGAATTTTTTGTAAATTAAGCCAAATCATGTTTGTGAGTATGGTCGAATTTTTATTTTTAAAATAATTACATACGTTCAAGTTTTTATAAATACCCCCCTACACATTGCATCAGTATATTTTCTCCTTGGGTCATAATTTACAATTTTTTGTATTTTGGTGAAAGTATATATGACAAAGAAAAAGAGGTAAAAGATAATTAGAATGTGTCAAAGATAACAGATCTGGTAAAAGGACCCTTTCTATAAGCAAAGCTGTAGATACAATGATCATCAAAAAGTCAGAGAAGCAAATAATATGAAGAACTGCTTGTCAAAACATGAACAGCAAGAACGGCAGAAAAAAATCACATCAGTAGGTTGTCAGTTATTTTTATACATTATATTTTATTTATATAGCAAGGATGTGTTTATTTGTTGCTTTACCAAGATCTTTCATCATTCTCATCAGCTCCTTCCCCAGTAGAGCTTGGGGCTGCCTCTGTTTTTCTAAATGAATCCTTAAATGTTTTAATTAATTAATTAATTAAATTTTGTTTCCTTTAGGGCTTTGTGAACTCAGTGGACTTACCCACATTATTGCTGATATGGGATCAACTATTCATGCAGGACTGGAATCGCAAAGTCATGGAGAATTTCTGCCTAGCCATTCTTTTGCTACTGAAAGATTCATTTATGACTGCAAAGGACTATCCAGCAGTTAGAAAGGTTACACATTGTCATTTCATTATTTCCTTCATTTTTGTCTGCTTTTTTTGTCGTACAATTCCAGCTGATAGAACATTTTTACTATCCTTAGTAAACACTGCCAGATGTTCCAGTGTAGAAAATGCTCTAATTTTGGATTTCTAACCTTTAGCCCTTTACTCCAGGTTTTTCTTATTAGATACAGAACGTAGGCAGCAGTCTTTATACTGCAACTAAGCATTTGACTAAGGTAATGGAATGTATAACAAAGATATTTCTGTGGAAGAATTGACTTGTATTATCTTTATCATGGGTAGCTATATCTGTTTTGGAGGTCAACCAAAAAAAGTTATCTTCTTGAAGCGTGTTGGCCTTCAGGAAAAAACATAATCACAAAACTTCAAAAATGAAAAAAGAAACGCGTCATATTACTCATATATGTCCTTACATGTCCATATTACATTATCACTCAGATAAACACTGCCCTTTTCAGAGCTACAATTTTTAATATATTCATATGCACAAGCTGACTTCTGTACAGGCTTCCTAATGCCTTGTGTCCCCTGAGGCTACCCAGCTTTGTAAATGACATGCAAGCCAGTGGCATTCCACAAAAAGCCTGTGTGCTGCCCACCACTCTCCCCTTCTATATTGTCAGACAATGGCAGCTTTGTATACAGAGTGAACTCCTATTGATTTACAGATTATCTGTAGATTTATCAAAGTGTGAAAATAGATCTGGCCACAAAAAAATTCACCCACTCTCTATTCATTCCTATTGGATTTTAATTTTTTCCATGCTCAGATCTAATATCACACTTGATAAATTTACCTCAAAGCTGAAGAATAGCATTTCAGGGTGCAACCAGGAAATTTGAATGGGGCAAGGTAAAGAAAACATTAGACTGTGGAGCAAATCTAAGATCCGTTGTTGCATTTTTTACCCCCCAAAAAGTTTTTCAAAAATTGAAACATCTCACCAGTGCTTGGTGGCAAGATTTTTATTGTTTGAGAAAATATGATAATGAAAAATAAGAAATTGCAGAATAAAAATGTCTGAGAAAAAAAATGGGCACATCATGGCGAAATCATAACTTGAAAATAAATACAATATGCCTCATTTAATGCTTTTCTCTATGGTGTTTCAGTTCTAGCATTTTAGTTATTCAGGTACAGACCCAAAATTTAATTTCTCACATTATCTGTGAAATATTAGCAACTATTATATCATTTATAACAGTTGCCTTTAAAGGGGTGGTTCACCATTAAGGTACCTTTTAGTATGTTATAGTATGGCATATTCTAAGCAATTTTTCAATTGGTCTTCACTGTTTACTTTGTATAGGGTTTCAATTAATGGCCTTCTCTTTCTGACTCTCTTAAGCTTTCAAATGGGGGTCACTGATCCCTTCTAAAAAACAAATGCTCTGTAAGGCTACAAATGTATTTTTATTGCTATTTTGTATTACTCATCTTTCTATTCAGGCCTCTCCTATTCATATTCCAGTCTCTTATTCAAATTAAAGCATGGTTGCTAGGGTAATTTGGACCCTAGCAACTAGATGGCTGAAACTGCAAACTGGAGAGCTGCTGAATAAAAAGCTAAATTACTCAAAAATCACAAATAATAAAAAATGAAAACCTATTGCAATTTGTCTCAGAATATCACTCTCCACATCATACTAAGGGGCACATTTACTAAGGGTCGAATTTCAAAGTTAAAAAACGAATTAAACGATTCGAACGACTTTACAAATAAATACTTTGACTGCTCAAAACTTAGCCAAAGTTTATAGGAGGTCCTCCATTGGCTAAACAGCAATTCGGCAGGTTTAAGGTGTCGAAGTCAAAGTTTTTTTTAAAGAGACAGTACTTCGAAGTTTTTTCAATTCAAATCGAATTTTGGCCTATTTGATGGTCGAAGTACCCAAAAATTCACTTCGACCCTTAGTAAATGGGCCCCTAACAGTCAATTTAAAGGTGAACAACCCCTTTAATGAAACTCAGGGATTCTGCTCCCTTACCTTTAAGGTCAGTGCTGTCCAATTTCTGTGGTACCAAGGGCCGGAATTTTTATGGCCTATGTGGTGGAGGGTCAATAATGGAAGTCAGTGTTGACCACCCCCTGTTTTTTTAAACAAACCCACTTTAAACCACACCCATGTTACCACAAGAACTTTTAAGACCATGTACGAATTAATGGTGGTAACACACCAAAAAATCAAATGGTTGGTGCTCACTGCAGGCATATCATATTAAAAGATAAGTCATATTAAAACGTACCCAAAAATCCTTATGCCTCATATTTCCCTGTGGATAACACAGCAACCCCAGAACATGATTAACTATCATGGAGACGCCTAAGAAGTAATGCTAACAAACCCCACCAAGTTCACTTTCCACAGGCAGAGCATGGCACGCACAATTAGCATAGAATAGACAGAGTATGGCACCCACAGGCAGGATAGGGCAGGCATAGTATGGCACACAGGTAGCATAGGGCAGGCAGAGTATGGCACACAGGTAGCATAGGGCAGGCAGAATATGGTACACACAGGGAACATAGGGCAGGCAGGGTATGGTACACACAGAGAACATAGGGCAGGCAGAGTATGGCACACAGGAAGCATAGGCCAGGCAGAGTATGGCACACACAGGAAGCATAGGCCAAGCAGAGTATGGCACACACAGGGAACATATGGCAGGCAGAGTATGGCACACACAGGGAACATAGGGCAGGCAGAGTATGGCACATAGGAAGCATATAGCAGGCAGAGTATGTGGCACACACAGAAAGCATAGGCCAAGCAGAGTATGGCACACACAGGGAGCATAGGGTGGGCAGAGTATGGCACACACAGCTAGCATAGGGCAGACACAGTATGGCACACACAGAGAACATAGGGCAGGCAGAGTACGCATAGGGCAGGCAGAGTATGGCACACACAGGAAGCATAGGCCAAGCAGAGTATGGCACACACAGGAAGCATAGGACAGCCAGAGTATGGCACACAAAATGAGCATAGGGCAGGCAGAGTATGGCACACACAGGAAGCATAGGGAAGGCAGAGTATGGCACACACAGGGAGCATAGGGCAGGCAGAGTATGGCACACACAGGGAGCATGGGGCAGGCAGAGTATGGCGCACACAGGGAGCACAGGGCATTCAGAATACAGCAGGAGACAAGGAAACCTATCAGGATGAACAGTGTGTACTGTGCTACATACAGTGTCACAATGCTGGTGCACCTCCAACAGTTTGTATGAGGTGTGAACAGATGAACAATGTGGGCACTATTCTGGGTCTGAGGTGTGAACAATAGAGGTGTTACAATGCAGGGGGGATTGCAAGTGTGAACAATGCAGGACTTTACAGTCTAAATTTGAGGTATAAACAATGCCAGTTAATCTCAGAATTGATACCTTTTAAATCTTACACAAGGTAAACAGTCACAGCATGCAGACTTTCATGTGGGGGGGGGCACACAACGGGGGTTATGGGCTGCTAGCTGGACAGCACTGTTTTAGGTAGTTAGCTGCTCCATTTCCAAGCCAGCCTAAACCTCAATTCTATATATATATATATATTCAGTTACCCCATTGGTCTTCTAACTATTGTAATTTCATTTTAAATTTATTTGAAATTCATAAAATGTAATAACATATTCATTTTAGGTTTTTTTGAGTGGGGGATATCGCCTATTTACCTTTGATATTCAGAGAGCATGGATTCATTTGCAGCAAGGTGGATTATCTGCAGATATCCCAGGGATGAATCATCTCAATGCAAGGTAATACAATAGCTATTTTTCAGTTTTAAAGCAACTTCCTGGAATTTTTAGGCACCCTAAATCTGTTTAGAAGGATAATTATTGAGAGCTTTTATTTTGTGTGTACAAATCATCCCAAAGGGCTCATTCTTGGTTGCAGAAAAATGGGCTTGCAACCAAGAGCTCATTCCCACTATGTGAAATTGCACAAGTCTGTTTGAATGAATTGCATGCAGGCAGGCCTATTGACACAGGGGAACCTGGCTAATGATGTAGTTGTGCAATGCATGTGTGAAGTCGCTTGTTTATGTTTAGCCATAACCTCAAGTAATCCCCAATGCTCCCTGTAAAGAGCAGCACACCCCTGAGCACAAGTGCTCTTAGAATGAGCACTAAGGGGTGTGCTCATATGAAACTAATTTTCATACGATATTTGGTGCGTGTATGGTGGGAAAAGAGCCGACCATTATCGACAGAAGACTTGCATATCTGTCGGCTCATCTATCGGTCTGGATGGAAAATTTTCCATTGTTAGAGCTGCATCATCAGATACAGGTAGAATTCTATTGTTTCTACCTGTGTATCTGACAATTCAGCTCTACACGTGTATCAAAACGAACAATCTTTTTTGGAAAGATCTTTTGCAAGAAAGATCATAATTGTTACGTCTATGGCCACCTATGGCAGATTCATCAAAATGAGAGTTTAGAGCTTAATAAATAAAAACTCACGGGATCTGCTTCCTCTATAGTTACTCCAGTGGTGTGGTGCATAGATTATTTGGAAAGCAGAATGACTTCAAGTCCCACAATCCATTGCTTCACAAAGGAACAAGGCGAGGGAGGGGTGCATTGCAATGTAAGTCTAAGGGGAGGGGAATTAGTACCTTCAGACAGACAGACTATCATGGTTTCCTATCAATGTGTGGAATCAGGTATGTCTGTGAAAAAAAAAATACATTCATAGTTATTTATGGAAGTTTAGTGAAGCAGTATTCCGTTGTATGAAATGAAATCAAATGTGAAAAACTGGCTGTGCAAAAATATGGGTACCCTTGTAATTTTGCTAATTTGAGTCCATGTAACTGCTCAATACTGATTACTGAAAACACCAAATTGGTTGTATTAGCTCGTTAAACCTTGAACTTAATAGCCAGGTGTCCAATAATGAGAAAGGGTACAGTATTTACAGTAAGGTGGCCAATTTCAAGTTGTGCTTCTGTTTGACTCTACTCTGAAGAGTGACAGCATAGGATCCTCAAAGCAACTGTCAAAAGACCTAAAAACAAAGATTGTCCAGTATAATGGTTTAGGGGAAGGCTACAAAAAGCTATCTCAGAGGTTTAAACTGTCAGTTTGAACTGTAAGGAATGGAATCAGGAAATGGAAGGCCACAGGCACAGTTGCTGTAAAAGCCAGGTCTGGCAGGCCAAGAAAAATACAGAAGCAGCATATGCAGAGGATTGTGAGAAGGGTTACAGACAAGCCAAAGATCACCTCCAAAGACCTGCAAGAACATCTTGCTGCAGATGGTGTATCTGTACATCGTTCTACAATTCAGCACAATTTGCACAATGAACATCTGTATGGCAGGGTGATGAAAAAGAAGCCCTTTCTGCACTCACGCCACAAACAGAGTCGCTTGTTGTATGCAAAAGCTCATTTAAACAAGCCACAGTAATTTTGAAACAAAGTGCTACGGACTAATGAGACAAAAATTTAGTTATTTGGTCATAACGAAAAGCACTTTGCATGGCGGAAGAAGAACACCACATTCCAAGAATTTGACCTGCTACCTACTGTCAAATTTGATGAAGGTTCCATTATGTTGTGGGGCTGTGGGCTAGTTTAGGGACTTGTTAAAGTCGAGGGTCGGATGAATTCAACACAATTTCAACAAATTCACGCAGAGGTTGGATATGCCAAGACAATTACCCTAAACACACTTCGAAATCTACAAAGGAATTTATGCAGAGGGAGAAGTACAATATTCTGGTATGGCCGTCAGAGTCCCCCGACCTGAATATCATCAAAAATCTATGGGATGATTTGAAGCAGGCTGTCCTTGCTCGGCAGCCATCAAATTTAACAGAACTGGAGAGGTTTTGTATGGACGAATGGTCAAAAATACCGCCATCCAGAATCCAGACACTCATCAAAGGCTATAGGAGGCATCTAGAGGCTGTTACATTTGCAATATTGCATATTTTCTGTTAATCCAATAAACTTTATGTCACTGCTAAAATACTACTGTTTCTATAAGGCATGTCATATATTAAAAGGAAGTTGCTACTTTGATAAACAATACTCCAAAGAATTAAGAGGGGTTCCCAAACATTTTCATATGACTGTAACTTAAATGAATAAACTCATGTAAAACAGGGGGTATCTTTTCCCTTTAAAGTGGACCTGTCATCCAGACACAAAAATCTGTATAATAAAAGTATTTTTCAAATTAAACATGAAATCCAATTTCTATTTTTTATTAAAGCATTCATAGCTGTTGTAAGCTCATTTAAAAATCTCAGCTGTCAATCAAATATTGTCTGACACTCCTCTATGCCCTGGGCATAGAGGTGGGGCAGACAATTACTTTCACTTTCCATTCAGCACTTATTATATGTCACTGCTCTCCACACACCCTTTCTCTTTACCATTTAATTGTGTAGCCAGGGCATGGGGATGGACATCAGGTCACCGTTCTGGTGCACAAACAAGATTCTGAGATGATGCAAGGCTTGCCTTAATAACAGTGTACACAAAATGGCTCCTGCCTGATTGCTATAATTATGAATTACCAGACTGGAGGAAACAAGATTCAAATAATTTATATAGTGTAATTAAAGTTCATATTGCTTGACTAATTTGGTAAAATAGGATTTTGAGTTTTGGGTGACAGGTCCCCTTTAACAGTAATAAGCTCAGGAATCTGTCTACTTAACATTCGGCTCCATTGTGTTTCAGATTTTTCTTTCTTTCTGTACACATTGTATCAGAATAACATAAATATAACAAATAAAATGCCACCATGATAAAATAAAGTTATGAATGCAGAGACATTCTACATGTTTATTTCATCCAGGTGGAAAAATTGGTAAAACTGCACTAAATGGCTTCACAATAAATTACTGTTGTGAAGTAAGAAGAATGTTAGTAATGAAATCCTTTGTATAGTGACTATTCAACCACCTTTAAAAAATAACTTGCTAAAAATGTTAACAGTAAACTGTTTCTGTAATAAAAATAATATTCTTTTTTTATCCTCTCTTTTGACACCATTTATTTTGACAAGAGATGAATCATCGAGAGAACACTTTTCTATTATGAGCAAAATAGATTGCCTTATTTTGTATTGCTTTTTAAATTATATTCTTTAGTACATTTTAAATACAAACGTGGTAGTTTCTTTTATCATAAATCAAGCTATATTTTCAGACGTTCTTATTTATTGGTTTAGACATACTATACTTTTTTCCCTCTGGTTTTTCTATGCTTCACAAATTAGATGAACATGTAGGTTGTAGCATCTTTTAAAACTAAATTTATATTTTTAAAATTTTCATAGAATTTTCATATTTAATTTTGAAATATTGTTGAGTTTTCTCAGTTGCCCTCAGTCATGTGACTTGTGTTCTGATAAACTTCAGTCACTCTTTACTGCTGCCCTACAAGTTGAAGTGATATCACTTCCCCCCCTGCAGCCCTTCAGCAGAACAATGGGAAGGTAACCAGATAACAGCTCCCTGACACAAGAAAACGGCTCTATAGTAGCTATAATAATAACACTTAAAGGGCACCTATCACAGCCAAAATCAAACACATATTAACAATTTGACCAGTACAAGCTAAACACGTTTAATCAAACTACATATATAGTTTTTTGAAAAAAAACTGCAGGTTTTAAAAAATCCCTTACTTTGTCAAATGGTTCTTTCACTGAGGGAGTCCATACTGAGACTATAACATGCAAATTTCAGGAGCATGCTCAGATTGTTACACTGCCTTGAGTATTCTACCCAGAATGCCTAGCTTTAGTAAACTCCTTCGCTAGAAGTATCACGAGACTTCCCTATCTTATCCCCTGCTGGTGATGTTATGCAAATGAAGGGCACACACTAACTTCCAGAAGGTGGCAGCACTACTGAACAGCAGCTAACACAGAGGTTTGGCTGATTTGAAAATAGCTTAGAAGGGTTGATAAGCAACCAATGAATTTCAACTGAGCATGTGCGAGATTTCAGAGCTACAGTTGGCTGGGAAGATATAGGTAGGAGGAGCCAGTGAAATCCAAGATGCCTGCCTCAGCTAGAACTGCAGTGGAGATAGGGGAGATCTTGCAGGAGGTATAGTGAGCTGATGTTTTACATTAAACAAACAATTTTAATTGTTATAAAAATTGTATTTCTTGAACTTTCACATAGTGTATTTACTTAGTAAATGATTTTAGTTATGATTGGTGCCCTTTAATAGTAAAAATCAAATTCCCACTGTGACTCCTCCAGTTACACGTAGTGCTAATGCTGGCTCATTCAGGGGATCAGGCAAAATGACATGAAATTGCTGCCTACACACCGTTATTACAACTAAAAAAAAAACATTTATTGGTTCAGGAATAACATTTTATATGGTAGAGTAATTTATTTCCAGTGTAATCAGTGCACTTTAGAAATAAAAACTACAACCTAAAAATTGTGATAGAATCCTTTTAAGAAGAACTAGTAAAATTCTCATGCTTATTTTCGTAACTTACAACATTGTTTTTGAATTGTACAATATGCAGCAACACTGCTGAAAACTCTACTAAGGTTAAGTTGTGTTTTCCACGAAATGTTTTAGTTTTCAAGGGTATTTATCAGTCAAAACTCGAATTTTCGGGTTAAAAAAAACCTAAAAATTTCTGTTTAAAAAAAAAACAAAACTCAAATTTGTCAAGATTTATTATACCTGTAGCTGGAAATAGCTTGAATCTGAAAACACCCGTTAAGGTCATGTAGAAGTCAATGGCAGAAGTCCCTTGAACTATTTTAAGATGTTACTAGCCTTTATGATGTTCGAGGTATTTTTCGGTGGGTTTTGCTCAAAAACTAGATCAATTCGAACAATTTAAGTTTTTTTTCACTGAAAACTCGATCAATTTGAGTATTTTTTTTCACCCCAACTACACTAATTTGAGTTTTTTACATTTGAGTTTTTCTTAAATTAGATACCATTCAAGTTGTGAGTTAATTGGAGTTCATTCAAGGTGTAAAAAAGCTCACAAAGCTCTAAAATTTGACCTTTGATAAATAACCCTCTTAATGTATATACAGTAGAATTCTTCATATACTGAGGGGCAGGTTTATTAAAGTATATATAATTTTTTATGTTGGATTATATATACAATATATAACATTATCATTAACAGAGAAAGAATACCCCCCCATTTACCATTTTGTGTTTATCATTTTAACATTATTGTTAAACCATGATCATCATTTTTCCAATATATTAAATATTCCTATAGACTTGCAGTGTTTGTCTATTATAAATTTGGCAGACATGCATTGGAGTAATTGGAAATGCAAAATTACATTGCAGTTAAATTAGAACTACAGGTGTAATCACTGGGGTGTGCCAACATGTTAGCCAGTCCCAGTGATTATAATCATTTACCTGATACCCCAAGCCAGTGCTAATTAATATATACTTCCTTGTCATATTAGTTTGATATTTCTGTTTTCGGTTATTGGGCTTTACCACAGTAACTGAGAAATACGCAACGAATACCAAAGACTTTCATTTAGTATAACTTTTCTCAAAATTGCAGAGTAAGTCAACTATAGGGGAGCACAGATGATGAGTGGCGATGAGCAAAACAGCCCTGAACAAAATTGCAAAATGGTGAAATATATCTGAAATTTTGGTAAATGCATTGGAGTCAATGGGCGTTTTTCTTGTGTCAAATGCATTAGAGCCAGTGTCAGATTGGCTCTGAAATTTCTCCACGGAACTGTATCATGTGAAAAAACTCTTTCATCTCAGTGACTGAGACTTATTCAACCTCTGGTTGTAAAAACAAGATTACTTGTAAAAGTGGGTTACTTGATTATGTTGTACTTAATTTGGTAAAATTGTCAGTTACTAACCTGTCTTTTCCTTACCTATAGACAGTGGTTATTTGGGGTGGTGTGCCACCTTAAGGCATCTCCCTCATTCCCCCGCACTTACTTTTTCACCTTTGGAGCCAAAGATTACAATTTAATAAACAGAGTGATACTGACACTTAAAAACTACTTTTTAATATATGAATGTACATTATAAGTTACCTATAGGTCATGTTGATTTTTTTTTTTTGCTGAGAGGTTTGTTTTTGTAAGTTATTGTTAATTATTGTAAGTTTCTAATGCTAACGGACTCCTGCTGCACAAATATGGAAGCCCCCTCATACAGTAACATGGGATACCAGGTAACAGGTAATGTAAAATTATTGTGGAAATACTTTATGGCAAAGTTAAAAGTAGCTTTTAAAAGCCATATTATGATAGAGAGTTTAATTTCTGGTGTCAGTATCTCTTTAAAGTTACCAGGGGTGGGTTTTTGCTGTCTCTGGTAACACATGGGCCATTGCTGCCTGAGGCAAGATTCTAAACCTGCCTCATGGCAGCAGTGCCCCTGCCTATAGGTGTTTACAGGAGTAATATTAAGAAATTGAATAGCTAAATGCAATTTCTAAATAAGATAGAAAAATCAATTGTTCTTTCGGTAAGTGGAAGATGAGCTATCAAGCATTTTTTTTTTTTTTCAAGTTTGATTACTGTTAGTTAACTACTTAGTCTTATATATTTTAGTGCTACAAAAGAAAAACTTCAAACATGATTTGATTGCTTCCCTTTAATTTTGTTTTTGTCTAAAAAAAGTTGTCAGAACAGTTAATTACATTTGTAATCCCACTAGGATTATGTTTTGTGGTGTGCATTGAAACAAGGAAAAATTATAAGAACAAACTAATTAGTATTTTTTATGTACAGGCAATTGCATGATTTGTCTCCAAGGCATCAAGGTATGTAACATGTAAAGTGAACTCTAAAAATAGCATTTTAACAGATACAGGTATATGGCAAATGTCAGAGTTTGCAAATAAATAAATAAAATAAATAAATACATAGAAATGGACTTGCAGCACTTCAAATGTTTTTAGACATGGCTATGCAAAGTCAAGATCAAAACAAGGTATTTTAATGCTTTTGGTTTTAGACTGTCATAAATATTTTTACTTGAATAGACGTACTGCAAGTGAACATTGATGCAGACTGTTTCATCATATTATCTGCTAATGTGAAGTAGAATTGATCATTTTAATTATGTATGTATATGTATTCTTATGTTTAGCTTTTACTGAAAACTGAATGATAACTTAGTACACAATCTCTAGCTTTAAAAATTGTGTTATGTAGTGTTGCCAGATAATTCCTCTTGTTTCCACCTTTACTTTTCACAGTATAAAAGCTGATTTAGCCATAAAAATTGTGAATATTTTAAACCACGGTTTTTATTTTGACCAGTGTCTGCCCCCGTGTATACAGTATAAGGCAACTGTCCACTACTGTTTTGCCCAATCATTTATCGCTCTAAATAACTCTCAAAACTGTATAATTGGTATCTCTGTATTTGCTGCACTGCACATTTGTTGCTCATGAACAAATTAGACATTTTTTTTTAATTTTGTGCTATTTTCTTCTGTTTCTGTTTCTGCAGCAGAAATGATTAGGAACATCTTGCCAATAGGTGTAAAAGATATAATACTAAATTTGACATTCCCATTACAGAATGCTGATTTGGCTTCAAATGTAAGTGATTCTTTAATTCTCTTGCATTTACTAATATTTTGATAGGATAAGAGTTAATATTTTGCAATTTGTTTCAACAGACTTGGGATAAAGACTTTGATCCTAATGCTGTGAAGCTGACAGCATCTATATTTTATGGTCATATAAAGCTTCGTTCCAAAACCACCTCTGTGAAGCCCAGTCTGCTGCAAAAAGTCACACAAAATAAAGAAACTAAAAAGGACATGGCTTCTTTCATTATAAAGTTTAAGGGTATGGATTCAATATGAAACCTTATTAGTCCACATGTTGTAAAATGTATATTCAATATTACATGATAACTGGACTATTTCTAAACAAGTATGGGGTAGTTGCACTGCCAATTTTATTGTCAGTACCTGTATATGAATCTCAATGTGAACCAAGGCCCCCAGGCAAAACACATGTTTTGACATGTAAACCAGGAATGATGCTATTGTTCATTTATTAAATAATTTTAATTTTAATGTTTGAACAGAATATGACTTCTGCAGCTGTGTTGACTGCTCCTATTTGTAAAATGTACCACCGAGCCACTATGTAACATAGTTAAGCCATTATATAAGCAGGGGCCCAGAATTATAATTTTTTCAGAGTAGTAGATATAGACTGCATATTAGATGCTACAATATTATCTCCCATATTTCTTCCGTCATCAATGAATTTTTTTGGGTTTATATCCTTTTTAAGGATTCAACCCCAGACATGACTCAAGATCGTTCTATTTTTGTCTCAGGAATTTTAAGATAATCCTGTTTCCTGTTTTTGTATTTCCAAATTTGTGTTTTATGATCTACACTGCAACCAGACAGCCGTTTTGATTGTTTTGTGGGTGCTCAGTATTTGGAAACCAGCAGCATTTCAGAGGCTGCTGCCGCCCCTCTCCCACTCCTCGCTTTCAACTTTTAATGTCAGAGCGAATCCAGGGGGGCCATATCGCTACTGCAGTGATCGCTATTGCACTTGCTGCATTAGTAGAGCTGAATTTCCATTATTCACAATTTGAAAGTTTTGACCATTAAATTAATTCAAAAATTCTAATTAAAATTTTCAATTCGACCCTTAATAAATAAAGCTTTTTGCCACCCCTGGTAACTGGCCGGTCCATGCTGCCTGAGACAAGATTCTCACAGTTGGGGACCATTGCCTCCTCTTCAAAATCATTTAAATCACTACATTACGAATAACCATTTTGAATTTCATTACATAGTAGAAATACATATTGCTTCACAATTACAGTAAGAAATGATATTCAGTGTACATAACAAATTTCATCTTAGACCTACGGGTAAAGTATGTAGTAAAAAAAACCATTGGTATCACTAAAACTCTGTTGTGTCCTTTCTAATTAAGCACATTAACTAAGCTTAATTCAGTAATATCAATAATTATGTGACATTATGGGCCTCGTTAATCCTGCTAATGTTTTGTGTAAGCACTTTTCCTGTAAATTATAAAAAGCTATTTTTGTGATACAGTATGTTTTTTGCTTTTCAAGTTTCGCAGTATGTTCTATGACAACAATATTTTGTAATAATATACTGCATAGCATTCAGCAAGTAAGTAGAGCTGATTATAGGTGAACAGCATGCTGACATCATGTCTGACCTATAAAAAGTCTAAAGCTTACATGATGCTCCTCTCTTTGACATTAAATGAAACCATTTCCAAGCTTTCAGCTTTGCAGCAATCAGAATCAGCAGGAACAATCAAGATAAGTATGAATCCATTAGACTACATTTCCATACATAAGCAGTTGTTTCCCTCTGCACCCTAAGGAAATCATTCCTTTATTTTTATTGTTAGAGGTTAAATGGGTAATGCTAGACAAAACCTCTTGTTATTATTATTAATGTTTTAAAAAAGAAAGAAATTAGTGTTTATAATTTTGAAGAGGGGCTATTGTACAGACAAACCTGTATGTATTTGAATAGTATGAAGGTTTTACCTGCACTGGTTAAAATGTGTATTTGGTTCAGAAACTTTAATATAGTTCATATAAATAAGGTACTGTAAAGTCATTGGGGTTCCATTCAAGTGTCATCAGAGCTGCCAAAATGTGCGTAGTAGATAACTAATAAATGTATGAAAATATAATAATTTATACTTAAAGGAAAACCATACCTTCAGAATAAATAGTAAAATTAGAATTCAATCTTAACAAAAATTTGGCTAAAAATGCTATACATTATGTTTTGGGCTTTTGTTCCAAACCAAGGCAACCAGTGCCCTTTAGCAGTGGATATCTGTGTCTCTGAGTATGCCCCAGTAGCTTCCCATCCTCTTCTGATTCACTGCATTGTGCTGCTGTCACTTACTTGAGCTTTTTGACCACCTCACATTATACAGCATAAATAGAATATATTTAAGTTACAAAACATTATATATAATATATAATGTAATTAATTTAGATTCTCATTATATGGCAGCACAGAAACCAGTACAAATTAGCCTTGTACCATAAACTTCTATTACATGTGAACCTCATATTCTGCTTGATGATTTGCAACAAACCCTCAGATTAACTTCATAACAGCTGTCCATACCACACTGAGTATGTGAATGCCACTAACACTCTTTAATATAGTATTATATTCAAATCTTATATTTTATTCTATCAGATAGTATTAGAATTAATTCTCTTACTCTTACACCCAGGTTCTCTCTCTCCAGAAGTAGGTGAGCCTCAGATTTCCAGCTGTCCTAAAATATAAAAGGCCTCCGGTTCCTCACAATTTAAGAATGCATCTTACTATACACAGTAAGATATATAAATACTGACATACATATAAATATACATACTGTATACATATTCTCCTCTACTAAGTTGACTCAGATGCATCTGTCTGCAAAGTTCATAATATAATAACCTCCTTTGGTAGATTTTCGGACCTCATGATAAATTATACAATTCACAATACAGAAAAAAAATATCAAGCCCAGCTCCTGTTAAAAATACAGCATATTCACAGTCAAGCAACATGAACAATAAGTCTTAGCATACAAGCCTCCGTTACTCTGAAGAGGTCATCCAATAAATGAGTAGGATTGAATGCACATGCCCTGACATACATATACATACATATAAAAATACAGGCCACTCACTGCTCACATTTGGTGGTCCAGATGCAGCATCTCAAACCCACAGCACAATTGTGGTACACACTCCATGGACTCCTAGGCGGTGGAAAGAGCAAAACAACTTTATTTCAAAAACACATTTCCCAAGATAAAATATTCTATAATTTTCCAGATTGACCCTTTATACTTGACCTCCCTCCAGGGATCATCTTTTTAACATTTCCTTTGAATAGCTGGGGATTAAACCTCTTATTGTAAAAAAGCATGCATTTTGTAAACTTGAATGCCCACAATGCAACTTTTAGCCTATATGTGCATTTTAAGAGTACTATACAGAAGTATATTACATATTATTGTGCTTGAATAATACTACACCCTGACACTTGTGCAATGCACTCTAGAACCCTGTTCTTAACTCTTTCTTAAGGTACAACCACCACAAAGATTCAGGGCACAGTTGTTCCAGTGTTGTCCAGCTGGTAGCCTGCAGCCCCCTTTGTGTGGCCCTCCATTAAAGTTAGGCTGCTTTAAAAGGTATTAGAACTGACACTAACTGGCACCTGCATTGTTCACACCTCATATGCATGCGATAAAAGGCCGGCATTGTTCACACTTGCAATCCCAGGTATTGTTCACACCTTTAAGTACCTACATTTTAAGGACCCCTATTGTTCATATGTTCACACCTCAGAGGGACTGTAGGATCAGCACTGCAATGTGCCATTGTACATAGTACAGAATGTACTATTCATTCATCTTAGAGTGGTCCTGATTTGCCACAAAAATCGGGACAGTTGGTAGTTATGATCCAGAACTCAAGCAAGATGATGAAATGTGCATTTATGTCCTATTATAAGAGTGCTCAATCACTAATGGCACCAAGATTTCAGGACAGCTCAGTGGCACAAATGGGATTAACAACTTGTGGACCTGAAGGCTGAATGCATAAAGGTGGCTTTTTATAGTACAATATATTAATTTACTTTATATTGATATTAATTTGTTGCTAGGTTTGTTTCTATGTAACTTATAATGCATAACTCTACACTACAGGTGGTGCCACCATTCCATCCAGTCAGTGTATTTATCATTACTCAGTATGCAAATAGCTCATATACTCTGATGAAGTGTCAAGCCTTTTGACACGAAACACGTTAGATGTAAATCCCCTACTCTGTAACATTTAATGCGCAAGAATAAAGTAAATTGAAATAAATATACCAGACTCCTGAATGCCTTGATCAGCTCTCCGCAGCGGTAAATGTGATTGAGCTCATATACTGGCAACTGTATTTTACAGGTATGGGATTCCTTATCTTAAAACTTGAGTAAAAGTGGCCATGCACATGGTTCCTTGTATATCATTTATTTTTTTGGCCCACGGGATGATAGGATGAATATTGTGCAGTGCTGTTCCTACAGTGCGGGTTTGTTTGCACACAGCGCCTTTACTCATTAACCTTTCTTTATAAAAAGATATATTTATTTAGGCTAATGTCTCTCAGTCTGAAACTCAGGTCAAGAATCAATCCTAACTTTAGAATCAACCCCTTATTTAGCCAGCACAGTGGTTTTCGGCACCAAAATGCAAACTCTTGTGATTCTGCTGCATGTGCCTTCACCCAGGCTGATTCAATGGATCTGGCTGCAGGCAAGGTAAGGGGTTGATTACAGTGTAGTGCCTTATTCTCTGCTTGCCTTCAGCAGCCTGAGTTTCAGCCCCGATGTGACATTAGCCTTAAGTTGCCTTTACGTTTTTTTTTTTGGATAAACATTAGCCTAGTAACTCTGCTAATTAAACCTGTGTCAAAATGATGTGGTTATATAAATAGTAGGTTCCAAATTGGATGGTTACATGTTTTGTTATAAACATAGCTAAAGGGTATAGCTGCTGCTGCTGCTGCTTTGTAAGGGAATGGACACAACCATTTGCATTACACCCTTTTTCAATTCTAAATTTTATTCAATGTAATAATATTTTACAAATCTATTCTTTAAAGCATAAATAAAAACTTTGTTTGATGATGCCTTTTCTTTATTTAGTTTATCTTTCGAAATGTAATTGAAGTATTAACATTTGTTTTTCTCTTCAGATCTGTTCAACTTTGAGTCTCTGGATCCATCAGACTATATGGATAATACAAATGGAAGTGCACAGCCATATATTTTATTAAAGGCAGTTTACAGTAGTGGAGAAAGAGGTGTGTCACTTTTGAAAATGTTCTTAAATAAAGGATTATATCATAAGAATAATTTGGCCTTGATTCCAGTACATGCCTTATCATGTTAATGACATGCTTTTAAAATGTAATCGTTTCAATCATAGTCATATAAAAAATTCTACTTATATGCATTCTTTCTTGCTGGGGTATTTGTTTTTCTAATGATGAGATCTGGTGCTTGATGTTAATGGTTAACTATAGCTATAATGGTTGAGTACTTTAATGTAATTACAGAATATTGGCTTCTTAACATGGTCGATAATGCAGAATCATTTGTTAGGTTTGCTTCAGTGCAGTAACAAACAGTGCCGGGCCAGTTCTGTCAGTTGCCCCAGGCAACCAAGCTGGTCGTTAGCAACTTCGGTCCCCACCACAGCTGTGCGCAACAGCGCGCAATCTAGGACTCACGTGCGTAAGTGCGTAACCGAGGACGCGCGTGCGTAATTGCGCGTAACCGTGCGCAACCGAGGACGCGCATGCGTAATTGTGCGTAACTGTGCGCAACCGAGGACGTGCGTGCGTAACTGCGCAATCGAGGACGCGCGTGCGCAATCGAGGACGCGCGTGCGCAACGGCTGCGCGTGCGTGGTCGTGCGCAAAGCACTTCGACTTCACAGAGCGCACCCACTTTTCAATATGGTGACACTTGCCGGACTAGGGGTAGGCTGCATATAAGGTAAGTGCCTGGCGCCCCCAAACTTTGCGCACTAGGCACGTGCCTCTTGTGCCTACCTCTAGTTCCGGCCCTGGTAACAAAACATACATTTTCTGTCATTTTTCTAACTGCACCAGGTTGAATTATCTATTGCATGTTAGAGGATACTGCATAAATGTTTTCCCTATGGAATATATGTCGAAGTTTTAGCGTTCCCTTCCTGTGAACCCTATGTTATTGAACATTTGCAGGGGGAATGGTTTAAAGTTCTGTGTCCACAGGGTAATTGTTTTTTCATAGACTCTATAAAAAGCTTAATAACAAAAAACACAATATAGATCATAAAAACCAAATGCAAATTGACTCTGAATACCACTCTATACATAATACTAAGAGTTACTGTAATCTGGTTGCTGAGGTGCAAATGACCCTAGCAACCACACATTGATTTACATAAAAGACTGGAATATAAATAGGAGAGTGTTTAGACAGATAAGTAATAAAGATGTGTAGTCTTACAGAGCATTTGTTTTTTAGTTGGGGTCAGTGAAAGCTGGAAAGAGTCAGAAGGAGAAGGCAAAAATAAACATTGAAGACCAATTGAAAAAGTTCTTAGACTTGACCATTCTATAATATACTAAGGGGAATATTTATCAAGGGTCAAATTTCCAACCAAAATTATTTTGGTTTGATCGAATTCGATTTAAAGCTTTTCCCAAAAAAAACTTTGATTTTTCAAAGTCCACCAATTGACTATAAATAGGTTCTAGGAAGTCCCCCATAGGCAAAAACAGCAATTCAGCAGGTTTTAAATGGCGAATGGTCGAAGTCGAATTTTTAAAGAGACAGTATATTAAAAATTTCGTTATTTGAATTTTCGAATTTATTTCAAATCGAATTTGGACTATTCCCTAGTCGAAGTACACAAAAATTAACTCGAAATTAGAATTTTTTTTCATTCGAAAATTCACCTCGACCTTTGATAAATCTGCCCCTAAAAGTTAACTGAAAGGTGAACAACGCCTTTAATATATTTCATAAGGCGAAAATCTTGCTAAGAAATAAAATCTGTCCAAAAAAGCTTGAAAACAAAAAATGAACCAGCACAATCTTCTGAATGTTCATAATTTTAAGAGTACAAAATTGGTACATATTTACATCAAAACACAGTATTACTATAAAAGGTGGTTTACTAAACATGGAAGTTTGGTATTAAACACATGTACAAATCATATTTGCTTTTTTTTTTTACTATTACAAACCATTGCTATTTCACAGAAATCATCACACTTTACATCTATCCGATCACGCAATGGTGGCAAACCGTAATGACGTATGTAGTGACTCGTGCTAAAACACCTGTGTAATGACACCAGAACACCTGCATAATGACACCAGAACACCTGGCACCTTAACAATGGGCAATAAATATTGATATAGTGGAAATTACGTAATAACACCACTAAATAACACAGCACAATGTCACATAAACAAAATCTTGTAAAAATGCTACATGTGCCAGCAATCCAGACAAAATAATTCATTTCAATAGATTATCATTTGTTCCTGCTCCTACAAGCGAAAATGCATACATTCATTTTTGAAAGTGTGTGTTTAACAATAAGGGGGTTATTTATTAGGGGGCCGATTCACTAACTTCGAGTGAAGGATTCGAAGTAAAAAAACTTTGAATTTCAAAGTTTTTATTGGGCTACTTAGACCATCGAATGGGCTACTTCGACCTTCGATCGTTGGATTAAAATCCTTCGAATCGTTCGATTCAAAGGATTTTATCGTTTGATCGAAGGAATTATCCTTCGATCGTTCGATCAAACTATCTGCGCTAAATCCTTCGACTTCGATATTTGAATTCAAAGGATTTTAATTCCTAGTCGAATATCGAGGGTTAATTAACCCTCGATATTCGACCCTTAGTGAATCAGCCCCTAGAGGTTGAGTTGCGTGTAGTAGCAGTAAAAACTTGAATTTTTCAGAATAAAAAAAATAAAAAATGTTCTAGCTTTATTATGCTCGAAACTGCAAAAAGCCAGAATCCAAAAATACTCCAGCTAAAACCCGTCAAGGTAATGTAGAAGTCAATGGCAGAGGTCCCTTGAAACATTTGAAGAAGTTTTTAGGCTTCATGATGTTTGGTTTTTTTTTTGATGTTTTGCACTGTAAAACTTTCTCAATTTGAGGTATTTCAGTTTTTTTCACCAATAACGCAATCAATTCGAGAATTTGAGTTTTTCCCCCAAATTGCATTTAATTGAGTTTTTACATTCTGTTTTTTTTTTATAAATAAGCAAACAGTCGAGTTGTGAGTTTATTCTAGGTAGAAAAAAACTCACAAACTCGACCTTTAATAAATAACCCCTTAGTGTACTTTAGAGTTTCCTATAGTAATTATTATTTGTAATTTTTATGCCATTTTGGAACATAATAACAGTGTTTGCTTTTTTGTTTAGTATCTCCCATGCTTGGAATCTGGTCACTAAAGCTTAATTACCCTAGGAAGCAGACAAATGTTAGGAAGCCAGAATGTAATGTGAATTGGATATGGTCATAACAGAAATATAATCAATATAAAACAATTAACAATAAACAATAAAACTGAAGCTTCGCATTCATTGTGTTTCTCAATGGCAGGAGCCAGTGACCCTGACAAGGGGATAGCGAATGAAAAAATGCATACAAAATAAATAATCATAACTAATTTTAAAGATGATTACAATGGTTCCTTTTATGACATACAAAAAGGTAATTTAAAAGTGAACTTCCTCTTTAGAATCTGTTGTGCATCACCTTCACAAGTTTTACCCTGTTGTTCTTAAGGGGCATCAGGTACAAAATCTTTCATGTAGAAAATCCAACTTTTTCGGGGTTTCCGGCAAAAACTGATAAAAAATTAGAGCAATTGTGGAAAAAAAGCCCAAAAACTTAGAGCAATTTGGGCTTTCGCTGGATTTTATCAAGTTTTTCTGTGATCTGATAAAATCGAGTTGTTTTAATTAATAAAATATGAGATGAATTCAGATTGTAGTAAATAACCCCCTTAAAGTGGTAATGTTAGATACAAAGTGGCTAGAGCATATCCTGCCAAAAGTACTGTATTTCAAGAGCCTCCAATCAATGTGCTGTTTTATTTGTGGATATATGTTTCTTTTCTAATAAATGTTATAGGAATATAGTAAAATAAATGTAAAAAATCTATTTTTGTTAACCATCAATTTATTTAATAGATCCATTTACACTTGGATGGGTAAAAATTAATGCATTTGAACAGGAAGATAGCAGCACTCAAGAAATTTGGCTACCTAGAGAATTTTCAAATGTTTTCTTACTGCATTCTGAGAGATATTCTTTTGATGAGAGTACTCCAGTTTCCAACACATCAGGTAATTGAGCTTGACTGATTAATAACAAGCCATATAGTAATGTACATTTCACTGTCAAGTTGCACATAAATTATCATTAACATAAACACATTGTATTTCAATATAACATAATTTTAAACAAATAAACGAAAAAACTTCTTGTTACATATTTGACCATGATCCTTTGAAATATGGACACAAAGGTAGATGCTGTGTCCAACATTGATTTAATTTAGACTATGCAATATTTTCCTTTTCCATGCTGAACCCAAATGCTTAACCTATAGTATGCATGCCTAAAAGTAATAATTATAACAAAATTATTTGAAAAATATTTTCAAATTTTAGAAGTAGGAATGCACATAACATGCTGGTATAAGCACCTCATGCACGCCACTAAACTTACCCTCGCACCCTGGGAGCTACCTCATGTTCTGGGAAGCATAGTGTTCGCAGGGGGCATATTTTAAAGGAATTGTTCAGTGTAAAAATAAAAACTGGGTAAATAGATAGGCTGTGCAAAATAAAAAATGTTTCTAATATAGTTAGTTAGCCAAAAATGTAATGTATAAAGGCTGGAGTGATTTGATGTATAACAAGTCAGTCAGAGCACTACTTTTCAGCTCTCTTGGTTTACACTGACTGGTTGCCCTGGTTACCAGGCAGTAACCAATCAGAGACTTGAGGGGGGGCCACATGGGTCATTTCTGTTGCTCTTGAATCTGAGCTGAATGCTGAGGGTCAATTGCAAACTCACTGAACAGAAATGTCCCATGTGGCCCCCCTTCAAGTCGCTGACTAACTCAGAGTTATAGAGCTGAAAAGCAGGAAGTTGGATTCTGGCTGTTTTATTAGACATCTGTTCACTCCAGCCTTTATATATTACATTTGTGGCTAACTAACTATATTAGAAACATTTTTTATTTTGTACAGCCTATCTATTTACACAGTTTTTATTTTCACACTGAACTATTCCTTTAAGGAAAAATATTGTTTCCCTGAGTGCAGACTGTATTAGCCCACATCTCCAGTGAATCCTAATCACACTGACATGAATCGTTGGAATTCTGTCTTGTTAATATTAATATTTGGTTTTTGCAAAATATTTCCTTCTAGGATCTAATGACTCCTCAATTGAATTTACTATATATGATCCTGCAAAAGAAATCCAAAGTTTAAAGAATACCACAAGTAGAGGAAAAAGCAGGTAATTTTCTAAATTCATGGAGCAAAGTGGCATGGATTAGTCAACATACCAGTGATTGTCAGTACATATTAATGTGTTGCAAAGAGAAATGTGCAGCAGTTATTCACTGCTGAAACAGGATCCCACCATGTGACCATGAATTCATGTCATAAAACTGTGGTCTGTGGTGGCAAATGTACTTGGCCAGACAACAGCCATGTGACTCATTAAAGGAGAACTCAACCCCCCCCACTAATAAAAACCCCTACCCAGTACTCTACATATTTCCCCCTCCCTGCTCCCTCTTCCCTGCATAAGTGATAACACCTATAAGTGCCCCTAATCCTTTACTTGCCTATAGGTGCAGAGTAAGCGCAGCAGAGCTCATGGGCGCCATCTTCCGGCTCTTTGAGTTTCTTTGGGAAGTGAGCACTGTATTGGCGAATGCGCAGTTGGAGCAGTCTTTCTGTTTGTAGCAACTGCGCATGCGCCAAAAGTGATGAAAATTGCCGAAGGGAAGGAAGAGGTCCCAAAGAAATATGAAGAGCCTGGAAGATGGCTCCCATGAGCCCTGCGGAGCTTAAGGTGGCCATAGACACACAGATCGGATCGTACGAATCGAGGGTTCGTACGATTTTCGGATCGTGTGTGGCGTGTGCCGACATCTTTCGCCCGGTGGAGATCGGTCGTTTGGTCGATCGGTCAGGTTTGATTTTGACCCGACCGATCCCGCCGGAGCTCATGGCACATCGTAATCTGATCGTTCGGCCATACGGCCGAACAATCAGATTACCCCCGATACAGCCATGCCTGTTAATGGCATATCGGGGAAAGATCCGCTCGTTTGGCAACATCGCCAAACGAGCGGATCTTTGCATCTATGGCCACCTTTACTCTGCACTTATAGGCGAGTAAAGGATTAGGGGCACTATTTGGGGGGAGAGCAGGGAGGGAGAACTATAAAGGGTACTGCGTAGGGGTTTTTATTTGTGGGGGGTTGAGTTCTTCTTTAACAGAACCAGGAGTCTTCCCTTTCACCCATGCTAATTGTTACCATACATAGGGAAACAAACAACACCATACTCCAATGTGACTCCATGCTGCTTCTATTCAGTGTCAGGTGTGCACCCAAAGGAGTTGGAACTGAAAGGATTGCTTTTTAATGCAAGTTCCATTAATGAATTAAGTGAATTAAAGGATTTTTGCCCAACAACTGCAGGAAATTAGATTGACAGCACTTGCGGTCATAATTACCCTCACAGTTTTTCAGTGAAACGCAATAGTAGCCCATTAATCAGGTAATTAAAATAAGTGTTTAATACATTTTTTTTGTATTGTGGGTCTTTTTTAGAGATGAAGAAGAACATATATTATCAATTATTCCATTCTGGGTTCCACATAATGTATCAACTATATTGCCTCCTCCTACTACTGTACAGCAGTCGTTTGATTTATATATAGATGCTCTACATTATGTCCCTGACAATGCTACAATAACAAAGGTAAGTCAAGGGATATTGTACTTGAAAGTACTGAATAATAGTTGGTAACGTTGGTTTTGAGTACTTTTATTTACTTTAGGGTACAACTGCTCACTTCTGTGGTAATAGTAAAGCCTGTTCTTATTCTTGGCTTGGAATATTTCCCAAGACGATCATCAATAATAGGTTTATCCTTATGGTAAATTAATGTATATTGCAATTCCTTTTTTTTTTTTACTATAAAGGAAACTGTACATAAAACAAACTAGCCTGAGCAGTATCTGGATATCTAATCATATGTATAATACCATGAATAAAAGGAATAGGCAGATTAATTATATTTATTTAGAACATTATATATATATATATATATATATATATATACATATATATATATATATATATATATATATATTAAACAATGAAAGGTAAATGTTCACTAAATTGTTCTGAATGTCCAAAGAACTTGGATCATACTGAGTAAAATCATGTTGATTTGTCTTTAGGTGTCTGGAAAAATTCTAAATTCTGGAAAAAAAACTATGTCGCCAATTGTTGCGCTTTCAGATTTAAATAGTTATTGGAGAAATCCGGAATTCCATTTCTGTCTGCCGGTTAATACTAAGGGTGAAAAGCTTAATATTGCCTCTACTGTTCTATTTGAAGTGTCAACTGTGGATTTAGACTCAAAAGCTTTGGCAGTAATTGGTAAGCGAGTAATCATGCCTATTCATTTATGTTCTGCAATGCAATATAGAAGAATGTTTATGTTTGCACCAAAAGTACACTCATAAAGCCTGTGTTGTTAAGGTAATCTTGGATTATTTATTTGCAGTTATTGTAAGGAGCAAGCAAATCATTGTGGATCACTGTTTGTTACAGATAGCAAGAGGGTGCAAGGGAGGCAGCATTAGTAGTACTGCCCTAATGATTAATCTTTGGTGCAGAACTACTAATGGTGCCCCTTGGTGCTTTGAGTGGAAACTGTGCCACTCCAGCCCACAGTGTTTTAATTACTGCTGTTTATGAAACCACTTATAGTGTCATAACTGTATAAAAAAATTAACTAGATTTGTACCTGAAATCTCAATTGAGTGTCATGTCCTGTCATTAGTATCTCTGGATATTTTCTGGAGGAAAAAAAGCAATTCTGCAATATTTTGTAACTTCTTTTTAAATGCTGATGTTTAAATTTACACCACTGCAGTCACTTCAGGGACTATAACAGATTTAAGATTGGTAGAATAGATAAGTAGTTAAACTTTTAATATACAGCAACCGGCCTTTAACCAAGTCTACCACTCAGAACTCTGTTTATTTGATGAAGATTATACAATCTTTCAATACTATACGTCAACAGAATTATTTACTAGCAAACCTTTTGGGTAATGAAATAAAGAGGGCAAATTTGTGCAGGTCCAGTAATTCATATCAACCAATCAAACACTTGCTTTTCAGCAGCTGACCAGTGAATGCTGTATGTTGATTATTTGATATAGGCCTACAGCAAACTTTGCACATTGAAATACTTTATCCCTATAAGTCTTACTATTTTATGGATATAACATTTGCCTTATTTATTACTTGCCCTCTGCCTTAGCACTGTCTTGCATTCCTGTACCCTTTTAGATTGTCCCAGAGAGTATCATTCCTTAGATCAGTGGTCCCCAACCAGTGGCTCACAAGCAACATGTTGCTCTTCAACCCATTGGATGTTGCTCCCAGTGGCCTTAAAGCAGGTGCTTATTCTTGATTCCCTGACCTAAAGGAAAGTTTTAGTTGCATAAAAAACAGATGTACTGCCAAACAGAGCCTTCTGTAGGCTGCCAGTCCACATAGAGGCTGCCACATAGCGAATCACAGCTCATATTTGGCTCCCCCGGGAACTTTTTGCATGCTTGTGTTGCGCCCCCAACTTTTTATACATTTGAATGTGGCTCACAGGTAAAAAGGTTGAGGATCCCTGCCTTAGATAGTCCCAAAATGTTTCGAAGGTTTAAGTTGTATAGTTTTATTACTCTAAAAAATTGATTTCTAAACATTTTATATGTAAAAATGATCTTATTGGAACTCCTTGTCTGTATTCACATCAGGATACTGTATGCTGCGTGTGTTTAACAATGAAGGGAAGCTCAATGTTGGGGGATTTCAACTAAAACTACGAAACAGTGTGCCTTCCAAGCAACTTTCTTCACTCAGTCCATCAGCTTTCAATCAGTATACAGTTTTTCCCTGTTGTTCCCTGTTGATTCGACTTCTACCACATACTGAGGTGAGAAAGAAAATTGTGTATTTTTCTATAGTATTTTGTGGTTAAAAGACAGCCCACAAATGCAAAGTGCATATTCAATTCTTACAAATGCTCTAGGGCCACATGATGGAGCAATGCTTAGCAATACTGCCTTACAGTGCTGGGGTAATGTGTTTATATGTTTCCCTGTGCTGGCATGGATTTTCTCTAGGTACTCCCTCCCATACTCCAAAAACATGCATACAGGTTTATTGCTTCCTATCATCTTGTATATGAATGTTATAGGATCCTCAGAGTGTGAGCTCCACTGGGACAGGAACTGATGTGAATTTATAATTTCTGCAAACTGTTGCAAAATATGTTATTCTATATAAACAAATAATTATAATAGAGGTATGGGATCCGTTATCTGGAAACCTGTTATCCAGAAAGCTCCAATTTACAGAAAGGCTGTCTACCATATACTCATCAGGTTCTAAAATATTATTTTATAGTTTGCATAAAACAGTGGTGCATGCGGTATATGTGTACATTTAGGTGCTTTTCCATTAGAAAGTGTTCAGTTGCCAAAGTTACCCTTATTAAAACGCTCACCGACCTCTGTATAATTCTGATGACCACATTCTCTTTTTCGGGAAAAGAGAAGAGTTGATGAGATTTTGAGTGAAGTGTGTTGAAAGAGTAAAATAAGAAGAACTTGTGGTGTTTCACTTCGCTTGAAACCACAGTGACACCATGCATGCCATTTGTATAAACACCACAATGACATTTCACCTAAATGTATTGGAGTCACTGAGAAGGTGAAATTACATTGTGGTTCAGGCATTTTAGCTCTGCAGTAGTATATACATTGCCTACATTATTAGAGAAGCTTCTTTTCACTATGCTACAGTGTTCTTCGTTGAAATAAAAAAAGGCTGGTGGCAAATTCTCCATCAATATTGTACATCGAAATAATTGTTCTCCCAGTTGCTCATTCCAGAAATTTTCCCTGTCAGGCTTTGATCCCATAAGTGTAATGTAGAAATCAAGAGGTGTATAATAATGGCATCTGTGGTTTTGTTTGGTGCAATAGGTCATGTTTATTCCCAGTGAAAGACCACATGGTGAAATTCTAGCAGGGATTTGTGAAAAAAAATGATGAACAAAAACTGTATCACGAAAAAAAAGTGTGAATTGTGAACCTGTTAAGGTTCGAAATAAGTTGTTAATTTTACAGTCAATCTTTTTTTTGTAGATTATTATGTTTTGTGGGCAGCAATCAGTATTTCCACAGTATGAGAAAGTACTTCCATTTGTATTCTAAAAAGGTGCTGAATGTATCATAGAATCAGTAAATATTTGCTGACAAGTGTACTATACGTTTGAGAAAGCTTTAGTTTATATAATGTTTAGATTAAAATTTTAGTTGATTTAAGGTGTGGTGACCCAAATTACAGCAAGACCCATATATCTGGAAAACCCCAGGCCCCGAGCATTCTGGATAATAGGTCTCATACCTGTACTAATCTGTGATACTTTAATAATAGTTTACAGGTGAAACATATGAACAATAAACATGGCTCCAAAAACCTTCACATCCCAGACTTTTTTTTTTTTAAAGTGTTACCTCATCTTAAATAATAAATTGATCTAATAGCAATCTGTCTATTTGCAAGCTATGTAATAATAGTTTACTTCTTTGTACAAATCCCAGCCTTCTTTCTAGTATGCTGTGAACTCTGCACAAACCCTTACATGCTAAAGAACATGTAAATAAAAATGATAAAACGAAAATGGGAAAAAACTTTACAGGTTCCTAATTTTATTGTCAGAAAGAGAAAAAGTATTTTGTCATTAGGAATAAGTGCTATACTGGTCTTGCCAGTAGATGGAGTATGGTTGTATACATATAAAGATCTAGCAGGGAAGTGATGTGGTTGCAGAATCTATTAAAACCTTTAACAGTGGCTTGGATTATTTATTAAACAAGCATAATATCCAAGGCTATTGTGATCTTAACAGCTACAGTTAGTATAGCTACAAGTTTGGGATCTGTTATCCAGAAGCTTGTTATCCAGAAAGCTCTGAATTATGGGAAGGCCATCTCCCATCTCCAAATAAACCAAATTTTTCTAAACTTTTTTCCTTTTTTTCTGTGATAATAAAAGTACCTTTTACTTTATCCAAACTAAGCTATAATGAATCCTTCTTGGAAGCAAAGCCATTTTATTGGGTTTATTTGGGGGTAGATTTATTAAGGGTCAAATAGTGAATTCAAATTCGAATGGCCTATTTTTTTTTGGTGTCAAAATTCACACATTTTAATCCCCCAATTCGACTGTAAATTTGAATGTGGGATTCATCACATCTCGACCATCAGTTCTAATTTGAATATTCGCCACCTAAAGCCTGCCCAGTTAATTTAAGTGAATGGCACCGTTGAACCATTTGAATATGTTAAGTGCCTTCCTGACATTCGAGATTTAGGGAAAACTCGATTCAAATTCGATTCGAATTTTCAGGTGAGGACTGTTCGATCGAATATTAGATGTTCAATTTTTTTCTTAAATAACCTCCCATTCAAATTGCGAGTATATTCAAATTTATTAGAGTAAAAAAAAATTCACATAAATTTGAAATTCTACTTTTGATGAATCTGCCCATTAATGTTTAAATTATTTTCTAGTAGCCTTAAGGTATAAAGATCCAAATTACAAAAGGATGCATTATCCAGAAAAGCCCAAGTCCCAGGCACTCTGGATAGCAGGTCCCGTACCTGTGTGTGTATACAGGTATAGGATCTGTTATCCGTTATCCAGAAAGTTCTGAATTTTAAAACCTTTTTCATTTTTCTCTTTAATAGCAAAACAGTACCTTGCACTTGATCCCAACTAAGATATAATTAATCATTATTGGTGGGGAAGCAATCCTATTGGGTTTATTTAATGTTTACATGATTTTTAGCAAATGTAAGGTATGAAATTCCAAATTACAGAAATCTCCCTAATGCGAAATGCATTAGGTCTCAAACATTCTGGATAACATTATTTAGTTTTTATATGTGAGCATATAGATAGGTCTGTTTATGTATGTGATACATGTGCACTGGGATTGTTGGAGGGATTGAACTTGATGGACTTTTTCAACTCATAACAACTATGTAACTAAGAGTGCCTCAAGGTTTGAATAAGTAAGATAGTAGATAGGTATAATAAAAAGGAAACTTGCAGCACACTTTCTGCATTTGTTCGGTTCGGTATTCTGCCAGGATTAGGCCTTTTTCAGCATGATTCAGATTTGGCTGAATCCTCGTGCCTGCCTGAAACAAATCAGAATCCTTAAAATCATGGATTCTGTGCATTCCTAATTTGTAGATAAAAAAAAAAAATAAAATACTAGTTGCAGTCACAAACGGAGGTGCTACATTTCAGCATGTGGAGTGGTAATGGCAGATAGTAGATAGATATTAGTGCAACATGGTATAGCTACACTGCTATTCTGTTTAAAATACTCTAGAAACCAGAAATCACCTCTTACATTTAGGCTGTGCTAACTTTTTTGTCAGATCATTCTGTATCCCCTTCTATATCAACAGGCAGCTCTGCAACACATGTAAACTGCAACTATCCAGCTATTCAGCTTTATCAACAGCAGCTGGAGGGCCACAAGCTGAACATCCTTGATGTATATGACAGTATATCTAAAAGCTGTTACACAATATAACATGTTTTTACTGTGTACACAGACGATTCCTTCTTGATATAGTTGCTTTTATATATTAGTAGGAGGATATGCAACATGCTGAGGCATTCTCCGGCAACATTATTAGACCATAAAAATTCTTGGGGAAAAACATGTTTGCTATTGATTAGATTAATCTTTTGCATGCAAAATCAAGTGTGCTTGGTGAAGGACTTCTAGTCATCTATATCAACGAACAGTGCAAAGCCTTTACTCAAGGCTGAAAGGAAAGAATGATGAGTCAAAAATCAAAAACGATATACTTGTAAGACTTCTGTAATGATATGAAATACATGTGGATTATAACAGTGGTTTCATTTTGCAAATGATAGTCATTGGCATATTTAGGTCAAAGCACTAAAGCAAAATCTCAGTATTCATCTTAAAAAGTGTTCATCCATGTTGTATTGTGCCACAAATGCAAACTGCAAAGAAGTAAATCGAAGCATTATCACAGAAATCTGCTTCAGGCCAGCAGTATTACTGGTAAGATCTGCTGAAAGGTTAGGAGCACACTGAAAATTACAGCACAGAGCCTGCCAGGAAAATATTATAGAGTACAAATGACACTTGCCCCAGGAACTGCAAGATCATTGTAAGGTTCAGTGATATGTCAGTCCTTGGCTGAGGAAATGAAAGCTAACTAACATGAAAAATGAAAATATCTTTTTCATCTTGCAAGATGTTTATTTGTAAAAATGTCTTTAAGAGGATGTTTTTATTTCAGCATTGCTATCATTTCAACTGTGTTCAGCCATCCTTTATCTGTTCTCTAAACAAAGCCCCACTCTGTCTGTTGTGTTAAGTTGAGTCTTTGGGAAATGGCACATTGGCATTTTGACTGCTGCCATCTGGGTGAAAATAACTTTGGTGAAAATGCCCTTGTCTACCTGTCACTTGAGCATTTTGCTTGTCAGTCTGTCTGCCACTGATCCATGTCCATCAGGAAGAGTTCTATTCTTTAAATGCATTTTTACCATTACTGCTTTCCACTAGATGGAACTTAGTTTTAGGGCAATGGTGCACTAGGTTATTTTGAGCTTTTTTCTCCAGAAAAAAAAAAGCATCTGTCACTTGACTGTATATACAATAGAGGAGCCAGATAGCTGTACAAAAGGCTTAAACAAGTTATCAGTGACTGACCCAAGATATGGTACTGAACATTTTAAGCAAAGATATTATGAATAAGGTTCAATACAGGATTCATTCTACAAAAATGCAGAAGTTTTGATTAAACAAGTTGTCAGTGACTGACAGAGGATATGGTACATAAATATTTAAGAAAAGGTATAAGGCTCCAATTGCTGTTATACTTAGTTTGTTTTTAGCCAGACCTAATTCTGATTCTTAGGATACCTTTATCTGGTGTGTACCAATGGATTCAAGGAAAGCTCATGTGAATTCAAAATTTAAAAAAGGGATTATGGGGTCGGCCTAGCAATTATAGGCTTACCGTTTGTCAACTGCAGTGGGGAAATTATTTCAAGGTTAAATCCTGGAAGATTTTTTTTGTCAAATGTTGGGAGATTTCAATGAAAACTAAGAAACAGTGTGCCAACTTTATTCATTCAGTCCATTAGCTTTCAGTCAGTATACAGTTGTTCCCTGTTGTTCTTTGCTGACTTTTATCACATGCTGAAAAAAAAAGTATTTTTCTGTAGTATTTTGTTAATTAATGCTAAAACACAGCCGTCTTGCACTTGGCTTCTAAGTGCCAAAAAATCAAATTACTCTCAAATAACTGCACTTTCTTCAACAGTGAGCTTTTAATAAATATCATATATGCATCATTTAGAAAACCCAAATATCATATATTTTACAATTAAAAATTGTACACACAAAAATGTAATGTAAAGTCTTTGAAATCTTTAGATACCTGTCACTCTGGTTGTTAAAATGTTAACAGTAAGTCTGCAGCATCCCCTTAAAGGAGAACTAAACCCCCCACAGTGATAAGTCCCCACTGCCCCCCTCCCTGCCTTCCCCCTGCTAAGTGTTACCCCCGAATTGTGTCCCCTGTAGGATTACTGACCGTACATGCAGAGTGAGCACAGCGGAGCTCACATGCACCATCGTCGGTGCTTAGGTAATCCTCGTAAAGTGAGCACCATATTGGCACATGCGCATGTGAAGCAATCTTCCGGTTCACAACAACTGCACATGCGCCAGAAGTGACAGAAATTGCCGGAGCAGCAGAAGAAAACCCTAAGATTACCTAAGCGCCGAAGATGACGTCTGTGAGCTCCGCTGTGCTCACTCTGCATGTACGGTCAGTAATCCTACAGGGGACAAATTCTTGGGTAACACTTAGCAGGGGGAGGCAGGGAGGGGGGCCAGCAGAGGGGGGCCAGTGGGGATTTATCACCGTGGGAAGGAATTCTCCTTTAATCACTTAGAATTCCTTCTCTAACCCACTCTGCCCCCTCCCTCAGAAATTTACATTGGCTGTTGTCTTATGAGCATGAAAAATTCACAAAAATCCCAAGAGCATGCATATTATAGTAAAAATATAGTTTATTAGTACATATTAAAAAGTATCAAAAAAATCCCCACATGGCCTAAAGCGTTTCATGTTGTTGGCTTATGAGCATGCTCAGTTCTTTTCAGCTCAGATTACTAAACACACCCTCTAGTCTAACAGCCAATGAAGTGATAGCATTGCTGGTTCCCATAGAAACTCTAGCTGTCTGAACCTATTTTTTCTCCTAACCGCCTCTCCTGAGCTCACCTTAACAGTGTTCTGCCCCAGCAGAACTTTTTATCAAAGTATGTTCTGTATGTGTAAACCTGCATTCTGCATTGCATGAACTTTACGGTATACATGTCCTTTTTGCAGAAATATTACTGTAAGAGAAAATGGCCGCTGGGTGAAAGCTGCTATTTGTTTAAGGAAATGTGATGGTACTAGCAGATGAAGGGGTATATGGAGTATAAATTATGTGGCTTGGGTGGGGAAGATATGCCCAGCATATATACATGGTAGGAAAATGTATGCTTTATATTTCCGTAAGTATTATACTGTTATCAAGTGCAGACCAATCAGGACTTATTATTCCTATCAACTGCATTTCTGCCACTTCAGTATGCAATGTGCTGCAATAAATGTGTCCTTCTCCCCATTCTCTGACATATTAGCTATTTTCACTCCATGGACAGGAGAACTCCTGTAGTGATGCAGAATCCGAACAGCTGAAAAGCTGCCTTCAATGTGGTGGTTTCCAAAGCCTGGCTTTGGAACAAAGTTTTGTAGAGGGAAGGTTGGATTCCACTAAATACTAGCAAATTCTGGATGACAATATGAAACAGACAGCTAAAATGTTGAAGCTGAAAAATGTATTGCTCTTATAAAAGACAATGATCCTAAACATATCTCAAATGCCACCATAAAGCTGCCCATAGATGTTGAGATTTTTAAAAGATCTGATCGTCATCGTGAGACCACGATTATCTCGGAACGATCGTACGAATTGTCCATTAACTAAAAAGACCAATTTGCCAGGAAAACAAAGGGTAGCTGCCTTCTTGGCCCTGCAGACATAGATAGATTGCACTGGGACCGACAAAGATTTTTTAACCTGGCCGAATTTCCTGACAGATGTCGGCCGAAAAATCGTAAGATGTTCGATTGTTCGAATCCCACTAACCGCACGATAATTTCGAAGGATTGGTCAGACTTCGCTAAAATCGGTCGTTCTGCAAGAGAAATCTTTGCGTCTATGGGGACCTTAAGCTACTTGAAGAATAGCAAGCTAAAGGTTTTGGAATGCCCCACAGTCCCCTGAGTTAAACATCAGTGAACATATGCTGGTAGATATTAAACATGCAAGACAGCCCAAGAAGATCTCTGAGCTAGCAGTGATTTGGAAGGAAAAGTGGACAAAAAGCCATACAAAAAAGAATGAAGCTGTGATCTGTGCCAAAGGGGCTGTTACTAAATACTGACTGTTGGGTGTCCAAACTTTTACACATGCAACAACTACTATTTAAAATTCATGAAATAAAATGTAACTGTGCATTTTAATATTTCCCAATATGTTGTTTTTTTAACATACTGCTTCCTGCAGTAGTTGTTTACTAGTTCATATACAAAATGAACTTAATATTTAGATAGATACATACTCAGGCCTCCAAATTAATTTGGATAAGTCAATTTGGATAAGATGACGGATCCAGAATGCACTCTGAAGGTGGCAGACAATTTTAAATACCTTGGGATTACCATACACAAAGATCCAGCATTGTTTCTACAACACAATTTATACCCACTTCACCATACATTTAAAGATACACTTGCGCATTGGACAAAACTACCCCTCATATTAAGAAGCAGAATAAATATATACAAAATTATTTATCTCCCCGAACTTCTTTATATACTGAATAATATCCCCTGCCATATACCTAAGAAAGCCCTATGGGACATAGACCGTACGCATTCTGAATTTATTTGGGGAAATGAAACTCCCACTTTATATAGGGCCACCCTAAATGCCCCGCAAGACCAGCTAGGAATAGCTTCTCCTATCTATGAACTTTACTTCCTGGCAGCTGAAGCCTTCCACGCAGCCAGCTGGAAGGCGTTTAATGCTGAAAATCCAGCGTCTATATTAGAGGCTTTATACCTGGCATCTGTTGAAAACATGCATAATGCTTTGTAAAGGACCAGGAAAGATGTTAGCCCTTTACTAACTGTGATAGATGCTGTCAATAGGGCCTGGGATGCTATGCTACATTTAACTAAAACAGCCAACTTCTGGTCATCAGACACCCCACTGTGGGGCAACAGTAATCTTCCACACTTTGCAGTCTTTCCTAGAAACATGGTCCAGGTTGGGGTGAAGAAACTGTCAAGCATTTATACCAACGGGGCATTCCATACCTTACCTCTTCTCCACCAAACTCTTGCTCTGCCTGACCTGTCTAGTTCAGATACACACAAATTAGCCACCTCTGTACAGCGCAATTCTCAACTGCTCCTCCACAACTTCAGTACTCCGAACTTGAGGACTTGATTGCCCAACCCAATAGAGCAGAGCTCTACACATATAGGCATTTGATTTCTAAGAGATATTCAAATAGATCCAAATGATTGGGAATAAATTATAGATAACCTCTACCTTCCTTTAGAGAGTACAAGAGATAAACTTATACAACATAAAATTACCCATCAAACATTTCATCCCACGGAAACTGCATGTCATGGGTAGAATGGGTTCTTCTAACTGTCCATGGTGCACAGCTCCAAGCGCTGGTTTCTTGCATGTGGGATTGCCCTGCTATATACCAATTTTGGAGGGAAATTGTGGCATTTATGTGACTATGAAGATTTTCATTCATCCAGGTCATGGTATATCTAGTATAGGTAAATCTAAAAAAAAAACAACTGGACTTGCTGAGTAATCAATGAAGACATTTCACTACTCATCCGAGCAGCTTCTTCAGTTCAACTGACTGGTGTGGGAAGTTCTCGGCATATAAACTCTTCCACTAATCACTTTTTTTTATGTATATACCTATACTAAATGTGGCCTTTATGGCCTTTATACCCCAAGTGCTCAACCCAACTACCTGCCTGCTAGGCCTCCTTGACTCCCTGGTGCCCAGAATACACACCAGATGCCTGATAAGACTGCTGCTATTCCACTGCAAATAGACGATCGCCCTACATTGGATGTGCCCTACACTGCCAACCCTAAATCGGTGGATCAAGCTTGTCATCTCACAATTGGAATTTGTATAAACTCACATACCTAGCCAGAGGCTACCCAAGCAAGTTTGGCTTGAATCGCCAGCCACCTCCTTCAACTAATAGACAATAAATCCAGCTAATTTCCTCCTCCCCTTCCTTCTTTACCACTTTATTTTCCTTTCTTTTAAAATTCAATATATAGCATTCTATTAAAAAAAATGTTTAAATAGGTAGTAGAAAATATACGTTTAATATGTGAATGGATATAAGCAGGCAGCATTATTTCAGCTATTCTCTGTTATGGCCTAGTATTCTCTACTAGTTTATTAAAAACTGCTGTAGCTGAAATATTTATCAAAATTGTTTCAAGAACACCGCAAGCAGCCCAAGCATGAAAGAAAACCATTACAGACATCATTATTTTGATTTAGCATTGCTGATCCAGCATAACATATGCTAGTGTGTTCAAAGCCAAGTATTCTGTTACTGCCCACTGATTTGTTGCACTCTTTCTCCATCTGCAGCATCCAGTGCCTGCTCCCAGGTATTCTGAAGGCTACTATTTCACAGAGGAAGCACAGCCTGGAAGGTCAGAACTGGCCATAATGTCCACTTTCCAAAAGGATGCTAATGTTCCAAAACTTGTGAAAGACATGGTAGCACATTTAATGGAGAGAGATCAGAGCCAAGGTATATAGATTATGAAATAGCGTTAATCCCAAAATTAATCCCAGGGTGTTTTTCCTGGAGTTGCAAAGTTACAAGTGATGCATACCACTTGTAAAATTTAGCAACAATTTAATATTTAACAAAGTATTTTTAAATAATTGCAGGAATCATTAAGCCCCATGTGTGGTTTGCATTAGATCTTAACAGTTGGTATATGAATTGGCATATGTATCTGTTTTAATAAATATAATTAATTTACACTTCTCAAGACAATTAATCCTAAAACAGACCTTATTACTGGTAATCCTTCTGGACAGAAGTTGTAAATTAGTCACTATTTAAATATATTTAGAATGTTGCACTGTTTCTCTGGTTAGTTGCAGAAGCTCAACTCAAAGACTGGTACAAACGAAGAGTCGATGCTGAAAAATCTTCTTTGCAAAAAGCATCCTTGAATTACATAAACATTCACAATGCAGCAAGATATCGCCAAGAAATTGGAATATGTATCAAAATAAGACAAGCTTTTGGACTTGGAGGTACCAGAGAGAAAACAGTCTTAACCAAATATATATGTTAATTTATTGCTGTTTGTGCAAGTTTTCCCCTTTGAAATTCTCCTAGTCACGTGAACCGTAGATATTGTGTATTTTCAGTTTCTGCCTCATTCTCTCGGTTTCACACTCTCGGCTGAACTTGAAATTAGTTTAGTGGTATGCAACAAAGATAATTTGTCAGACAAAATACAGTTATTTTCTTGCAAAAGCCACTGCAGTGTAAAGCTACCCTTTATTAACACTCAACCCTTATGAGTAAAGTAAATTATGGGTTATTATCCTTTGTGGGTTGGAAGAAATAGAAAAAGGAGAGCATTAAAAGGTTAGTGCTAAAACGTTAATGCTAGGTATGAAGTAAATATGAATTAGTCTGCTAACATTTTTTAAAGTAAAGTCCTGAAAATAACCTATATTGGATCACAATCTAAAAGGGGTTGGGCGTATGGTAATGGCAATTTCTCATGTACCTATTTCTCAAAAATATAGATGTTATTTTATTATGATCTAGTACAATCACATTTTAATTTGGGTTGAGCCATGGTCAGAATTAGATTAGATTAGTGTTGGAGAAGAATTGTGTAGCATGCTTATTATTCTTGGGTCTAATAAAATTAAAGATATAAATAAGAAGTGAGAGACAGAACAAGGAAGAAGCAGGTTTTAGACAAGGTTGGATACAATTATAATCAATGAAGAAGGGAAAGAAAAGCAGAACTGTGAGTGGGCCCTAAAACTAATTACAAATAAAAAATAGTGCACGCTATTCACAAAATAAGTTACTTTGTTCTTATACGCTTTCTTTGCATTTCTTCATGGTTGCATGAAAGGCATATGGCCCTATATTAGCACTATAATTAATTGCTGTTTTGAGCAGGTGTTGTTTTTAGGGTCCCATTAGTTGCATCTACTTGCACCTAATGAATCACATAAGAGTGCCATTATTGATGTTACACGCATTGATATGCCAGAAGTTATTTAATTTGGGCAAAGAGTAACTAAGGAAAACTTGCACCACAGCTTGCAAATGGCTTATCAAAGCAGATACAATGTAGTTTTGCCATTAGTAAATCACAGTCAAGTTCACACTACTTAGCAGGTGTCTGCATTCATGCTAGAATTCTGGATAAAAACAATAGTGTGGATAAACACCATAGTGATTTGCATAAAACAAGCTTTCTATATAAAAGGTTTTCTGGTGGGTCCAGAAATGCTTGAGTTTGAGCTACTTTTACTCTTCCTGACTTTATGCTACATTCATTGAACTAGGGATGGTACTAAAAGGGATACTGTCATGGGGAAAATTTATTTTTCAAAATTAATCAGTTAATAGTGCTGCTCCAGCAGAATTTTACACTGAAACCCATTTCTCAAAAGAGCAAACAGATTTTTTTATATTCAATTTTGAAATCGGGCATGGGGCTAGACATATTGTCAATTTCCCAGCTGCTCCAAGTCATGTGACTTGTGCTCTGATAAACTTCAATCACTCTTTACTGCTGTACTGCAAATTGGAGTGATATCACCCCCCCTCCCTTTTAAATTTTAGTTCCAAAGTCCCTGGAAATTCAGTTTTCTCCTCTTTTTCTATTCACAGTTGAGGGTCTCTACATCAATGCCTTTGCAAGAGTTTTGAAGGGTGATCAGAGCTTACATTTACCACAGTTGACACAAAATTGGGGCGGAGAGGAAAAATTTCTGACACGTTTACATGATTTTACAAGCCTTCAGGCATCACCCAGGTGGAAAGATTCAGCAGTGGTAAGTAAGAAAGACTGCATTGCATAATTTAGAATAAGATTTCCATGTCTATATGTAAAGTACATACTTACAATGACTGCCCATTTACAGAAATATATCAATATATTTTTTAATCTTATAAGGGCCCAAATGGGTTATTAAAGATTTGCGAGAGAAGATATATACATTTTTTTAAAGGAAAAAAAACACCCAAGAGCAATAAAAAAAAAATATACTGAAAATAGATTAACAGGGAAAAGTGTGTGTGTGTGTCTGCGCATTTTATATGCATAAAACCAATAACTACGTTGGTGATTCTTTTAACAAATGTTTTTGCTAATAATCTTATGTTAAAAAAACTGAAATGATTACTACTAAACAGCTTATAAAGCAAATTGGTCACAAACCTAGTGAATAAAAACAGCTTAGTAAAGAAAGGCAATACAGGATAGTCATTACACATATGCTTGTACTTAACATTGCAATCCACATCACAACTGAATGAATAAATTGTGTAATAGTCAATTGGGAATATTAAATTGCCTTATTTTATCTTTCCTGTGTCGTTTTCTACCACTTTGGTAATTAATGTAGTCTTTTGGTTTGCTATGTTCAGCAATATAATGAAATGATACTCATGCATTCTTCCTGTGTGATTGCTTTGAAATATTCATTACAATTTAAATCTTGCAGAGAAAATGTTAATGAACATTTAATTAGTAGCTAAATGCTGGTATTGTATATCGCAGAAAAAATAATTCTGTGCTTATTTAGGGCTAGCATAGTCCAAAGTCACATGCTTTTTCTGCATTGTGTTTACAACTTTAGGACATAATTGAATGCGAAATCTCCAACTGAATAACGAATCCCAAACTGGTTATGAAAGATTGTAAATTTTTGGTCTAATTGATCAAAACATTTCCATTAGCTTATCTTGTTCAACTCTTTTTCGTAAGATGCTCTGGGGCATCTCACTAAAGGATGTTTTGAAAATGGTGCATTAGGGCATTTTGCTATAAACTATAGTATGCTTCACTTTGGGAAATTGTAGGTGAGTTTAAATGTAGATTTTGTTATCTAAAATAGAAATAAGTGTATCGTAAAGGATTTCATACCCCACAACCGATAATTCTTCTTTATATTTGTGGGGCCCTAACTGAGTAAATTATTATAATATTAATGGTGTTTGTTAAAGCACCCCTCCTACAATTGCCTTACAAAACGTCTCTCATTTTTCTGAAATACAAATCCTACACGGAAATTGTATTATATTTTTTCTGCACCATTTACGTCTATGGCAATCAAGTTAATTTACTTCCTTCTGTCCATCACTGTCTAACACAGTAAGGGTGTGGCTTGTTCCGATCTGACACGATGAGAGGAAGCGGATGGAACGAGACGATGCTCCAAATATAATGTAAGTAATAGGAATGTGGGAACAACAAGCTGCGCGCACAGGGGCGTAACTATAGAGGAAGCAGACCCTGCGGCTGCAGGGGGGCCCAGGAGGTATAGGGGCCCCATGAGGCCCTAATTCATATACAATTTCAATAAATATTGGATAAACAAGTCAACCTCTAAACATTTTGGGGGCCTGAAAAATAATTTGCTGTGGGGCCCAGTAATATCTAGTTACGCCACTGTGCGCGCATTCGTCACGACACGACTGTCGGATGCGAACGCCGCATGTTACGCCTTCATTCAACAGTTGTGTCGTGTCGGATGTACACAGATTGTAGGTCTGACATTCCTATTACTTACATTATATTTTTGCATCCGTCTTGTCGCATCCGCTTCCTCTCATCTCATCAGATCAGAACAAGCCGCACCGTGGAGTTCAGCCCTTAATTATTAACATGCGCCTCTAGATTTGGGACTTTAGCACTGCTTCTAAAGTGCCACCATTGGACAGAGGGCAACTTAGTTTTACTAAATATGGAAAGGCCCATTTATCAAAGGTCGAATTTTGAATTCATGTAAATTTTTTCAATTCAAACATACAATGTTTCCATGGTCGAGGTGTGATAAATCTCACATTCAAATTTACATTCGAATAGAGGGATTAAAATTCAAATGTGTGAATTTTGAAACTCGAAAATTCTAATTCAAATTTACTATTTGACCCTTGATAAATCTGCCCCTTAATGTGAATTGAAAGCTTAAAGGAAACCCCAATCCACTGGGGTTAATGCACAATGCCCCCACTTTACTTACTTTTTTTGGGCATCCCTAGTGTGAATCTAGACTTGCACGTGCTCACTCAAGTAAAATGCAAAAATATTACTACTACTGCATCCCCTTTTAATAGTCCACTTTTGGCACTCCCTTCTTTCAGTCTTTACAACCTACAGTTTGGAAATTTCTGATCTATTGAAAAATTCCTGCATTTAATAAAAAGTGACATATTTGTATTTTTTTTGTAACACAGTTGTAGTTAGTGGCACCAAGTCAAATGCAGTTTTCATGTGAGCAACATTTGGACTTTCTTTAGCCTGCCTGAGCCTGAGAAGTAATTTTATTTGATATAAATGAATCTTCCGAATAAATCTGTACAGAGTGAAAGATTTTGTAATTTTCCAGAAGAATTATGGTGTTTTGCTTCTCTTGCATGCATTAATATTTCATTCAATTCATAGTGATCCTTTGTACAAGTGGTATAAACATGTTTTAGATGTATAAAATCTTTGTGCTAGGGACATTTTATAGGGTATTCTCATGCAGTGAAACCTCAACTTCACATACCTTGATTTTATGTTCTCCTGGATTTTACTCTGTGTTTTGTGGTCCCATCAATATATAACAGATAATGTATTTACCTGATTTTACATTTTCCTGGATTTTACACTTCTTTTTCAGATTACCTGCAACAAGTAAAATTGTGGTTCTACTGTATGCTGATTGTATCATGTTTAATTCTTTTAAGACACTATAGTACAGATGAAAATGATTAGAAAAGTCTGTACAAAAAAAAAATGTATTGCTTTAACAGTTTACTAAATAGGACTAAATGTTCAGAAATCATCATCATATTTATTTATAACAATGCTAATCACAACTTGCAATTTTCTAGGTTCTGCATCCTTATCTTGACAATCACAGTGCCCTTCTTGTTCAAATATTTGGTATGGATGCTGTGTATGTCCCCAATACGATAAGTGGACAACGGGGACATATTGTAGCCCGGAATGGACAGGATGTTGAACAGAATGTTGAACTTGAACCATTAATTGGATGGACTGTTTTCCCAATGTTTAATGGGTAATGAAATATTCTTTAATTTCTTTTTTTAGCTTAATGGGGGTGGCTCACCTTTAAGTTAATTTATGTTACAAAATGGTCTATTCTTAGCAAGTTTTCAATCTGACTTACGTTGTTATGTTTTATAGTTTCTGAATGATTTGCTTTCTTTTTTGCCTTTCTAATTCTAAAATGGGAGTCAATGATTAATACAGTTTTACTTTTATTGCAAATTTTTATTAATTATATTTCTATTCAGTCCCTCTACTATTCACACCCTAGTCTTCCATTCAAGCAACTGCCTCATTGATAAGGTAAATTGGACTAAAATGTAAGTTAAATGTGAAGTACCCCTTAAAAAGTATAGTGGCATTTTCCATTCTTAAAGGAGAAATAAAGCATAACTAAAAAAGTTGTCTATACCAATTAAAGAAGGCTTCTATAAAAGCCCAAGACCACCACAGTAGCAGTATGCACAAAATGTCTCTGTCTTAAATATATTGATAATGAGTTGAGTGCAGAGGACCTCTTGTATTTGTCTATATGTATTTTGTGGTCACAGCCTCATTGCACCCTCTCCTAATGTTTTTAAAAATTAGTGGTGAGCACAACTTTTCCTTGTTTGTTATAGTTAAACAGGAGCAGTGACCAGCTCCTTGTTGTAGCTCCCACCCTTCTATATGTATTTTGTGGTCACAGCCTCATTGCACCCCGCCTAATGTTTTTAAAAATTAGTGGTGAGCACAACTTTTCCTTGCTTGTTATGTATAAACACAAAATTGTTGTGTCATCATCACATAATTTAAAAATGTCAAATACCATACTCTTCTTCATCTGCCAGAGGTTCTTCTGTGGTGTGGAAGCCTGCAGCAACCTCTTATTTACAAAAACAACCTCTTAATTACAGCCACGAATGTAGTGTACCATAGCTACTATATATGTATGTTAAAGGAGAAATAAACTCCCCACAGTCAAAAGTCCCCACCTCCCCCTGCACAGTGTTACAGCAGAATTGTGTCCTCTTTAGACCTTTAGAAATACTGACCGCATATGCAGAACAGGGGCGCCATGTTTGATAGCCTTGGGGACTTCCGGATCCTCTTCTTGCTGTTCGGTAATTTGTGGAGCTTTCCGGCTCCAACTGTGCATGCTCCATAATGGACATGTTGGCGGTCACAAGTGTGGTCAGTATTTCTAAAGGAGACACAATTCTGCTGTAACACTGTTCAGGGGGGAGGCGGGCCAGTGGAGGGGGGCCAGTGGGGAGTTTTAACTATGGGGGGTTTAGTTCTCCTTTAATGGAGTATTTAAGATTGGCAAGAATTTGTAAAGCGCTAATATATTCTGGAGTGCTGTACAATAGAAGGGTATATACATCAAGGGGCACATTTACTAAAACTCTTATCTAATTTATTTTATTTTATGAAAACAAATCCGGCCAAACTCCCTTCTACAATTTTAACTCATTTATGAATCATTTTATAATTGGACTGAAAAAATGTCATGACAAAATCATGCATCAATTCGAATCATACAATTGACACAGTGAAAACTCAGACAAAAAACCGTGAATTTTTTGGATTATCCAATGCAGAAACAACTTCAGGGACTGCCATTGACTTATACCTGACCTCAACAGGTTTGATATGGCGTATTTCTGGATTTTTATTAGCTTTGGGGTATAATAAATCTCTAAAAATACGAGGTTTTTTTTCCTACTAAAAACCTCTACCATAAAAAATCAAGGTTTGATAAATAGGCCCCCAAATTTACAACAATTACTTTCTAACACAGGAAACAAGATAGACTCTGCTCAGAAAAACTTTTTTTTGTCTTAGAGGAGGGGGGGTGTAAAACACAAGATGTGAGGTTGGCCAAGATCAGAAGTCGGCAAAGTGTGAAATGTGGATTTGAGTATTGCACTTAGTTGCAGTGGCATATAGTGCTGTTGGACTGGGCCTACTAGGTCCCACTAGAAGATCTATTATCAAAGGCCAATTCTTGCAAGAAATGTGATACATGTCATATGGACCTGTGGTCATTTCTTTTTTTTTACTTTTTACTTGTTTTTAATGTTTTAATAATTTTTAGTTTGATTAAAAATACAATTTCAGATAACGAAGACTGTACATTGAATCAGTTACATGGCCAAAGGAACTGCGCCTGTAAACACAGAAATGCAGTTAATATAATCATGTATTAGAAGGCTATGGATATACCGTATGGTTAGTACTGGTATTGTTAAATATTGCATTCTCTGACATTCACAAGACCTGCAGTCTTTTACATTCCTCATAACATATCCAAAAGTGTGTTCCATGTCATTCCCTTCAATTAATCTACCATTTAATACTTTCTCTGTCAGGTGATAATTTAGAACCTTATCTGATATTTTCTCTCACTGGTTTGATTACAATTCTCACACATTCATAGGATCGGACTGGTCCGGCCTGGGCCAGCAGGACACAGGGAAAACAACCCGGTTGTCCTCGGCAGCCAAGACATACTCCCCTTGACCACTGAACTCTTGGACCACTCCCCTCCCCGATCAATAACAGGTACAGTCTAGCGGGGGCCTGACTCCCCCAGTCTGACTCTGCACTTTAATACCCAATTGTATACCATGCATCCAAAAGTAAGTGCAGTACTCTCACAAAGAAAATATATTGATAAAATAAATGTCCACTAAGAGTTAACAATTAAAAAGTAATATAAAAAACAATAATGAACCCAACAGTGTATTAATCAATTTTTATTTACCAATAGGCCAAGCAATGATGAAAAAATATATGAAGCAGGAGTAATATGTCTCAATGCCTGAATTATAGAATGTTTAAGAAGCAATCGTGTTCCATTAGATCATCAGACTGTCACTTTTAAAAAACAAAAAAAACATGAGCAGGAAGAACACAAACCCCAGGGTTTATTGTGGAATCATGAAAAACTAAAGAAAATAATAATGCCTGGGGCTGCTGCAGATTTATTAAGTTAACAGAAGGGAACTGTCAGGACAAACAATAGTTGTTCTGTTTAACGAGGGGCACTGTTCTAAGATGCTTTCAGTTATATTGTGGGGGAAGCGCACTTTTGTGGCACTTTGGAGTAAGCATTGAAGTTTTTCATGTGAACAGAGACATCCATGTTGTGTCACAGAATTCATCCTGTGTGCAATAGGGAGCACACTATAAAGGGAAGCAGCTGCCAGCTGTTCAGAATATTTTTATTAGTATAGTTTTTCAGGAGTCTTCCAAGTCTTTATTCAGATGAAATAAGTGAATAAGAAAGGGTCGAAACACAACAGGTAGATTATGTGTGTTTATTATGGATGGCTTAGCTTTCTGCAGTAGTTTATTTGTTGTGAATGAATAAGAAAGAAATAGCTAAAGATTTATGAATACGAGATTCACTGGATAGAGGACAGCTGTTGTGACTTGAAATTGTTAGTTTCCATTTATGTGGAAAAGTACACTTGTTTTGCAACTGAGAGCAAAGTTAAGACATAGAAGAAGAAATTTGGCATGTCAACATGGTTTCTGCCACCAGCATTTAGTGCAGTGTGTTTAACAGTCAAGAAAAAGTGTCTGGGATTGCAACCAATGGCAGGGTTGGAGTAGTGTTTGTAGTGAAGCTACAGGTGACATAGAGAATTTGTCACGATCGGCACCCTAATCCAGAACCAATACTAGGTTCCCTGGTCTTGGCTCTTGCTTCTGCCTTTAACAGCCACCTTTCACCGCGGGAGGAGACCTCGGCTATTCGGATGCCGCCAGGTCTTATAAAGAGAGGAGCCAAGCTAAGGGTTCTGGACGAGCAGAGGGGCACGATTGTAAGCAAAAGTCTTTTGGGCAGAAGGTCACAGTTCAAGGAGTAAAGAGAAGCGTAGTCAAATCAGGCCAGGTCGGTGCGGGCAGAATTCAAACGGAGTCAGACAGGCGGGGGTCAAAGCCGGTAGACCAATCAAGAATGGTCGAGACAGGCACGGGTCGGAATACAGATATCAGAATAGTCGGTTACCAGGCAGAAGCCGGGATCACAGAAGTCAGGAACAGTCATGCAGGCAGGGTCAAAACAGGTATCAGAACACAGGATTTACACAGGAATAGCACCAAGAACTCTCACAAGATGAACCTATAACGGGCAATGAATAGGATGCCAAATCCCCTTTAAATAGTTTGAATGTGGCGCCATTGCGCGCTGACGTCATTACGCCAGTGCCAATGCACATATATATAGCAGATGCACGCCGCGCGCACACTAGTAAGCCGGCGCAGAAGAAGAAGAGCAGCGTAGCGGGCGTCCCCACCGAGAGCGTGGTGGGCGTCTCCGCTGGCCACCAGGGTGAGTAGCCCTCACAGATCTCTTCTACAACTGAGGATTAGGTTGTATTCCTTGGCAAAGTTTTTCAGGTCCAGAGAGAAGGATATAATATGGCCATCAGAGCAGGCTGATTAGGAGAATTTGATCACTAACATGCTGCAAGGAAAAGTAAAAAAAAAAATTAAAAAGTAAGGAGAGAGAAGCAGAAGGAGAAATACAATCAGTGTATACACAGCATAAATACAATATAAACAGCAATAGCATTAGAAGCCTAACACCAAAGGGTTACTTCATTGTTCACTTTATTGTTCTCGCAGCCCACTAGAGCAATTAAGTGATACAGGCCATTTTGTGATGTGAATCTCTTCTTGGTGGAAAAAAACACAGAATCCTAAATTTAGAAAGTCCAGGAAAAAAAATTAAATAAACTGTTTTGAGATGAAACATCTCAGAAAAAAATGATTGTAAAATTAAAATTCCTTAAACACACAGACTCTGACAGGCTATTTGGTAGATTGAAGTGTAAGCATCAGTCCTGCTATTTGGTATATTTGGTAAGCATTAGCAGGCACAATGTACTAAGGAAGCCCTTTACGTAAAGGGGTGGTTCATCTTTAAATTAATATTTAGGGGCAGATTTATTAAAGGTCTCTTTTTTTATGGTCAAAACTGTCAAATTTGATTAGGGAATTATCCAAACACGATTTCTAAAAATTCTAATTTGATTTTTGAGATTTATCATACTCTGACCCTTTAAGAATTTGAATTTTACTATTCACCACCTAAAACCTCCCGAATTACTGTATACATCAATGGCAGAGGTCCAGCGATCAATTTGGTGATGTTTGTAACCTTCCTGACATTCAAGTTTTTTTCAAAGAAAAAATTTGAATCGAGTTTGGTCGAATTTGATTCGACTTTTTGAGTCTGTAAAATCCGTCCAAGTTTTACATATTCGATTTTATAAATAAACTAGACATTAAGCCCGTTAAATTAACGGGCGCTAGAACATATGTAGTCAAACATTTATAAAAACAGAATTGTTCTAGTCTAAAAAAAATTCGCCAGAGACGGTCCGTGGGGCACATGCGCAGTAGCGCAATCCCACGGACACAGGGACTGGACGAAGAGACACTTCAACTTTATTATATAGGATGTGAGTTAAAAAACTCACATGAATTCGAAATTAGACCCTTGATAAATCTGCCTCCCCATATGTTATAGAATGACCAATTCTAAGCAACTTTACAATTGGTCTTAATTATCTATTTTTGGTCTTAATTATCTAATTTTGACCCTAGCAACCAAATTGCTGAAATTGCAATCTGTAGAGCTACTGAATAAAAAAGCTAAATAACTCAAAAACCAAAAAAAACCCTAAAACCTGCCGAATTACTGTATACGTCAATGGTAGAGGTCAGGGATCAATTTGGTGATGTTTGTAACCTTCCTGACATTCAAGTTTTTTCCGGAGAAAAAACTCAAATCGAGTTTGGTCGAATTCAATTCGAGTATTCGAGTCTGTAAAATCTGTCCAAGTTTTACATATTAAATTTTATAAATAAATAGTCGAATATTCAAATTTTGAGTACAATCTAATTCATGTGAGTTAAAAAAAACTCACATGAATTCAAAATTCGACCCTTGATAAATGTGCCTCCCCATATGTTATAGAATGACCAATTCTAAGCAACTTTACAATTGGTTTTAATTAACTATTTTTTATAGTATCTTAATAATTTGCTGCCCTTTTCTGACTTTTTCCAGCCTTCAAATGGGGGGTCACTGGCCCCATTTAAACAATGTTTTGTAAGGCTACAAAATTATTATTATTATTTCAACTTTTTACTACTCAAATTGCTATTCAGACCCTCTCCTAATTATATTCCAGTCTCTTGTTCAAATCAGTGCATGGTTGCTAGGGTAACTTTGACCATAGCAATCACATTGCTGAAATTGCAAACAGGAGAGCTACTGAATAAGAGCTAAATAATTCCAACCCAAACTGGAGCACTGGATCAACCTGGTTAATAAAATACTCCCTTCTATCAGACTAACATACGACTCTCGAGGCTCCCCTGCGAAATTTGAGAAAGTGTGGGCACCCTGGCTAGATATTCATATTATTGAGGAATAGCTGTGCTTACATACTTAGATACATTTGAATTGTAGTTAGGCCGAATGTAAATTGTTCGTAGCGAGTTGAGCATAATTCTATGGTGCGGAAGCATTTCCTTATGTACTATGATAAACGCTGTGCATTTTTCTTCCTCTATACCTCCTTTTTTCCTTCTCTTACTTACTTTCCTTGTTTATATACAAAATGAAAATAACAACTTTTAAAAAAAAAAGCTAAATAATTCAAAACCACAAATAATAAAAAAATGAAATCAAATGCAAGTTGTGTCAGAATATCACTCTCTAAATCATACTAAAAGTTCGCTCAAAGGTGAGCAACCACTTTAATATCTTCCTAAGGCAGAAAAGGTGAATAAACAATTTATAAATTCATAGACAAAAGTGTGAATGTCAAACCAAGTTGCCCTCAACCTCCACATAAGAGTTCATTTATCAAAGGGATGCAAAGCACAAAAAAGTGGTGCAAATACAGTTCACATTTTTCTTTCCCAGTATTTTAACAGTTGCCCTAGTCAATAAATAGCACCCAATTTAGCTGCAGTGTATGGTTGCCCATTTCTTGTTTGCTATTCAGTAGGTACAAGAGTGAGCACCTATTGGAGTGCTGCCTGCATTGCTTATTTGGATCAATAAAAAACAACAAGCACATTATTTCAGAATGCTCCTATACTCTGACTGGGGGGCCCGGGGCCCACAGGGCCGCCCTCCGCCCTCCCCTGTGCTGCACCGCTGCAGCGAATATGTGTGCATGCGCCAGTGCACCGTGTGTGCACACATATGCGAATGCGTACAATGTTTTTTCGCATTAAGAAGCTAATGTGGGTACGGATCTGGGTCGGCGGGGCCCACTGGGTTTTTTCCCGGTGTCCCATCGGCCCAGTCCGACCCTGCCTGTACCATTGTGTTAGTAGGAACTATAGTGAATGTGTTATAATGGATGCGATTCAGTGCCCACTAATGCCCTACCTTATGCCAAGTGTATTTAAAGGAGAAAGAAAAATAGTATCACTGGGGATGCCAAGTTGTTAGGCACCCCACTTTGATTCAAGTTTTTTACCTCCTACCCTGACTTGGTGTTTATCTTCTTCAAAAAATGCACTTGAAATCATCAATATTTCAAAGTGCTAAACTGGCATTTGTTCTGAGTTCCAGGCCTCCCCAATGCTTTTTCTTGTGCTGGATTCAGTGCAAGGCATGGGCTGCACTCACATCCACTGTTGCATGTGTTCTGCAAATGAGTGCTATAGTAGTCAGTTTTACCCCCCTTCATTTAAAGCACTTGTGCAGGGGATTTGATAAACAAACCTTACAATCCTTTATTAATACTACTGGTGATTGAGGGGTATATGGAACCAACAAGAATCAATCAATAATTTCAATAATAATGTACTCCATTAGTAACATTAGAGAGGTGGTTAAAATATGATTAAAAGAAGGATTTGTGTTTTCCATTCCCTCCTTCTTAGCCCTCTTTACATGTTGTGATCGGTTAAAATGGGATATTCATGTTTAGGTGAACTGTGGCAATGTAGGGAGTATGTGTCTGCTTTCAAAATTCTAATAAGCAGCCGCAGGTTAAACTCCAGTGGTCTTCACCCATACAATATTTTCACACTTTTTACTGCAATAATTGATGGAATTAAGCAAAAAACGTTGAGCTGAACATCATATTGAAATAATTACATCTTAATGCAAAGTATGAGGCTAGGGAATTAGAAATTTATGAAAGACACTTAGGCACAATGTTCTGCTTTTTACAATTTGTAATAAAATAATCAACTGTATAATTCATTATACACAACTTTTTATAATGACATTATGCAACATTTTTATCCATAAAATAATTATAGTAATGATATCATTCCTTGTGCACAAACAGATTATTCAGTTTTATCAATTACATCATAAAAACGTAAGATATTCCTTGTGTAAAATCAAATTGACCTCATCTAAAACATGAACAAAGTGCCTGAAGGTCTACTAAATCTGATACTCCAGTCTGGGAAAGGCTAATAAACACGTCAGTGTTACTACAGCAATAGCTGGGTGTGTATGAGTCTCACTTTTCTCCCTTTAAATTAGTTTTTATAAGCCTAACTTGTTGTAACAGGACTTTGACTCAGTCTTTTGATTTCACATTTATTAACAGAATATTGTTTGCTTTAATGTTCATTTAAATTGGTGGACCTTATCTTTCCAGAAAGGTTCTGCTTCTAAGGAAATCAGAAAATCTTTAAAAGACAAGGAATGCCTTTTTTTCTGAGCGGTAAAAAATGCACTGGCTCAGGAAGTTTGATTCACAGTGCCACTGTGCCATCTTACCTTGTTACATGGACTAATATATAGCTTTGTACATAGGCATTAGGGCAAAGTCCCGCAATGGTTGCACTGATGAACTTGTGTAGATTTACCGGGGCTCATTTATAAACACTGGGCAAGTTTGCACCAGGGCAGTTACCCATATAGCAAGCAATTAGTAAGTGACAGCTGCAGGTTCAATAATGAAAGCAAGCATTTGATCACTTGACTTGATTTGCCCAGTGTTTATAAATAAGCTCCATCGAGAGTATTCTGTACAGGGCATAATACAAACAGAAAGTCGTTGTGGAATTATTCCCTTTTAAGTAATAGAAAATTTATAATTTGTGGTCCATTTATAAATATCAGAATTCTTTAAAAATGAATTTCAAATTTTTTCCTAATCTCACCAAAGAGGATCTTTTTGTGTATGCCCATTTTGAAGCTCTGGATTATTGTGTTCCTTTGGATTTGATGTTCATGAGAAAAAACACATTTCTCTATTTACTGGAGAATCTATCCCCATTTTAAATTCCACTATCTATGCATGTAAATATTGATTGCTGAATAACTTTGTTCTTTGCTTTCCATTTCACTAATAGATCACAAGCTACAGAAAATAGCCTTGCTATCCATGTTCATACATACAGACGGAGCGCAGCATGGGTTTTGTGTTTTTGCCCAGCCTAATCTCAGTTATTCTGTTATAAACTTATTTTTTCCTTGTTGTATTTATGACTATGGGAAAAATCAAAACTTTGTAGTTCGTTACACTGGCCTTAGTATTAAAGCTGTGTTTACAGAATGTACTCTGAACATAGAAATAAAATGCATGTTTATATCTTAAGACTATAGTAAAAAAAAGCTAGATAAATACTAGATAACATATTACCTTTGACTAATTACTTTGTATTAAAACTAGTGTAGTCCATAAATTTTTTGTGACATTTTATTGCTCATTTCATGCAGCTCACTGCGATGGACAAATTGTCACATTTCAATTCAAAACTGACTCATTGAAACTCATTGAAGTCAATGGGTGTTTATTCAATGCAACTTTATCCAGGCAGTGCAACTGGCAACATGGATGCCCGCTGCACCTTCTTCTGTTCACCGAGTCTCCTGTGGGAACCGAGCTTGGCGCTTCCGGGTCTTGACAAGTCACTTTTTTTAACGTCACGCATAGGCGCGAAATTCAAATATTTAAATGTCGGCGTCCACTGTGTCTTTGCCCAATGTAGGTCTATTCTGATCTTTCCTAGGTGTTATTTGTAGTTTGCTTATCCGTGTTTGACCTTGCCTGGTCCTGATTCTTGTCCAGATTGCTGCCTGTCCTGACTTTTGCCTTGTATTGTGACTAATCTCTTGCTTCCTTTGTATTATAACCCGCCATGTGACCTTGATTACGCTCCTGTCTCTCGATTTTCTACCGCACTGTCTAATTTGTTACTGATCAGGCCTGTGACCCCAACTACGCTCCTGTCTCTCGATTGTGTACTGCACTGCCCAGATTGATATTGACTCGGCCTGCCCTTGACCATTCAGAGCATTCTGGAATATGGGTTTTAATTCCTTTTTGTGTACAATACAGTGGGGACACTGGAGACTAAGCACCTGGCAGGGATGGAAAGTGGTGAACTTGAGCGGTCTCTATTTTTGTGTTTTTTACTGATAGAGATATGATGTTACTGTGTCGTGAGTCATTTTAGATTGAGAGGTTGGGTATGGTTCAGCCAAACGGTTTAAATGCTTAATTGTCCTTTAAATGCTTTTTAAAGTGTCAGATAAGGTATATACTTTGATACATGTTTTTTAAACATGGGGGAGGGAAATGTTGTGCAATGAATTATGACCAACCCATGTGGGATGTTCCTTTAGATTTGTTGAATGTATAAATTTTATTAGTGCTGCCATTACTAAATGCATTTTGTGACCCTGTTGCTATAACATACATATTCTGAAATGCTTTGTGATAATAATAACAACGCTAGTGTAACACCATGTTGATGGTACAACAAACTTTGTTTTAATAATATTACATATTTTTTATAGCCTTAAGTGCCATGCCACAAAGAGCAATTCTGGGTATTTTGCTCCTAGTGTAGTGATGCATTTCCAGCCTGTTATTGCCTGGCAAGTGCTTGAGGATTATTCCCTGACAAGCACTGACAAGAATAAATTAAAATGAAATTGCAAAATACCTGGAAAATCAATATTGATAACACCCTCCAATTTCTGAAGTTAGAGTTATACTTTATAGGTGTCATTTATTGATAATAGGGAAGGGGGTGATGTTAGTACTACATTTTTTGCACGTTGTACCCTTTGTATCAGTGCCTCTGGTACTGTACACTTAGTAGGCCGCACAGTATGAGGGGTGGGTAGGGGAAGGTACATGGGCCAACACTTAACTCATACTTGTCTCTTAACTTGAAAATCACATTAGGGAGTGCCAACAGGTGCAGAACAATAGGGCGAGCAGATGCAGACTGCAGCTGGCCGTATGCCCTAAGAACAGGGCTGCATTGCACCTGGTCTGGGGTATGGTACATAATCCCTTTTTTTGTAATACATAGCTTTGCGTTGTGCTTCATTTTACTGGGATAGAGCATTTTGGACAAACAGTCGCAAAGTCATTTGCTGCAGAATTGACTGTAAAGAGCAATTATCTCTTCATTAATATGTAAATGAGCTCTACTACAAATCCATTCGTGTCTGAGGTTTAAATATTTAGACATTGCTGAGCTACAGACCCAGATGCCTTTGTTGACTGTGCAATTGAAGGACTTAGCAAATGACAATCATTTTTATACTGTACATACAGAAACTCTGGCAGTCTTTCTTTACAACCAGCATCTGAGAATCTCTTAATTCACACATATCTGTGCTTAAATTCTGTTAAAATAATATTTTCCTTTAAAGGGATACTGTCATGGGAAAATTTTTTTTTTTCAAAATGAATCAGTTAATAGTGCTGCTCCAGCAGAATTCTGCACTGAAATCCATTTCTCAAAAGAGCAAACAGATTTTTTTATATTCAATTTTGAAATCTGACATGGGGCTAGACATTTTGTCAATTTCCCAGCTGCCCCATGTCATGTGACTTGTGCTCTGATAAACTTCAATCACTCTTTACTGCTGTACTGCAAGTTGGAGTGATTATCACCCCCTCCCTTTTCCCCCCAGCAGCCAAACAAAAGAACAATCGGAAGGTAACCAGATAACAGCTCCCTAACACAAGATAACAGCTGCCTGGTAGATCTAAGAACAACACTCAATCGTAAAAACCCATGTCCCACTGAGACTCCTTCAGTTACATTGAGAAGGAGAAACAGCAGCCTGCCAAAAAGCATTACTCTCCTGAAGTGCAGGCACAAGTCACATGACATGGGGCAGCTGGGAAATTGACAAAATGTCTAGCCCCGTGTCAGATTTAAAAATTGAATATAAAAAAATCTGTTTGCTCTTTTGAGAAATGGATTTCAGTGCAGAATTCTGCTGGAGCAGCACTATTAACTGATTCATTTTGAAAAAAAATTTTTTTCCCATGACAGTATCCCTTTAAACATCACACGGTTAGTTTACAAAAATAGTTGCTAAATTTCACTAGGGCAGTTACCAATAACAACTAGCGTTTAGTTTTGACTACACTACTGCATATTAGAATAGGGGTACTTAAAAGCCTACTTTTAGAGGCACATATATTGAATTTCGAATTCATGTCAGTTTTTAAAAACTCAATGAATCGAAATTTATTAAGAAAATAAAATCTAATTTTTTAAACTTGAATGAATTAAATCGACCCAAAAACTCTAATCGAATTAGATTAGAACTTTAAAAACTCGATTTGAGTTTTTTCTCCAAAAAAAACTCCAATGTCAAGAAGGCTGCAAAACACTCCAAATTGATCCCTGGACTTCTCCCATTGACTTAAACAGCAATTGCAAGATTTTAGGTGGCGAATAGTTGAATTTGAATTGTTAAAGGGCTAGACTAGAGTATGATAAATCTCAAAAGTCAAATTGAATTTAATTATAATAATAGTATTTTAGTATTTTCATCCTAATTGCAGAGGGGGGTTGCATACTATGTCATCTTTCCTTTAATTACATTGACATGAAGGGGGTTATCTACATAATTCTGAATTTATTTTTTTTATTAAAAAAAACCATAACCAAACTCCCATGCCCAAATTTACCTTATTTATTAATTTAAAAACTCGGAATAAATGTGATCGGATAAAAACGTGATAAAAATCGTGTGAAAACCGGAATTTTTCTGCCTTTTTTTCTCGAATCAATAAATTTTTTCAGATTTTCTGCTTAAACCCAGCACAAACCAGGATAAATTCAAATTAAGATTGGTGCCTCTCCTATTTACTTATACAGGACCTCGAAAGGTCTGAGATTGTGGATTTTTGGAATCTGGCTTTTTGCAGCATTGGGGTATAATAAATCTCTAAAATTCTATTTTTTTCCATGCAAAAATCTAGTTTCCTAGCTGCCCCAAAAAGCTAGACCAGATAAATTTGAGGTTTAGTAAATAATCCCCCAAATATTATTTTACCATCCATGCCACTAAAATACTGCTAGGTGGCTTAGAATCTGATTCATTAATTGATTGATCTTCATTAATAAGCAATATTATGTAAAATTTTACAGTTTCTTTTCTGTACTTAATTGAGCAGTAACAAAATTATTTCAATACATTCTCCTCTTGGAATCATTTTGTGCCATAGTTTGTGCTTTAACCCCATATTAAAGTAGCTTACATTAGTCGATTTTTTTTGCTGGAAGAACCCAGTAGCACCAGTTTATGTTGAGATTTTAATAATGCAAGTAATACAGAGCTTCTCATAACACAGTTTTTGGTAGCGATAGCAAAAAGGTTTTTTTCTCGCTAAGACCACATTTTGTTTCTCTGCATATGTATATGTTATATCTGGCTTGTGTTCAGATCTTGTCAAATTCATTAAAGAAAGGAAATGACTGCAAATCTGCAGTGCCAAATAGGTTTCAATCTGCAGACTTGCAGAATTAAATTGTATCTATAATTATTCCCTTTTACAACTGCAAGTGTTCCCCTGTGACCTGTAACAGGCTAGATTTACTCATTTGATACTAAGGAAGGAACATTTATATTTTTTAAGAAACAGTAGGTTTACATTCTTTTACAGTAAAAACAGCAACAACATTCTTTACAGTTATTTAAACACTCAGCATTAAAAGACGCCGTTGCCTCTCTCTTCCTGCAGTGATCAATTATTGCTGCATGGTGGGTGGCTCAGAATTGAATTCCAAGTGCAAAAGGCCTCTCCAGTTAGCTGCCTCCTGCATCAGGTGTCCTCCCTCCCACTGCTGCTAGTACATGGCTCTGGGCTAAAGGGATGAATCATCCTCAAAGTCAGCAAAGTTTTAGTGATCTGATTGAGACAAACACTTACAATAAGGTACATTACAGTGTTTTTCATGTTGTATCTTACTGACAATCCTCTCACTGAAAGGGACACAGTATTGCTGGGGGGGGGGGGTCATTGCAATCGTGAAAGCTACCCTTCTGCTGCAGAGACTAAAGGAACAGTAACATAAAAAATAAGTGTTTTAATTTAATAAAAATATAATGCAGTCTTGCCCCACACTGGTAAAACTGGTGTGTCTGCTTTAGAAACACTACTTATGTTTATATAAATAAGCTGCTGTGTAGCCATGGGGGCAGCCATTCAAAGGAGAAAAGGGACAGGTTACACAGCAGATAGCAGATATGCTCTGTAGAATCTATTATCCACTATTTAACCTGTGCCATATAGCCTTTTTTCAATTTCCGTAATTGCTACACAGAAGCTTGTTTATATGAACTATAGTAGTGTTTCTGAAGCAAACACATCAGTTTTACCAGTGCAGGGCAACAGTATATGATATTTTCTTGACTTTCATTTTTTTGGTGTTACTGTTCATTTAACCCAGTGAACTGGTAGCCATGGGAAAGAACACTTCCTGTGCCAGAACCTCCAGATTAGAGAGTTTCACTCCATTTAAATGGTGTTTTGAGCCACGACAAAAGTCCCCTGGATTGCATTTTAATTAACCATTGAAATGGGAATTTTGATATTTATAACTTAAAAACAAGAGAGTTTAAACATTTAAATCATTACAATTCTGTATTAAGCAATGACAGCACAGAGCAGGGGCTGGAAGAAGCAATTTATGTAACTTATGGAAAAACTTATGTTACTTTTGTACAAATGTATGTAACGTGTGTATAAAGCAATACCAAGCCAGAGCAGTGTGACTGGAGCAGGTAGGTGTGTAGGGTTTAAACTTCAAACTCCACTGCCCACCAACGAACTGACTGACTTATTAGCTATTTAATTTTTATACAAACTACTTATTATAGAGTAACATCAGCTGTTTATATTGGGATCCATTTATTTGAGTTATTTGAGTGCTTCATACATTAACTTTTCAGCAGTGGAAAGAATAGTTATTGGGCCACACAGCAAGGATTTCAGGTATTCTAGATTCTTTGGGGCAGATGTATCAAAATGTGAGATTAGAGTTCACTAAAGGAAAATTCACCCACTTTCTATTCATTTCTATTTTTTTTAGATACATATTTATCAAATGCTGAATTGTATCTTACACTTCTAAAAACCGTATAAGAATGAAGAGAAAGTGAAAAGATATTTACGTTATCCTCTGTCAATGTATCTATTTTTGAAAAATAAAAGAGATTATAAAAAAAAAAAAGAATGAAGAGAAAGTGGGTGGGTTTTTCTGTGGTGACCTCCAATCTCATATTTTGATACATCTGCCACTTTGTGTCTGTCACTATGGGAAATTTAAATTGTTTCCAAGTTCAGGGAATTGAGAGGGTTTACCAACATTATAGGGGTTGTAATTTGGTACGTACTATTCCGAAATGTGGCTTTTGTTTTGGATATTTACCCTTGATACAAGATCAATTAGAAGGATGCACTCAGATGTTGATGTATCGTGCTATTATCACTAATTTATTTTTTGCTATAGTCTATCTTTGGTAAATCCTTACATTTTGCATTTCATTTTTGTTATACCTCACTCTTTGGTCTTGGCCTTTGTTTAATGAAGTCCAGTTATATGTTCGTAATAGTCTATTTGTCTGACTTACAATCTACAATAGCTCATGTGGCTGTTTTATTATTACAGAGAAAAAGGAAATCATTTTTAAAAAATTGGATTATTTGGATAAAATGGGAGATGGCCATCCCATTTGGAGCTTTCTGGATAACTGGGTTTCTGGATAACGAATCCCCCTGTACTACAAAATCATATTTGGATATTTATTTGTATATTTTTTTCTTTCTTTTTCATAGACATTATATAAGAAGCGGTATTCACAGTTCTCCTCTTTTTGAAGGTCAGCCAAACGCTGTAAGTACTTTTTTTAGCATATTCACCAAATTTAAGCAGGTACAATGTTTATATATATATAGAAACAGCAGTGTATATTGTTGGCCATGGGTCAGTGTAGCAGATGAACAGATACAGCAGTTGACTAATCAATTCCCTTTTTGTACTATGTCGACAAGAGGGAATAGAATACTCTTGCTCAGATGCGGCTTAAAAATAAATGGCATGTCCATTTCATATGTCAGACTTTTTCTATTTTTGATGCCTTGTCCTTTAAAATATATTATGATTCATGGCTGATTGAGAACCAGCTCTATTGCATACAGCCGACAACAGGGGTTTATTTTGATGACATGAGAACTAATCACTGTTCATCTAAACTAATTACAAGTCTACAGAGTATAAATGAGCATAATTAGCATTTTACTGGCATTTGCTTCTAAATAGATGAAGTGAAAAGCTGCAGGTAGAGGTTTCTTCTGTTTTACCTTTCAATCCAAAGTAGTAAATATTAATACATTTAATCATGTTATATATAATTTATGTATTGAGGTTAAAAGTTTAATGACTAATGTACTCAACTTTCTTTTTATCCATATGTTAAAGGGGTTGTTCACCTTTAAATTAACTTTTAGTATGATGTAGAGAGGGATATTCTGAGACTATTTGCAATTGGCTTTAATTTTTAATTATTTGTGGTTTTTGAGTTATTTAGGTTTTTATTCAGCAGCTCTCCAGTTTGCAATCTCAACAATCTGGTTGCTAGGGCCCAAATTAACCTAGCAACCATGCATTGATTTGAATCAGAGACTGGAATATGAATAGGAGAGGCCTGAATAGAAAGATGAGTAATGCAATGTAGCAATAACTATAAATTAGTAGCCTTACAGGGCACTTGTTTTTTAGATGAGGTCAGTGACCTCCATTTGAAATAAGAAAAAAGGTATAACTAATACAAGTAATCCAAAAAAAAAAAAGATAAATAATTAAAGAACAATAAAAAAATAAATAATAAAGACCAACTGAAAAGTTTCTTAGAATCGGGCATTCTATTATATAGTAAAAGTTAACTTAATGGTGAACCATCCCTTTAATCCAGTTAATCAACCAAAAATCCAAAAAGCAATAATGTATGTTGGGTATTAGCTTGAAGGATATGATGTACTGTAGATCATAAGATGCTAAAGGGTCTGAGGTATTTAGAATTTTTCTTTTTGATAGTTTTTGCATTATTAGCCTTTTTGCCTATATCCAGCTTTCATGTGGGGGTCACTGACTTGATCTTTAAACAAATGCTCTGTAAGGCTACTTTTTATTTCTCATCTGTCTATTCAGTCCCTTTCCTATTCATATTCCAGTTTCTTATTCAAATCAGTGTATGGTTGCTAGGGTAATTTGGACCCTAGCAAACAGATTGCTGAAATTGCAAACTGGAGAGCTGCTGAGAAAAAGCTCAAAAACCACAATAAAAAAAAGGAAAAACCAGTTACAAATTGTCTCAGAATATCACTCTCTACATCATACCAAAAATGCGAACTACACCTTTAACTAAAATCCAATTCTCAAACAAAAAGCAGGGGCACTGCCAAGAACCTTACGCATATACGGCATTATATACTACACAAAAAAATTATTAGCTGGATGGTATTAAAAGATAGGTACAACATTCGAGATCGGGAACGCAATAGATATAACCAAATACGACATTTTCTAGCCAATTTGCAGAAGAAGTTCTCCTTTATCTTAAATACCTTCTTTTTTTTTACATAGGCCACAAATGAAAGGATCCCTTAGCTATCTTTATAGCCAATGCACTAACACACAATCCATAGAAACACATTTGAAATACGTTAAAAGTTGGAATACGGACTTGTTATTTGCATTAATTGACCAAGACTGGCAAGGAATTTTCTCGAATTCCAAGCGAGCCTCCACAAATATATTAGCACAAGAGACATCATACAAAGGTTTGGGATCCATGGATCCAGTATCGATACCCAAGCAAATTTGATCAGTCTGCATTATCGTACTGAGAAGGGGACAAAGCTGACCTTAGCAGGAAAAGCAGCTAAGATGATGTTTAGCAGATTTAACATGCTGTAGAATGAGCACTAGTGGTTATTTCTTTCCTTGTTATTTACCTCCCCCTTTTTATTTTCATACCACAGTTGTAGTTACTATTCTTGAAATATATACATCATACAACTACCCCAATTATAGTGATATCTTATAAGCACCACTGATTTGAAAAATGATACAAAATAATATATTGTATGTTCAACAACTAATGTCAACCTTGAAAATGAGATGTCATCTGAATCTGTAACTGCAATAAGGGGGAAAACAAATGCAATGTTGTAATTATTCTATAAAAAACATTGAACAAAAAAAAAAACAAAACAGGGGCACAGGTTACAATACCAAAGAATTGACTTTTACTTCCACACTTCTTTCTGTTATAGCTGAAACCTGCGTTACTTCATGTCAAGTGATCAGTGAGTGACATACAGAAAATCACAAATGGTTGTTTTGGGTAAATCATGTACAAGGGCAATATTTACTGATACGTGTGTAGACAGTATCTACATTGATTTTTTAGGGGTTTCCAGGTTCTTTGGATGAATAGTACTTTCAAATACAGTATACTGTCACATTTATGTAGGTACATACTGACCTTTTTTGATTTATATCATTTTCACACTAATCTGAAGGATATTTTACATAATGTGACAAAGCCACATATATTTCTGATAGAATACAAAGATGATTTCTGTAACATCACTGCATATATAAATATGTCTTAGGTTTGTTCCTTACTTAATACTTTTATTAAGATTATCATAGAAGATATATAATCTGTCACTGAAAGGAGAATTTGACCTCTATTTCTACTTCGATAGAAAAACATGTTCTGATTTGATGAGCTAAAACCTAAGGCATCTGACAGAAGCTCCCCTTCAGCTAGATTGTATGTGCCTGTACTGTCTCTCAGTGACGCGAGTCAGCATGACAAGGTTTTATTCGTAGCTTCTTGGAGACTATTCCTGCACTCAACTAGCCCTCCATAAAGCACACCCAATTATCAACACATTTCATACTTAGTTCTCTGTTCCACAATCATGCTAAAAGCCAGCAATCTGCTATGTCCTTTTTCAGTAATGCAGTTCTTACTGAACACCACATGCCCTGTAGCATTAGGGTTTGTTTTAAAATATACTACAATTCCTATCCATCTTGAGTAGCGAAAAAGCCAGTGGCAGTATCATGTCAGTGAGTGAGAGCTCCCTGAGTGCTTATGTCTCATGCTGGTGACCTCTGTGACTTCTATTGAACGTCATAAGCTTTGAAACAGCAATTATTTCTGCTCCCTATAAAAAGTTAATGATGCCACTCTTTTGTGCCTTTTTACAGTGCTGCTTGCTGCATTATTACCTACATCTGAGCAGGGAGACGTATGAATCATGTTGAAACAAATTACCTGGAGAAGGATAGGCCACTAAATTGTTCTAACAGTTACAGCACTACCACTTCAAGTTGTAAGGGGAATGCTGGGATTAGCAGTTTTGCAACAGCTGGAATGTCTTTTTTTTAAGAGGTCGCCATTATTTCATATGTTTGAATCTATGAAACTTATGAAAACCGATAGATAGTTTGAACAAAGGAAGGTAGGAAAGACATTTGGGCATGCAGGTACAAAATCTATGAATGGCAGTATGTGTGTTAGATACTCACAAAAAAAGTGTCTATTTGTATTTGGGGCAGATAGCAGGACAACTGGACCCCCTGTCATACCACTGTATCCAACCACATAAACAGCCTCCTTAATTTATTTCTGCTCTGATTTGAAATAGATCAAATACCAAACAGAATCCAAACCCTGATTTGCCTATTTGGATTTCAGATTTTAGAAATTGCATCATCCGTGAACAAAGAAGTGTTGGGTTCAGACAGTTGTCCAAAGATTTAAAGTGACATGATTCAGCCGAAACAAATCTTAGAATTCAAAAGTCTAAGAATTCAGCCAAATCTAAATCCTGCAAAAAAAAGATGGGATAGAATTCCATATAGAATGCTGGATATGGTGCATCCCTAATTTCTCAATCTCTTGTTTTAATTGTCATTGGCAAATTAATGCTTTCATTTGTGTGGATGTCTTCTAGTTCGTAGCTTTGATTTTTGATATTTTAATTCAAGTTGGTTTTGCCTGACCAGAGGCAGACATGTCAAGTCACAAGAATTTTTGAGAGTCACCCTGATTTGTCCTTTTTCATCTGTTCCCCCACAGACTGTAATTTGCACCCACAATTACATTAACCCCCATAATGAAAAGAATTGGAATGTAAAAATCCTCAAGAACGGCATTTGGCAAAGCAGGGTGTTTAGGGGCTTGGCCAGGGGCACAAAAGATGTGGTCACGGCATGGCTAAACTGCATCATATAAGTATAACAATTCTGTATTTGAATCTCTGTGGAGTGGTGCAACTTTTATATCTAGGGGTAGCTAATAATATCACAAGAAGATTTCATATTTTCTGGAAACTTTTGTTTTTCGTTTTTTTTTAAAACCAAGTAAAATATGTAATAGCTGTTCAGGGGACTTTTGTTTGCATTTTTAGAGCAGAATGTCAGAAATGTACCTAAATACTTTGGTAATAGGATAGCTAGAAAACCTGTCTTCCATATTTTTTCTACTGGGACATTTTAGGCTATGCCCAGAGTCACAATCAGTTGCCTGATGCCAACGCTTACATTTAGCTAAAATACTTAACTGTTATACACTTCATCTTGGATAGTCAAACTTCTAATGTGACAGAGAATTACAGTGATAAAACTGCAAATGAGGAAAAAGGGATTTCTGTATTATAACTCTTTAACACATGTGTTGGTATCAGGCAAATGGTTATATAAATGAAATATCTGTCTGCAAATAAATTCCAAAATCAGATATTAGCTTGCATTCAAACTGCAGAAATGAGAGCAAAAATTGTGTATGGATAAAAATGTCTTTGTGAATTCTAAAAATGCAGTATACAGGAATAAAATAAAAAGAAATCAGAACAAAGAAGAATAAATAGAAAGCAAGAGAGAAAGAAGCCTCAGACATTTTTCTATTTAAGGAAAGTGATTATGTCTACTGACATGAGAATTAACCATTTTAGTTAGTGAAGTCACTCAAAGCATGTCTCTAAGGAAAATACCAATGAAAATTTTTTTTATTTGCAGTGAGTTTCAATTGTGAGTTCAAAGTGTTTCTATGTCATTTTTGTATATATATACTAAATGGCTAAATGTATCTGCACATGTGTCTGTACAACGCCTCTGTTTTTCTGGGAAGGCTTTCCTCTAGATCAGGGCTGTCCAACTGGTGGCCCGCGACCCCCCTTTATGTGGCCCGCCACATAAAAATCTTCCTGCTCTGTCTTCTTACCATTTGTAAGATTTAAAAGGTATCACTACAGAAATTAACTGGCCCCTGCATTGTTTAAACCTCAAATTCATACTAATCCCCTGTATTGTTCACACCTGTGATTCCCCTGCATTGTTCACACTTGTGACACATCTATTGTTCTCATCCTAAAGCACTGTACTGTTTACACATGAGACCCAGACTGAAACTGCCCACATTGTTCACACCTTATTCAAAATGCTAATGGGGCACCAGCATTGTGTCACTGTATGTAGTACATATAAGACTGGTCCTGATTTTCCTGTCTCCTGCTCTGTTCTGTTTTCCTTATGCTCCCTGTGTGTGTCATACTTTGTCTGCTCTTTGCACCCTCTGTTTGCCATACTCGCCTGGCCTATGATCCCTATGGAACACAAGCTTGGTATTTGTTCTGGGGGTTTGTTAGCATTTGAAAATTATTATTAGGGGCCCCTAAGGTGTTTAATCATATGCTGGGGTACTGTATTATACACAGGGGAGGAGGAGGCATATGGATGTAAGGGTATGTCTTAATTTGACAACTTTTTTAACATAAGAAAATGTACAACACTTTTTCATTTATATTACTGCCCCCTGTACCAGCAATGCCAGCAGCCATCCATAATACAGCCCACCCTGTACCTGTGCCAGTAGCCATCCATCATACTGCCCCCCCATACCTGTGCCAGTAGCCATCCATTATACTGCCACCCCATACCTGTGCCAGTAGCCATCCATTATACTGCCCCTCCCATTCCTGTGCCAGTAGCCATCCATTATACTGCCCCCCCATACCTGTGCCAGTAGCCATCCATTATACTGCCCCCCATACCTGTACCAGCAAGCTCAGCAACCATCCATCATACAGCCCTCCAGCAGCCATCATATTGCCCCCAATCTTTACCTGTGCCAGCCGCAGACAAAAATAAATCTGATCACATCAAATTGCCCCCAAGTATTTATGTACCTGTGCCAGCGCCCAGCAGCAACAGCAAACATATGGCCCCCGGCCCAAATCTGTACCTGGCTGTGCCTGCAGGAAGCTTCACACTTTACAGTAATAGAAAGAATGTCTTCAATTCAGTGCAACTGTGCAAGGCTGAGAGCAGCGAGAGCCACACCAAGCAGGCCGCCAGTTCTCTGCCTCTCTTTGCCACCCAATCGCATCAGTGACGTCATTGACGCATATATGCACGTTGCACTGCACTGCTGCACCGCACAGAAGGAGCTATTACTTGCTGGCAAGAGGGAGAAGGTGAAGGAGGGGGGTTCCACCCAACTGAGTGACCATGATTACTGAAACAAATTATTAAATAAACGCTTGAAAAAATGAAAAAAAAAACCCCCATTAAAAGTGTGCGTCTCAATGATGGTGTCCTCGACAGCCGCCTACTCTGCCTACCCCTAGTTCCAGCCCTGATCCCTGCAGTGAGCACTAACCATCTGTTTTTTTGGTGTGCTATTAATGTGGACATGGTCTTGCGGTAACATGGGTGTGGTTTAAAGTGGGTGTGGTCTAAAAACAGGGAGTGGCTAACATTGGCTTCCATTATCGGCCCTCCACCATCTAGATTAGAAAAATTCCGGCCCTCTGTACCATATACCTTGGACAGCACTGCTCTAGATATTATGTTATTAGTGTGATTGTCTTCCATTCAGCCACAAAAGCATTAGTAAGGTTGAGCAGTGATGGTGAGGATCAGGCATGGACAGGGGCGATCCTGGCCCCTCCGCCGCCTGAGGCAGCAGCAGTTGCTGCTGCCCCCCCTCCCCCGAAAATTCGCTCTTAAAGTACCAGGAGCTGCATTTTTGCTGCCCCTGGTACCTAGTGGGGCGCTGCTGCCTGAGACGACAGCCTCAACTCGCCTCATTGGCGAAGCACCCCTGGGCATGGATCATATTTGGCATTCAAGTTCATCTTGCAGCTGTGTGTTTAGGTTGTGGTCAGCTCTGTGCAGGACAGTTCTTCCACATCCATCTCAGCAAACTAACTATACCATAGATGTTGGAATCATGTGCCTCACTCTCCGAATCTTCCACCTTGGTTCTGGAAATTGTTGGGGTCAGGCAGACGGGGAGTCAGAGAATCATACTTCAAAAATGTGTCCATGAGGCCATTATTGTGCTGAAACTTGTGCTTTTCCGAAAGAAAGTAGAAAGTACAGAAATTCTCCCACTCGAACTAAGGGGCTTTAGGGTTACCAGATCACAAAAATAAATCCATATCTAGTAAATCCAGCTACAAAGGTCTGATGAAAACTGAATTTAGATGCAATAAGAGCAGCTCTATAACATGCATTTATTTGACATGTCTCTTAAGTTCTAAGTGATCTGGTAACCCTGGCTTTGTTGCAACTATGAATAATAGTCCCAGGTCATTATTCCACTTCCAATAAACTTTACAGTCGCTTTTATACATTCTTCCTTTACCAATAGTTACATTCAGACGGGTAGCTTTTTGTTAGCATTTGCCAAACCCAGACTTATTCATGAGACTGCCAGATTGTGAAGCTCAATTCATTCTCAAGAATGTTTTAGCACTGCTCTTGAACCCATGTTTGGCATTGCGCACGGTGATGGATATTTTGTGATTGCTTTCATGTTGCACGTGACAGCCTATCAAAACGAAGTTTTAATTGCAAAAAGTATCTCCCTAAACTATAACTACTATTAAAATAGTTACATCTTTTGAATTTAGACAAAACACTAACATTAAACCAACAGTTCACTGTCCAGCTTACATTGTTGTGTGTACCACACTACAGTAATAGTCTTATATTTGGGAAAGGGATTCTGTGTATTTAGCCATTTCTTAGTGATCATTGCTATTTCTAGTCCAATACGTAGTTAGTTGGTCTGTCTACAGGGTTTTATAGCAAAGCTTCACAACATTTTTCAAATTAATATTTTCACCTAGATTTATAATAAAATTTAAAGTAAGGCTCTGATTATCATCCCCACCCAAAAGGAGTGCCAGGAGTTATTTATTAAAAGAGAATTTCTTTTTTTACCTTAGAATAAATTTGGGCTGTTGAAATTCAAAAGGTCATTGGGTTACTTAAATAAATTTACAATTGTAAAAAAAAAAAAAAAAAATACATGTAAAGAAAAGGAAGTAGCATAAGGGATTTGAGACAAAATAGTTACATACACACCTAGAGCCATTAGGCAATGAGCAATCTGCCGTGGTGCTAAGACCCAGAATGTGTAAGCTGATGAAAACTAATGACTGTAAAATCAACACTGACTGAACAGTCTGCTATCAGCATTGTAATTCATTGTATAACATGATATAACAAACACAGTCACGTTTCATAAACCTTTAGGTAATAAGATGTGGGAGGAACGCTGAAAAAAACATTCATAATTCACAAATGAGACAAAAATAACACTTTATTAATATCCATAAAATTACTATAGAGCAATATTAACCTGTAAAGTATAGCCTTATAAATAGTGCTTAGTATATTGCATCCTTAGTGATTATACTCACTAACCTGAAACCCAAGCTGGTGCTCCTATTTATTGAAAACTGTACTGGAAAGCTACTGAAGGAGCGCTATGTCACCATTTTCCTCTTTCAGGGGGTCCCTAGTGGCTGATGTGTGCTGTGGGCTGGCACAGTAGAGTTAAAACCTAACACTAGAAAAAAATTATGGCATTTTACTCTACTGCACACGCACACCTGCTCCAAAGTGAATGTAGGAATTCCTACATTAGTGCTAAGTGGGTTGGTGCAGTTTTAAGAGGAGAACCAGCACATGTCTCAGGTAAGTGATTATAGTCATTGGGGGTGCCAATGATTATTAGAATTCTATCAGAATGCTCAGGACCTGATGTTTTTGGGATAAGGGATCTTTCTATGATTTAAATCTCTATACTTTATCTGCGCTCTATCTGCACTCTATCTGCTTAAAAACATTTAAACATTAAATAAACCTAATAGGACTGTTTTACTTCAAATAAGGATTAATTATATCTTATTTTGGATCACATACAAGGTAATGTTTTATTATTATAGGGAAAGGGAAATTTGTTTAAAAATTAAGAATGATTTCATTAAAATGGAGTCTATGGGAGACCCTCCCGTTAATCAGGGTTTCTGGATAATGGATCCTATATCTGTATGTGTAGAGAAACAGCAAACACGGGACATGTTCACACAAATCTTTTTTGCTATATGATTGATTTAGTATTAAGTCTTATATGGGCTTGAATTTTATCACCATGGTACTCATATAATGAGCAAGAGTGTGGTTGTGTGTTTAAATGTACTATTAGATGCAGGGGCGCTTTGCCCATGTGAAAAGTTGAAATCACCTCAGACGGCAGCACCATACAAGTTCCCAGGGGTGGAAAAATGCTGCTCCTGGTAACCCTAAGAGCCAAATTTCCATGTTTTAAACTTTGTCTCTTCTAGTACAAGAGAGCAGAATTGCGCTCTCTGCACTAGCGATGCAGTAAGCACTGGGGGGGCGGCATAGAGAATCACCCCTAATTAGATGCACTTATAAGTTACACAGGAAACAGAAATTGTGCTAAATGATGGTAGTGGCATCAGTTTTGTCACATATATCATTGTACACCAGTTTTAAAGTCTAGAGGTTCCCATAGACACAAAGATTTTTCTTTGCTGAATGACCGATTTTAGCAGAATCTGACCAATCCTTCAAATTATTATGAGGTTAGTGGGCATCGAACGATCGTACATCTTACGATATTTCATCTGGCATCTGTCAGAAAATTGATCGGCCAGGTTAAAAAAAAATTATTGGTCCCAGTGCAATCTATCTATGTTTGCAGGGCCAAGCAGGCAGCTACCCTCAGTTTTGCTGGCAATATCACCTGAAATGGTCTTTTTAGTTGATGGAAAAATAGCACATTTAAACGATCGTTTCAAGATAAATGTGGTCTCACGATAACGAAAAGATCTTTTAAAGATTTTTACATCTATGGCCAGCTTTATACAAAATAGTTATAAAGTACTTTAATATCCATGTACTGAGTGATAATGAGGTAGATTGCTTTGTTTACATATTAAGGAAAAAAATCATCCCCAATACAATTCCTGCTTCTTTGTCAGGCCCGGATTTGTGGAGAGGCCACCAAGGGCCGGGCCTAGGGCGGCAGGATTTTAGGGGGCGGCATGCTGCCCAACCATACCCACATTGGTTCAAAAACACTGGGAATGTGCAGAGACATGATCGTTTTTTTAAAATTTCCCCATTGCTACGGTCGCGATGATGAAAATTTAAGCAAATAAAGGGGAGGGGATGGGGCGACGAATGACAGCGGGCGTAAATCTGGCCCTGTTCTTTGTGTCTCTCAAAAGGAAGGAGTTGGGTTCTCACCAGTAAACCAGTGTGGTATGGATGTTGTGCCTCACATCTTCAAAGGCAGAGGGAGCAGATCAATTTATATCACTGTTGGTACATGCTTACATATTGGCTGGTCTCTACTGGCTGGTAAGAAATTAAGATTGAAGATGAGTACTAGCACAAGTGGGGTTACTAGGCAGGCAAGCAGTCATACTGGTAGGCAGGACAGGGAAAAATCCAAAGATATTTAAAAAAAAAACAGGATACAAAGCAAGAACTGGCTGTATCCATTGATGTCAACAAGCAATTTAAAATATACAGTTTGTGCCACTTGGCAACGCACTGATGCCTGTTTCAGAATTCCCTGGTGTCTACTGGGCATGCCCTGTGTGCCAGTGCTAATTTCACTAAACCACGTCAGCTCAGCTCAGTATGCGCTCAACCTACAATTTGCCATTCATTGTAAGAAATGTATGAAACCTCACCATAACAGTCCAGATTGCTTAGACCTGCTCATTTTAACTTGATGAGTAAAAAGGTAATTGTTGCAGGGATTTTTTGGACTTTTATATAAGCTTATTAATGTCTAGTCTTCATTAAAAATCGTTGATTGGACAAAATAAAAGTTTTGTGAAAAGTGCTGAAGCAGGTGTCTTTATCAGTCTGATTTTTGTAGAATGCATATATAGATCATTTTACCAAATGGCTCTATATACAGACCCATATTCAATACATGTATATTTGTCAATGATCCAGGCTGTAGTGAAGGTGTATTTACAAAGCTATATTATAACCTGAACCGCACAATTGAGACAATATTATTTCTGGCTGTTCAGAGTAGACTGATATAATTAAAGCCTGTTGGGGCCTGTCTTTATAATACTGAACAGTCTGCAGAGACCTACTCCCCCATATCATTACCACAATCAAAGCCTTTACTGTTCCTGTGATAATTATACTGACAGATCCCGTGCATCTCAATGCTGAACTTCTGTAAGGGCTAGGATTTTTATGCAAAACACCAAACAACTGGCACACAGCAAGTAACATGACAGAAAATATTGCTTTCACTCAGAATGTTATTCAGCTTGCTTACAATTTCCATGGATGAGCTTCATTTTCCGTAGTTGTCTGTTACCTGACACGAGTTAGAACTGGTAACACCTGACTTATTTTAAGATAAATCTGCTAATTTCAGGGGGGATAATGACAGGTTATAATCATTCTCTGAGGGGCCCCGTGGGCACCCACAAGTATATCTTCCTTTATAAGGTGTATGTTTCGATACAGATAGGTAAAAAACTGGTCGGGTAAGGATTTGTGTAGTAAAGAGGAGAATGCTCAGATTTTGAAATCATGCACATATCTCTGTTTATATCAATACTATGATATTGTGATATTTATACAAAAATAAAACTTGCAGAAATAGTCACCAGTTCTTCAGCGCAAACACTGTCACACATGGATTTAAGGAAGGTTAATTCTACAGTTTTTAATAGAACCATATCTCTCATTATAAAAGGGCATTTCCTCATGGGTAAAAATACTGCTCAAATGTAACTAGACTCTAATCAAATCCATTACCTAATTAGTAGTTACTAAATATAAGCTATGCTCACTGCTTACCTTTCTTATTTCTTAAACTACATTAATAACACAGTGCTAAAATAAGAATTTTTCTAATCACAAGGGTTGGATTAAAAACATTGCTATTCTATTACAAAAGCTGTTATTTCAATTTTATACCTCTATGTGCTAACATTGCCTGTCTGTGTATCACATAATTGTGTCGCCGAGTGTCTTTCACAACTAAGATGTCTAATTTCCTTATTCTACTTTTAAGATGAATTATCTCCCTCATGGAATGAAGCAAAATGTTTCCATATATAAACTGCTCCCACTGAGGCAATGTTTTCTGAACCTTTCTTAGTTTCCTTTTAGTCTCTTAGTTTCCTTTATTCTATATACTGTAAGCCATAATTGCAACTCAAAATATTAAACAATATCAATTACCCTCTCTATTAAACCATTAATATATGAAGTTGTTCTGTAATTTTGCTTTTGAATAATTCAGGACATTCAGTAGTTACATGTTAAGCACCTCTTTGTGTTACTTTTAAAACATCCTAATTATAATAATACATTCCAAGTACATCAAAGGAGAACTATACCCTAGACACATCTACGGGTAAAAGAAACAGATTGCCAGCACACAGTTTGCCTTTAAAAATAATTATTACAAAAATTTTGCACCATGTGGCATATGAGCTTACATATTTTGGCCAAAGGGTGGTACTAACAACTCATTTTTTTTTAATAATTATTTTTAAAGGCAAACTGTGCACTGGCAATCTTTTTCCTTTATTTTGTGTATTAATAATGGCTTTGTATGGTTTCTAGCCAGGTCAACTCCAGGTGTAGGTTAGACCTAGCACTGGCCCAATGGTGCTTCTAGCAGCTGGTCAGTACCACAGTGTGGGAGTAACAGTACATTTTGGTCTAGTGGAGCGGTGGGGATTCCCACCACTCTCCTCACAGGGGATGACCGCAGCCTATTTCCCTAGGATTTGGCACACGCGTCCTGATGGTTTTGGCGCACGTGTCCATATGCGCACATCATTTTTTTGGGGCCTGCCTCTGACGTCATCACGCTTGGAGCGAAATTTGAATATTTAAAGACGCCTCGCATTTGTTCACTGGCCAACCTATGTGTATTGTAGTTAGTTCCTGGGTGAACTTCTAGTCTGTGTTCTCTGTTCCTTGACCTTTGCCTGTCCCTGACCACCCCTGTAATGCTGCCTGATCGGACCTTTGCCTGTTATTGACTATTCTTCCGGATTCTGATTCTGTACTGTGCTGACTGATTTGTTTTGACCCCGGCCTGTTCCTTTGACTAAGCTTAACACTTTACCTGTTACTCCTTGCCAGCCCAGAATTCTCTCTTTGGTTCTCTCACTTTAAGATCTGGCAGCATCCAAGTAGCGAAAGGCTCCTCCCGATGTGAAAAGTCCCTGTTATAGGCAGACGTGTGAGCCGTGACCGGAACCTTGGCATTTGTTCTGGGTTTGGGATACCAAACATGACAATGGGTTAGACCAAGCACTGGTGATTTCTTTCTGTTACATAGGGTATAAATGCTGTATTTTACCTTCCCACTGCTGAGGGGCTGCTGGGGGGGGATAGGGAGGTGGGTGATATCACTCCAACTTGCAGTGCAGCAACAAAGAGTGACTGAAGTTTATCAGAGCACTAATCACATGACTTGGGGCACTTGGGAAACTGACTATGTCTAGCTCCATGTTAGATTTCAAAATTAAATATAAAAAAATCAGTTTTGCTGTTTTGGATTTCAGTGCAGAAGTTTGCTGGAGCAGCACTGTTAAAAAACCATGACCGTATCCCTTTAAAATTAATGATTGCACAGGGAGTCACCATTTTGGATTTCCTTAGGAGTGTCAGTGACACACAAATGTCTAGTGTGAATCTGAGCAGCTCTTGAGAAGCTAAGCTTAGGGGTTGTGGCAAATCATCAAGTAGAAATTAGGTACATAAATATTAGCACTAAGGGGCAGGTTTTTTATAAGATCGAGGTGAATTTTCGAATGCAGAAAATTAGAATTTCACCTATTTTTGTGTACTTGGACTAGGGAATAGTCCAAATTCGATTCGAATTTCAGAAAAATTAGAATATGACTTTGGACTTTGAAAAATGTAAGGATTTTTTTGGGGAAAAACTTTGAATCTAATTCGATTTGTACGATTTGAATTCGGCCGAATACGGACCTATTCGATCTTAAACAGACCTATTTGACTTTTTGGATTAAAATTTTGAAGTTTTTTCAATTCGAAATTTGATTCTTGATAAATATGCCCCTAAGTGTTAACACCTGCTCTGGAGTTTCAATAAATAATTTGTTGCAAAAAACGCTTTGCAATTGCAAAATTTTATTATACACACTGAGCATGTTTGCAAAAGCCATTTATTTGCAAACTTTACGAGGAAGTCGTTGAGGTCTGAAATTGGTCAAAAAGGATGTTTTTTTACACTAACGAAACATATTACGTTCCCCCCAATAGACTTTTTACAGTTACTTTCTATTTTCTATTTTGTGACTGTTTTTCAAATATTGAACCTTTTTAGGTCTTTCTAAAGCTGCTCTGGGAGGGGGTCACCGACTCTGTAAACTGTTCTAAATTGATAAATTAGTTGATACATACAGTACATACAATAAAGGCAATTGATACAATAATTGCTAATATTCCACAGGTGCTGCTGAGAAATGTATCAACTAAGGGGCACATTTACTAAGGGTCGAAGTGAATATTCGAATTCAAAAACTTAGAATTTCGAAGTAATTTTTGGGTACTTCAAACATCGAATAGGCCAAATTCGACTTTGATTCGAAGTGAAAATGCTTAGACTATTCGACCATTCGATTATCGAAGTACTGTCTCTTTAAAAAACTTCGACACTTCGCCACCTTAAACCTGCCGAATTGCTATGTTAGCCTATGGGGACCTCCTAGAATCAATAGCCAGTATTTGGCTACGTTTTGGTCTAGTGGAGCGGTGGGGATTCCCACCATTCTCCTTACAGGGGATGACTGCAGCCTATTTCCCTAGGATTTGGCACACGCGTCCTGATGGTTTTGTCGCTACTTCGACTTCCAATGTCAGACTAGCCTATTCGATGGTCGAATTTCAAAAGTTTTTATTTCACTTCGAAATTCGACCCTTAATAAATATGCCCCTAAATGTAGCAAATTGTAACAGTTCAGTATCTGCACCTGAATTACTGAGCTGCCAGACTGAAACACCAGAGACAGGGACATTAAACTTTAAACGTCAATTTAGGGAAAATGGTCAAAAATAAAAGATGCAAAGTAATTGAAAAATGTATTTATTTCTGGTGAACAATCTGAAAACAACTGAACTGAAAAAAGTGTTTGAAATGTGAACAATCCCTTTAAAAGCAAATGCCAAATAATTCCAAATTGAATGGACACGAATCACCAAACATACTGAGATAGACTAATAGAAGGAATTGTGTGTTTTTCATTCTAGATGAATAAATAAGTTCTGAAATAGATATGTGGAGATTGATTTTGCCAGCAACACCTTTTCCCCCCAGTATTGAATGATGTAATAAATGGCAGAGAAATACCATTCTATGTTCTCTAGAAGGAAATTTAATTTGGTGATGAAATAATGGAAGATATTTTAACCCCTGTTCTCATAAGCATTATTAAAACCTTTTAAAAGCTTCAAAGGTTACCAGGGCGGATATATGAAAATGCTATTTACAGGTATAATGGCAAGAAAATTGTAGTGTGTATATAATGGAGGCTTGATGAGCAGTCAGTTCTGCTGGTTTTTTAATGATCCCTTGCCCGGCAAAGCAAAATAAAAAGCAAATACTTACAGGATGTTTTTCATGATTTCCATTGACAGCACAAACTCTAATATCACATTTTTATATTGGTGCAGAGGTTGAAAGAGTCCATTTATTACACTGTGATAGAACACAAAATTGCAACAGAAGAATATAGCAATCTGTATTGAATTACACTGAATTGATCTCAAGGGAATGTCCTCTTGTTTTCACTGTGCATTATTATGTTGTGGAAACAAGAGATTTCAATAAATAAAAAAGTTGTTTTGAAACAGCCTTATTATAACTATGGAAAAAAGGAAGTACATTAGGGGATGGAAAATGAAATTATGAAAATGTATTCTTAGTAACACAATAGTTGAGGCTGAAAGAAAACAGCTTTAACTATAACTTAAATAATTCCTACAATCTCTACAGAGACTGTAGTGTAAGCGGAAAACCAAAATCTACCAGAAGCAAGCATCCAAAACCTGACCTTGTATGTTTTCCCTGTAATTGAATTTGGCGATTTTGCCTTATGAGAAAAATATAAAAGAGGAACTTGTGAAACTGAAACTTTTAAATAATCTTTGTGATGTGGAAATAAGGAAGTATTCTAAATATAATCTTCTGTATCCCCTTCTCAGCAATCTGACTCTCTGTCGAGTCAGATATCGATCGATGGTTAGGTCAAATACATGTTGTGTGCTCTCTTTGCTTAGGCAATGTATATTCACATGAATCTGGGGCAAAACTCTGTTCTGCACCTCATGCTGCCCAGTGCCCTCTTACTTGTGCATCTGAATGGCTTGCAATTTAGGGGACCAATTGGAGGTAAGGGGACACCAACATGCCTCCCCCCATCTGCCCATCATGAATATTACACTACCAAACACAGGTAGTGCTGTATTTATATGGAGCACAAGGACCTGCACCCACAGGTCCTGAGTGTGGGGTAAAAAAAACATGGCAATTGTGTCTGCTACTGCCCTCTCATTAGTGACAGGCATTATAATAGGTAAGCAAGCAGTGGTGCAACTAAATGTTACTGGGCCCCCAGTGGGGGGGGCAATTTAGCACAAATATATTGAAATTGATCATTAATAAGAGTCCATGTTCTTTGATCTGCTTTCTCTATAATTACAACCCTGTATGCAAGAGAAAATCATTTGAAAAAGCATGTCATACTATGTCCATCCTATCAAATAACCCAGATGAGGCAGCATTACATTCAAGCAAAAGTAGTATGTTTCCAGCACTACAGTCTTTATAGTTACCACTTAGCATATATGGAAATTGATTTACATAATTAAGAGGCATAAAAACAAATTCAAGAGAAACCTTTTCATAAAATACATTTTATTTTTCAATTCTCGGATTTACGTTGTTTTCTGCTGACACAACATGCTAAATTAATGGATTTATCCTGTTAGTATTTGTTGTGAACATCTAGACAGCATGGATGGAACACCACAGGAGTTCTGGACTCAGCCCAAGCAGAGTGAGGTCACCCAATGACCTGTAAATCATTCCTTCAGAGAGCGCCACTTGCACTGTTGTTAGATCTCCTACAGCTGAAATTATGCAAGCTACAGAAAAACATAAATCTTCAGGCCACTTTCCCACTGGGCCACAATAATAGTCTGAATTTAATATGCATTCTAGCTTTTAAAGCAATCATTCCATTGAGAATTGGCTTGCATAATATTGACTTACAGGCATACTGCAATTACGGTGAAAAATGAAAGCTGACTTTATTAATATATTAAATCTAGTAAACAATCCAAAACACATATCAGAAAAATCCAGTAAATAACCCCCCCCCCCACACACACACAAATCCAATGTCACACAGACCTACAGTAGAATGGAAATCCCTAGCGAGTTCCTAGATCTGAGAAACTGTGAAATATGAAAACTGTCAAACAGCCAGCGTGCACATAGATAAATGAGATTAGACATTGGATACCCTGGATAGTGATTGCTTCTCTCAGAGCTGCCCTTGCTTAGGGAGTAGGTAGAGCAAAGACCTATGTCAACATCAGCTATAATGCAAATACTGGAGATTTAGTCCTAAAAAGAAAATAGCAAGGGGGAAGAAAACAATAAGGCAACAGAACAGCAAAACAGTGTGGACATCTTTTCATTATCAAATTCTTTGTTTCACTTCAATTCCCTGTGGGCAAAACATTATGCAGTGATTCAGTCTAATAGCACTTTTATTTCAACTTCTGCAGAATTTGATCATTTCTTTCTCCTCCATTTAAACAAATAGAGCATTTATAAGCATTTGGTGGTAAAATACAGTTTACAGTTTGTTCTAGGATTAAATGTATACCATCAACACATATATATCTCAAAGCAGGGGAATATACAGGTAGAAATAAATATACGGTAATAGCAATATCTTAATTTCTAAACACTTATGGGTCTCAAAAGGTGTAGCAGTATCAAAGCAGGTAGTGCCCTTAGGTGCAGGTTTGGAGTGCAATGAACTGCTTCTTTCCAATGAATAAAGTCAGTTGATGTGGAGCACAGCAAGTCCTATGAACATGTTCTGTGGATGGGTATTGTTATTGCACTGGTGGGATTAGTAACTGAGCCCTCCTGTCTATAAACTTAAATGTAAAGAGGTCCTTATTGCAAAATGTATTGACAGTAAAAACAAGAGAGAAAACTAATAAAGGAACTATTATTGTAAGATTGTATTTTTAAGCATCTTTGAAGCATCCTTTCTGTAGTGAGACAAGTCTTTGAAGAATAGAATAACTGGGTAATCTAGCTGCACCAATGCTATTTTTATTAAAGGTGGTATTCACCCTAAAGTAGTTCCTTATCCCACAAATTGAGAAAGAAAATGTAATTCTAAGCAACTTTCCAATATGCATTAATCACAAATTTACAGTAGTTTCAGCAGCGGCCTGTAGTACTTCTGTAGAAGCACCAAATTGCAATCTTATATTGTAGTATGCGCAGTACAGTGAAAAGCTGGGTTATTACTTCTAAGCTTGGCTTTTCATGCTACTGTATATGTGCACCTGGCTGGCACCAAAGAAAAGAAGAAAGAAGCAGAAGCACATGGACCTTTGCATTTTGTAGTGAACAGACACGCAGGAAAATGATTATAATCACTAACGTTTTGGCACCCCCACTGATTATACATTTCCTTCTCCTTTATAGATATGTATAAATTGTAGTATAGTGAAAAACAGTATCTGTCTGGCTCTTTACATTCTCTGTGCTCCTGTCTATGACTCCTGCAACAAAACCTTGCAAACCAACTGATTAACAGACATAGAGAAGCACTGACTCCTGTTACATTGTTTTACTGAGTAAAAACTGCTGTCAGTTGCAATTACATTGACAAATAAATTATTGGAAATGTTTCAAATATATTGGAATCACATTTTCTTTTGAAAAAAATTACCCTTTAAAAATAACTCTTTCAGTACTGTGGCAATATTTCTCTATGCGGCTCCCTGATGCATGGTCACATCTCTAATACAGATTTTCAAAAATAAAGGACCCCAGCACTCACCGATATCTGATGCTGTGATAATGTTTATTATATGATACCAAAGAACAAGGTTACATATACAGTATGTACCACATGCTACATGATGAGAATGGTTTTAAAATGTCCCTTTAAAGGATAACTAAAGGCTGACAAAGAAATAACATTGTTTATATGCTGAATCCACTTCACATCAGGTCCCCATTTTTCAATCTTTTGTTTTCCAGTAGCACATGCTCAGTGTGTTTTGCTAGGGACTGTAGGAAAACATGAAAGATTTGCAGTAAGTGAGGTTTAATCTGTTATCATAGGTAATAATACCGAGATGATTAATTATTATTTCAGATGCAAAATGAACTTGTTTCTATGAATAAAAAGGCAAGTAATAAAAAAACACACAAAATGGAATGTCTATATCATTCTAATTATAAACTAAACTTTTTAACCTGACCAGTGGCATGAAGGCATAAAACTATTGTGGTTTCCTTTAATACTTTTTCCTGTGTTTAACATGCCTGACCTACTATCACCTACAGGAATTTCTTCAGCTATTATCTACACATCCAGTGAAAACAGCAATGGAACAGGGCTTAAAGAAGAAGAATTTAAAACTCCTTCCAGGTTATGGATGTGTTACAGTAGAACTTTGGGATGGACATTACACTGATGATAAACATTTTGCTTTACCCGTAAGTGTTTCTACCATGGACAAGAATTGTGATCAGTGTGTTGTATGCGCAGGTGCTGTGTTTATGAAAAAGGCATGTTATATTTATCAGTTATGGATTTTGAAAAAAATGTATGTTTTGCATTACTTTTCTCACACAGCTTATTGTTAGTTCAAAATAGACATCTCTTGTTGTCTTTGTGTCTGGCTGTCAATTTTGTAAATGATCTTCCATGACAGAAGAGACAAAAACACAACTACGTTATGTTATTATTGTGGTTAATATTCTGAGGCTGTAACATACCAAAAGATCTGTAAGATCCCTTACCTCTTCTAGGTGTTCATTTTAGGTGCCCTATTTTTGGTTTTAAAAGCTGTCCTTGAAGAAGGTGGCATCTGATTATTGAGTTCCTGCCTGTTCCTATTTTGCGTATTCCTCTGGTTTTGACCCTTGCCTGTTTTTGCAGACTATGGTTAATTCCACCTGCCCTGACCGTTTGGCCTATATCCCAACAATACATTTGTTTATATTCGCTTGTGTCTTTCTTATCAGTTCTGACTTCTGAATTGAGTACGGTAAGTTCTCTGCCACTAAGAAGTTCTGGGGCCTCAAAAGGGCATCAGTGAAGATGGGTACTGCCAGGGGTTCCCTTTCTTGACAGAAGACTTTAAACCACATTACGTCTTCACTCGGGTATCCTTATTATAGAATATTATAAGGCTTTTTTGTACAGTCTTACTCAAAACACCCAACCAGATTAAAGTTTTCCCTGGAACAACTTAGTTGTCAATATACTCTTGAGACAACCCACAATATCAAGCATGATATACAACCTTTAACGTGCCCTGTGAAGAATTAAATATTGAGTAAACATATTAGAAATCAGTGTAGTTGCCCAAACCCTCAATTACTGTCACAGTTGGACAATGGGTGAGCATTTGTCAACGGTATAAATCAAATGTAGGTAAAGACTTCCCTTCTTTTCTCACTGTGACTGTTCATCACACAGAGCTAGGTACCGCCACACTTCCTCACCGCCTGTCCCACCACACTTCCTCAACACCTGTCCATAATTTGAAGCTTTCTGGATAAGGGGTTTCCAGATAATGGATCCCATACCTGTACTTCATAAGTTCTATGGACTAAAGCCTCAAGGTGATCTGCAAGGATGCTCTCTCAATATATTTTTGAAGTTCTACAATCTTCATCTCGTTGCAACATTTCAGATAAAGGTTCTTCAAGCAGCCCTGGCTCAGTAGTCCCATTTACAGCCGGGTTGGGCTGCCTGCTCCTCCTATTGGAGGACTGCTTTTATGATGTCAGCATTGATGAGAGGGACGTCTAGATAAAATGTGGCTTGCAGGTCTATCTTTTCTCCCCTTTCCTACCTTTTTTTATGCTCTTTTTTTTCTTTCTAGCTTTTCCCTCCTTTCTCGTCTGACTTTCTCTACCTCATTCTGCTTGATGATAAACCTGTAAAAGAAGGAGTTCAGAGCTTCCATTCCATGCACTGACAGTTTAGGCCTACAAGAAAAAATAATCTTTAAATATATTCTTATCAGTGCTTAATGATGTCATCAGTTATAATATCCATGCTTCGTGATTTTTAGGACGTCATATAAAATGTTGAAAATGTTCCTTACTTTAACATATTAGGTTATTAGAAGCCACTTTTGAGTTCACTGACCTGTGACCTGTGTAAAAGTCCTGTGATTTTTTGGTTGCCTTATATCACCCTTATATATTATCACCTTTATATATATATATATGCAATGTTCAAATAGTATATATGCTATTCTGCTGGGTACCGAGTTGTAGTTCAGCTTAACCTTCAAGCAGAATCCAGCTGGATTTTAAGAGTAACATATATAGTTTTAGTTTATATAGTACTATATAATTTGTTTATATGAAGGTTGTGATTGGGTGGGAGTAGTACAACTCTTTGGTTTTGCCTGCATGAGGCTGAATATATTTATTTACATTCTCATGTTATAAATGGCACCACTTTAGGTATTTTGAATATTAGTTTTCAAAGGTTTATTAAATGAACAATACAGCCCGTCTGAATTAATCACGTCATTCACCACTCTTTTGTGTTTGTTTTATCCTGCCAATCACATAAATACTTTATTAAATAACATGTCCTTAATAAACAGGCAGATAGCAGGTCAGCAGACTGAATAAATAATTCTATAATAAACTAAAAAAGAGCATTGCTTATCATAGAGAAGAAGAACCTTGTTATCAATTAGATATTCATTGTAAGGTCACTCAACACTTATTCATGTTTACATGTATTTCTTTAACCCTTGCATCCATAATAAAGCTCTGTTGCTTAGTGGTTTGCTTTGCTGTTCTAAATCACATAAAGTATGACATTGCATCTTGTGACTAATAAACTGGTGGGTTTATTTCCTTATGCCAGATTATGAACGACCTCTTGACTGTTGGAAATGTTAAAAAATTCCTGGCCACCCAGACTAGCAAGAAAGGGAAAGCCATGTCTCTGCTGGCTTTGAAAAGCTTTGACAACAAGAAGCAGAAGCTGCAGCAGAATAGCCAAGAATATCAGCAGCATCAACAATTTTATGAAGAAGCAATGGCCGATAAATTTTATGATCTTATTGTAAGTATGGAAATTTAAGAAATGAAATGTTCCCAATATGCATTCTGTTTCCATCATCGGAACTATCTGCACAGTAGTCGCTTGAGGTTGGGGAATGCAAATGCAATATCTGAAATGGTAAAAACAAAATGAAGTACCTTTTACAGGGAAGCAATGTTTTTTTAAATGTAATGCAAGCAGAGAGGTGAAACTTTGAAATTGATCTTGTTGTAACACTGTCAAATATCTTAAAAAATTGCACTTCTGTCATGAAGGTATAGCACCAGTTTCCCCCAAATGCTGGTTTGTGTAGAAGTGCTGTCATATATTTATGTCACTTTTCACATAGATTATAATATTGTTCCTTAGCCCCAAGTAAGCACAAGTGATGGACAGTATCTGTGTTTCAATGGGGGAGAGTTATTTTAATTGTTCTGTTTTCATTTGGTAACCCTACTTGAAAGTGGTCTTAAACCAATGTTTACCCAATCGGAGCAATTACAGGGTTAAGCTATCTTGTAGCAAAAACAACTGAACCATCAAAATACAAAGACAGCAAGTGGCAGTTACAATTAAAGGAGCAGCAAACTATACGTGACACCTCTCTATATGAAATAAAATGAATACATTTTTGTTTTCCATTTTATGGATCATTAAAGCTAAGAGTGAGCAGCATAAGTTATGATTACTGGGATGTACAGCATGGCAAGTGATGGAGGGATTAACTTAGTTGCATCCATCATAATGGGCTAGATATGATTCAGTTAGAAGAATTATTCTCCATATTCAATTCTACATATTTCATTTTGTTACAGTAACTGACAGTATGACCATCTGAACTAGCTGAAGCCACCTCATGGTTGTCCACTCTCTAGCTGCCTGGACTCCCTTAAATATTTGGAGGGTCCAGATAGTCAGGGGGTTGTGGACTGGCAATTTTTCTCACCACTAAAGTGAGCATCATATTCTGCTGCAGTAGCAGAAGTCAAATTACCTATTCAAAAGTAAACGTTGGCTCTTATAGGTGAATGCATTGTGAAAGGGCATGGGCCTACTTTTGCAGGTATCTATCTGTCTTCTCAGAAGGGTTTTTAAATTCTGCAGATTATTAAAAAAAAAAATCACTTTGCTGGGGGGTATCTATAGTTGAGAATATGAGCTAGCTTCAAGCAGTATGTCATAGGCCCTTTATATGTTTGGATATTTTGTTGAGATTTTAATGTAATCTTTTCTGGATCCCCTTAGACCTATAGGGGTAAATTTACCAAAGAGTGAAGTTCCGCCACTGGAGTGAAATTCCGCAGCTCTCAATTCATTTCTATGGGATTTTGAAAGGCGTATTTATCAATGGGTGAAGTGAAAGTTCACCCTTTGATAAATACGCCTATAAAAAGCCCATAGAAATGAATGGAGAGTGGCGGAATTTCACTCTAGTGGCGGAACTTCACTATTAACTTCACTCTTTGATAAATATACCCCATATTGTCATTATTGTTTGGTGAGTTAAACTCCACCTTTGGCAGGAATGGAAGCCTGCTGGAGATTTAAATGCACAAAGCATTTCAGCCAAGCTTATACAAATGAAATATGTCTTACACAAATTAGAATTGAATTACATAAGATAATATATTAATTTTAAGTATAGGGGTTGTTCACCTTCCAAACACTTTTTTTTCAGTTGAGTTGTTTTTAGCTCTGTTCTCTAGAAAGAAAGACTTTTTGCAGTCACTTTCCATTATTTTACAATTTTTCCAAAATCTAAATTTAAAATTTAACATTCCTGTCTCTGGAGTTTGTCTGGCAGTTCAGTAATTCAGGTGCAGATTCTGCACTGTTACAATTTTGCAACATTTAGTTGATACATTTCTCAGCAGCTACTGTATTAGTATTAGCAACTATTGTATCAATGAAGCTCAGTGATTCTGCTCAGCAGGGACAGGATAAAAAATGTATCAACTAAATATATCAAATTAGAACAGTTTAGAAGGCCAATGACCCCCTCCACCACAGCAGCTGTAGAAGGTGAAACATTGACTGACACTTCAATATTAGAAAAAACCATCACAAATAGAAAATAGAAAGTAATTGGAAAAAGTCTTTATTTCTGGTGAACTGAATCTGAAACCAACTGAATTAAAAAAAAAGGTTGAAAGGTGAACAACCTTTAAGTATATTGTAGTCAGGGGTGTTCTAAAACAATGTGAGACGTCGTTTTTTTATTCTTTTTGTTTTTTTTAATTATTACTTATATGTTTTGTTGTGTTGGTATTAGGCGTAGAAACATCCAGTATCTGCTATCTGGTTTCTGTGGTGGCTTAAAGGAGTAACACCAAAAAAAAATAAAGTGTTTTAATTAAAGAAAGCAAATTATAATGTACTGTTGCTATACATTGGTAAAAGTTATGTGTTTGCTTTAGAGCAACTATAATTTAGGTTATTGTGAAGCCATGGGGGCAGCCATTCAAGCTAAAAAGGGAGAAAGGACACAGGCTGCTTAGCAGACAACAGATAAGCTCTGTAATAGAATACCATGGGATTCAACAGAGTTTATCTGGTATCCGCTATGTAACCTGTGTTTTGAATGGCTGCCCTCATGGCTACATAGAAATTTGTTTATATAAATGATAGTAGTGTTTCTGAAGCAAGCACACCAGTTGTACAAATTCCGGGAAACAGTACATTATATTTAATTTTTTGGTGTTAGTTTGTCAGTCAGCAATCAGTCTTGAAGATAAATAGTAGAGGGACTATATATATAAAGGAAACTTAAAAGAAGGTATAGCAATAAAATAAAAGTCTCAAGATCCATCTGTTTTTTCATTGCTGGGGTCAGTAACAATACGATTTGAACTTGCAGGCCAGAGAGAGAGAAAGGCAGAATAGGAAGAAGAAAAATTATAGACACATAAACAATAGAAATTAAGACTATTTGGAAAATTGCTGAGAATATGTCCCTTTGTAAAATGCTAAAAGTTTGTTTAAAAGTGAGATTCCCCCTTAAAGTATTTTTTAACTGTGTGCCATTTTTTGTGTTTTGAATTGCCTGCAGGAGATGGCCCTGCTGAATGCTGGATATGGGCCGTTATAAGCCATCTGTTAATGTTCTGCGGCAGTAGCTGGAAGACAAACCAGAGACCTATTTTTTTTGTGAAAGCTGCTTCTCTTCAGAGGGAAAAAAAGCAAAATGTATTAGTAGTCTTATTCACGGGAACTATGCATGACTGGGCAACCTGCAGCCTTCCAGGCTCTACTACAATACCCAGCACCCTGACAGTTTTTGGCTCCTAGCAGGATTCTAAAATTTGCAGGATGACAATGCCTGATTTATATGGTCGTAATTGTTTGTTTGCCATATACAGTATATAATAAGATGTACAGAATAAAGGAAAAACAAGAACTGGCATTTTAGCTTCACCTTAATTCCCAAAGTGCCGAACCTTAACCCTGGCTTCATTATATAGGGGCTATTTTGATTTCATGTAAGTATCTATGTTACATTTTCATGACAACTTGAGACAACGAAAGTCTTGCTTGCAGAAATTAGCTGTTTGTTTCTCTGAATGTATTTGTGATATGATGCTACATAAACAGGTGCATCATTACTACATATAGGCAACATGCATCAAGAGTTTCCCTTCACATCACCACTTGTGATACTAATGGATAAACAAGCAATTTTATAGAGGTGGCGATACTGGGGTCAAAGAGGTCTGCTGTGTGCTTAACAGTTGATGAACTGCATGGCTCTAGTGCTACCCTTGTGTGGATAGATGTTTATCAATATGCTGTCCTTGTCTTGTATCTATAAAGAATTAAAAAGCCACTGTAAAAGCACACCTAGGCTAAGTTAAAATGACCTTAGAAGAACTGCTTTACACACACAAAAACTAACAATCAATGCACATTCAATGGCCTTGAATTTTCTCAATCAATTTAGAAAACAAAAGAATTTAAGGCACAAAATGCTGATCAGAAATTGCTAAGCCTTTATTCAGACTCTACCTTTTGTACACAAGTCAACTAGGTTGTTTTTAAAACAAATTATTTGTGTGAGAATAAAAAGTGCTTTTGCTGAAGAATAGTCCACTGTCCAGGGTGCTGAAAGGGAAACCATCCCTCATGGCCTCCATTCCCCTCTCAATAAAAGCAATCAATCTCTTCTGAAATAAACAAAAAGGGGGTTGTGAGAGCACTCCAAGTCTCAGTAAAATCTACAAATACAAAGGAAGTATAACTGGCCAGGATACTTACAATATGAAAGAGAAAAAAAATGATCATTGCACATTTCATGCTCCCCTTGTTTCACTAGTAATTTACTATCTATGCAAGTGCATGTATTTATATTAAAAAGCAAGGGTATTTAGTTATAAAGTTCTCTTCTGTCCTGTCTCCATGGGAAAAAGATACATATCTAATTAATAGGGATGCATAACAGATAAAGGTCTTATCATGTACAAAAACGCTTTTGTTTGTATTAGTGTTTAACACTATATTTAAGCTTGGCTCACTTTGGGCTTGTTCAAATATATGGTAAAGCTCAATCCATGACTTGGAATAGTAGTTGCTACTTCTTCACCTAGCAAAAATAAAAATAATTCTTATGTTATTCTAATGACCTTTTCTGGAGACTTTATAACAGCTATAGCTGCAGATTCCTGTAACAATAGCTATTAGTTATTAGTGTTTTTTCACTTTCACACTGGAGTAGACTTGGTGATAAATGGTTGAGAACCATGGACTTCTTCATGCAGATAAGTGCCATTAGACAGACGGAGTATAGTGTGGCCAAGTTCCAAGTAGACTGAACAGTAAGAGCAATTTTAAGAGTAGTAAATGCAACTTACAAGCCCCATGTTGCTTAGATGAGTGGTATATGCACATATGCTCATTAGAATAGTGTAGTAATGAGTATGTCAGGCTCTTTTGGAGACTTAAGTAGGAAGAGCAGTTAAAACTGCTGTTAGTGTACAGCTCGCAGGTCTTGACAGGCTGAGACGAGTGCAAGTTACAAAAGCGTGGTCGAATATCGGGCAAAGGGTCAGTAGGCAGGCAGAAGTATAACGTAGTCAGGAAACAGGCCGAGGTCAGAGGCAGGCAAAAGATAGTCGTATCGATAATCAGGCGGAAGGTCGGTAGGCAGGCAGAAGAGAATCGAAGTCCAAGATCAGGCCGAGGTCGGTAACAAGAAAAGCAAATCCAATAGTAAACAGGAGACACCAAAAACGAGTACAAGCAAGGGAAATCACCAAGCACTGTTTGCTCCTGCTGACGTCTATTTACAGGGACAAGTTTGGCGCCAAAACGTAACGACGCAGCGTTAACGCGCCCGCGACGCGCGCGCGTCGAATGAACGGACGCGCGCCCGCGCAAAGACGCACGCGCGGACGGCAAACGCCGAGAACACATTGCAGTTACAGGTACCTTACAGAGTAGTTAGAGCAACAGTGTTTCTTGCCAATAAATCTAAGTTGTGTGTTAATGAAATAATGAGGACAGTGAAAAATCTAGGTCAACCTTCGACCTATTTTAGCCACATTCAAATATAAAATATTTGGGGAGCAACACAAGCATGAAAAAAGTGCCTAGGGGTGCCTATGAAGGAATGTGATTGGTTATCTGGTAGGAGGCTCTGTTTTGGCATCTGGTTCTTATGCAACCAAAACTTGCATCCAAGTCAGAAAAACAAAAATAAGCACCTGCTTTGATGCCAATGGAAGCACCATCAAAGGGCTTGGGGAGCCACATGTTGCTCGCCAGCCACTTGTTTGGGATCACTGATCTAGATAAATAATCTCATAGTGAGTAAAATCACCAAAAAATATGGGGCAGATTTACTGAAGAGCGAAGCGGCAAATGCTAGCGACTTTCCACCAGCATTGCCACCTGCAGGGACATCGCCAATTCACTAACAGGCGCAGAAGTAATGCTATCGAAAAGTCGCCAGCGTTTGATGCACGGGCGAAACTTCGCATTTTAATTAATAAGCGTATTCGTAGCGCATATGCGCCTGCCGAAGTGGTGCAATGGTTGCAGAGCTGACGCCGTTGAGAATTGCCTGTTAGTGAATCTGCCCCTATGTATTTCAGAGTATAGATGTATAGACTAATTGCAGCAGACGTATTAAAGATTAAAAATGGCATGATATATATATATATTTATATTTTGAACATTTTTCTATGAGGTGTAAGAGCTCAGAGGCAGCAGAACTGACCTCTACTACCATACAAATCACCCTGAGAATAAAAGGAACTGGGTTAAAATGAATGTAATACAAGTTAATTACATAGTAATCTGGAAAAGCTCTCTTCCAAGTTATCAAAGCACAGAAAACAGCTTGTTAATTCTGAAAGTATCAGTATTTTTTTTCACCAGACTGTAACAGTTTCTATTTGGTATAAAAAATACCCTTGTAAATCAATTCCAAAGTGTTACTTACAACTTGTCTTGTCTTTAAACTATCAGGTGTTTGCCCTCTTTATTAGACACAACAGAGATAACCAGAGAGGAGTTAGAGAGAAGGATAGCTGTAGAAAATACTGATACAGGTATGGGAGCTATTATTTACAATACTTGGGACCTGAGATATTCCAAATAAGGGATTTCATAATTGTGAACTTGAGTTTTGCACATAAGATATCCACACTTTGAAAGATTATGGTCACCACCACAAGCCATTTTAATGGGGTTGTTTTCATAGGTTGAATGTTATTGTTTTGTATACCTCAAATTAACTCAAATGGTTTCTACTTTTAAAAAAACTTGGATAAAACTCCGGAAAGGTTGAATTGATCTAGTTTTTGGTGGGAAAAAAACTTGAATTCGAGTTTTTGAGTGAAACCCTATGAAAAAAACCCAAACATCATGCAGGGTATTTAACTCTTCAAATGGTTCAAGGGACCTCTGCAATTGACTCCTACATGACCTCAACAGGTTTTACATGGTGTATTTTTGGATTCAAGATATTTCCAGGGTCGGGGTATAATAAAGCTCAAAAAAATCTAAAAACACAGTGTCACAGGTCCCCAGCTTCACAACAATTCACACTTTCAGTCATGTACATTGAAAGATTAACACCTGCCTCAATGAAAATCATGGTAACATTGTGACTGGATCACACTCTCACACATCTGTGAGTTTCAGCCAACAGTTCAATGGAACCATTGTGATTAAATATCTGTGACTTCACTACCCTCAAGGTTTAAGTGCCGGGGAATTCCTTACCAATTCAGTTGAACTGGAGAAGCCACGGATGAGTGGTGGAACGTTTTCAAGAAAAAATGCCCGGCTGCCTTTGACTTAATTCGACTAGATACTGCAGATATTAGTATTAATAGAATAACATAATACTCAAACAAAATTACAAAACGAAACAAAGAAGAACCATCTTCAAATTGTATTAGGGATTCTGACATGATTTTTATAGTATAGTTTTTATTACTTAATCACACTGTGTATATTGCATGTAATTCATTCTATCATTTAACATTGTATTCTTGAACCAATAAATTTATTATTTAGTTGTAATATTGAAGTGTAGGCAGCCATCTCGGGACGTTTTGCCTGATCCTGTGCTTCCAGAGAGAGACAGCACTTTACAATGGAACTGCTTTCAGATAAGCTACTGAAAGTAACTGAAAGGGTTGTGACTTGGGTTTAGCTGGACTTGGATTTTTACCATTGAGTGTTGCTCTCATATCTTCTACTAGGTGGGGTATGGAAACATTTTTAGCACTGCAAGTGTCAGGCAGCTGTTATTTGGTTACCTTCCCATTGTTCTGCTGATTGGCTGCTGGGATGGGGAAAGGGAGGTGGGTAACAGCATTCCAACTTGCAGGGCAGCAGTAAAGAGTGACTGAAGTTTATCATAGCACAAGTCACATGACTGGGGGTAGCTGGGAAACTGATAATATATCTAGCCCCATGTCAGATTTCAAAATTAAATTAACAAAAAGAATCTGTTTGCTCTTTTGAAAAACAGATTGCACTTGGGTCTGGGACATTGCCACCAAATGTGAAATGCTGTGCCCTCCCCTCCACAGCCCTTGTAGTAGAGAGAACTATAAAGGTTATTTATATTATGTAGTCTGGCTGAGACCAGATACCATTATAATACGAATTTATACCACACTTAGTAGAGATGTTTTAATTGAACTGTGAGTCCCAAAATTTGAATCAGTCTTATTCCTGTAAAGATTGGCCAATATTCTCTTCCCGGGCTTTCACGCCAGACATCTATTGATCCGCTTATAAAATCCAACTGGGTGAGGACTGCATCAGCCCATTGATATGACTCTCCAATGATGGGTCTGCATAGACATCAGGATCCAAATGCAGGCCCAGATGCCAAATGAAAGATCAGTCTTATTTGGCAACCCCTGAAAGTGCCCAAATTGGCCAAACATCTGCTTCTTGCACTTGCCAATCAGTTAGTTCTTTACATGTATGCCCAGCTTTAGCCTACTTCTCACTACTAGGTAAATGTGCTCCTTAGATGTGTATCTTTTAACAAAGATGTATGAGAGGTGTAGGTTCTTTCCTGTTTAAAAGTCTTTTGTGAGATGGGGTGAGGGTAGAGCAAAGTGCTGGTATGACATGAAGATGCAAGGATAAAAATCTGGCAAGTTATAAAGTTATCTGAAAGTTAAATAATAGTGCAGGCAGTGATAAACAGGGTGCTTTGCCACCCGCATACAATTAAAATGTTTCCATTTTTGTTCCAAACCAAGCTTTCAAATATAACCAAGCAACATGAGTAGATACAACCCAAACAACAGACATTTGAGACATACTAGGGCTCATTTATCAATGCTAAGCAAAGTTGCACTTGGGCAGTAACCATGGCAACCAGCTACATTTTTTTTTGTTCTACTTGCAGCCTGCACTTTTTGGTTCCTATAGGTAACTGCCCAAGTGCAAATCTGTCCAGTAATGATAAATGAGCCCTAGTGTATGTATAAGATTTCATTCTCACCTCGGAAAAGCAGAGCTGTATGTGGAACACCTATTTCGGTTCAGAAGACTTTTGGCACGTAAGAGGCTGATCATGTAATCAGTCTCTTGTTTTCTTTTCCTTACTTAGCTACTCCAGAGCAGCTTCATACTGAGGTCAAATTACACAGACGTTGGTAACATTTTACACTTACAGAGCCGAGTTAAATGGGAATAACAAACATAAGCACTCTGATTAGTTCAGGTACCTATTTAGATGCAATTAGGAACACCTAGGGGGCCGATTCATCAAGGGTCGAATATCGAGGATTAATTAACACTCGATATTCGACTAGGAACTAAAATCCCTCGACTTCGAATATCGAAGTCGAAGGATTTAGCGCAAATGCTACGATCGAACGATCGAAGGATTATTCCTTCGATTGAACGATTAAATCCTTCGAATCGAACGATTCGAAGGATTTAAATCCAACGATCGAAGGAATATCCTTCGATCAAAAAAACTTAGGCAAGCCTATGGAGACCTTCCCCATAGGCTAACATTGACTTCGGTAGCTTTTAGCTGCCGAAGTAGGGGGTCGAAGTTTTTTTTAAAGAGGCAGTACTTCGACTATCGAATGGTCGAATAGTCGAACGATTTTTAGTTCGAATCCTTCGATTCGAAGTCGTAGTCGTAGTCGAAGGTCGAAGTAGCCCATTCGATGGTCGAAGTAGCCCAAAAAACACTTCGAAATTCGAAGTTTTTTTACTTCGAATCCTTCACTCGAGCTTGATGAATCGGCCCCCTAGTGTAGAGATGTTGCCTTGATTACAATCCCTACTGTTTGTATAAACTCCAGTGTCTTTCTGGGTGACTGCCAGCACATCCCCTTCACTTTCATTTGCATAAAGAGCCACATTGCCCTGTATTACTTCTGGAGATTCTGCTTGTTTAAAGCAACAGTCTGTGGCATGTTCTTCACAGGTATGATAGCACACAGTGTCACACAGCCTTATGTTTAAAGGAACAGTTCAACAAAAAATGAAAGTGTTTTAAAGTAATGAAAATATAATGTACTGTTGCCCTGCACTTGTAGAACTTGTGTGTTTGCTTCTGCAACTCTTCTGTAGTTTATATAAACAAGCCTCTGTGTAGCCACGGGGGCAGCCATTGAAGGCTGAAAAAGGAGAAAAGGCACAGGTTACATAGCAGATAACAGATAAGCTCTGTAGTATACAATGGGATTCTTCAGACCTTATCTGTTATCTAATGTGTATCCTGTGCTTGAATGGCTGCCCCATGGCTATGCAGCAGCTTGTTTATATAAACTATAGTATTTCTGAAGCAAACACCAGTTTTACCAATGCAGGTCAACACTACATTATATTGTCATTCCTTTAAAATACTTTCATTTTTTCCCTAACATTTAGAATGGGAGAAAGATAATGGTCTTTTCTCTAAATATTCTTTTCCTCATTGTCTTGATTGTACCTGCCTTCAAAATATTTAAATGAGCAATATCTTAGATTGGTGCTTAATTATCTCCATTTAAAAAGACAGTGAAATAAGACATAAATACTGTATAGCAAAATGCGTGCACTAAATATTATTTGCTTTTTTTACATAATGGTGTGAGATTGTTAATTGAGTGCTGTTGTTACAAAGGAAATCCATATGGTACAAGAAGTACAATTTCATTTTAAATAGCACATATACAAGTGTCAGATTTTTTTGCAAGATATCCCAGGTTCAAAAACCTGAAAAGTCACTAAAAAATGAGTTGTGTTTTGGGTGAATGTTCAATAACTGGTTTGTCTGAACCGTTCTCTGTGGACTCCCTTTCCCGTGATGCCAATCTCGGTTTAGTAGTTACCTTTGGGTTGATTTTCATTAATGTCAATTGGGTCCAGCTAATATAGACAAATGTTTAATTTCTATTCAAAGTCATTCCATTGAGCTGTAGTTAGGACAAACTCCAATATCTCCCTATATCATACCTCCCAACCGTCTCGTTTTTGACAGCTCAATCTGCAGTCCCGGATTGTTACTGAAATGTCCCCACTTTCTCTTTGCTCTCCTGCACTGAACAGCCAGAAAAAGATACACAGTTTCTAACGCTTAATTGGCTTTTGCCAAACAGCCCAGAATATGTGGCAGGTTCCCCATAGATACATTTGTTACAATTTCAGATAAGCAAAAAAACAATTGTAAATATATAAGATAAGTAGGTATCTTAGCAAAACTGTAATAACACATAAAAACCACAGAAATGTGTTCATAACCTGCTGAATTTTATAAAATTAACATGGTAATTAGGGGGGTGTCGCAAAAATCTTAGCATAGTATTGGCGAAGCTCACCCAAACGCCGTATCCCCTGTGGTCACTGCTATCGTGAGATCCCGGTTTCTTCCTTACCGGCGAGATCCCGGTTTCTTCCTTACCGGCTTCTGCAACACATCAATTACCTCGCTTCTATACGCTGATCCAATACAGGGGAGACGTTGGTAATATCAAAACTGGCTTCTTTATTTAAACATACATAATCAGATTACAGCAGTAGGGTGCAAACTAACGCTTTTCGTGCCTGTAACTCGGCACTTCTTCAGAGTTGTGTAAACTGCACACGTGAACGTGTTTTAAACAGGTGTCACAGGTGTGTTCATCATTACTGATTAAAGGTGAAAGTAAAAATGTTTAGTTTAAAGATAAGATTATTCAATGTGTTAAATAATTAAATAAATACAAAATATTAATCAGTGTACCAAAATACATATAAATAGGATTTGTGCAAATTACTATAATCTGATTATGTGTGCTTAAATAAAGAAGTCAGTTATGATATTACCAACGTCTCCCCTGTATTGGATCAGCGCATAGAAGCGAGGTTATTGATGTAATTAGGGGGGTGTGGCCATAAAATGGGCATCATCAAAAAAATTGCTGAGCTACGCACTGCAAATCTTTTTGTCCCTCTTTCTAATTCCAAAATGTTGGGCAGTATGCTATATTTATCTTCAGGACAGGCTTGCAAAAGTATGTTTTTTTCTGTTTTAGGTACTCCAGACATTCTGAAACAAATGTATTTGCAGTCTAAACTTCTATATGTATCTATTCAAGGTAACAGGTATTCACCCCACATCTCACCATAACTGCCCTTGAGTCTCCTCCCACAGTCACTGCTCTTTGACCCCAGAGGGGTCTGGTATAGACAAATAGCTTCCCAAATGCTCCTGGAATATTGTCAGAGATGTTTGTGAGTAGCCAGTGGCGATTCTGAAGATTGTAGACTATATGGCACGGCCCGCACACCCTGGCCTTCTTAGATTAACGCCTGGTGCACGGTGATGGAGGGATGCGTATTAATTTGCAGTTGTGTAACGTTTCGGGGTTGTACCCCTTTGTCAAACATGACAAAGGGGTACAAACCTGAAACGTTCCACAACTGCAAATCAATACGCAAAGGTTTGTCCCTGCTTGAACTAGCCTTGAGTGCCAGTGAATCCTTTGGAAATGGCTCCAGAGATGCCACCCCCTCACCCCAGAGCTTACCTTTGCTGTGCCAGAGGTTGTCCAAAGGGGGTCACATCGTGCAATAGTGCAGAAAACACTATTGCACTCTAAGGGGTAAATTTATCAAAGAGTGAAGTTTCGCCACTAGAGTGGAATTCCGCAGCTCTCAATTCATTTCTATTGGATTTTGAAAGGTGTATTTATCAATAGGTGAACGTTCACCCTTTGATAAATACGCCTATAAAAATCCCAGAGAAATGAATGGAGAGGGGCGGAATTTCACTCTAGTGGCGGAACTTCTGTATTAACTTCACTTTTTGATAAATATACCCCTATGAATTAGAAGAGACGGATTTATTGTTTAACAAAATGGAAATTTGTCTCTTAAAGTTACCAGGAGCAGCTTTTTGCTTTTTTTCTGTTGGTGCTGCTGAAAAACAGCAGTGATGCTCTCCTTATAATTGTGCTCCCTCTGTTGCCTTGACAAAACGAGGCATAGGGGAAATTTACTAAAGTGCGAGTAACTAACGTTGACAAAAATTCGCCAGCGTGACATCATTTTGGTACTTTATGGATTTACTAACGGGCACAGGGTAACTTCGCTAGCGAAGGAGACTGTCGCTGGCGCTCATTCATACTCAATTTAGTTAAAAAAAATTCTAAGTCCCAAAAAAACGCTGGTGTATTTTACTTTTTTCAGGGTGATAGGCTGCAAAAGAGCCTTAATTGTTTTTTGAGTTAACCGGCTTCCCCCCTACATTTCCTAACATATGGCACATAAACTATACACTGGGCTCAAGTGTAGCGCAATATAACAACTTTTTTTTATTTTATTAAGGTTTCCCGGGCTTGTGTAGTGTAATGTATTTGCTGCAACATATACGTCCATTCAACTTTAACTTCCTGCAGTACGCAAATTAGCCAACTCTAGTGCAACTTCGCTCTGCTTGCCAAATTATTGATAGCGCAACTTTGCCAGCGTTCGGCACCCTGGATGCAATTTTGCATGTTAGTGAATTAGAGTTGTCTGAGCGAATTTTCGACTGGCGAGGTGTTGCGCTGCCTGTGAAGCCTTCACTGGAGAATTTTCGGCGCTTAGAAAATTTGCCACATAGTGTGTAGGATTTTTTTAAATAAATTCATGAATTTGAACACTGGTGCTAAATCTTCAATCCAGCCTCCACTACCAAATCTTCAGGATCTATATTGGCACACAGTTATTTCATTGAACCACTGACCAGTTCATGTTATAAAGGGATAACATTTGCTTAGGATGCTCTTAAGAAGTGAACTTGTAAGATCTAATTAAAATGTACTGTTGGTTAAACCATAATCAGTGTTGCCTCGCAGGTTAGGGCAAGGTACTAATGTCTTTTTGATGCTAATAATATATAAACATGTGTTTCAATCCCCCATTGTTAGTTTCTGCACAGATTGTTGAACCTTTGTAATTCTAATAAAGGGGATTGTTTCATAAGCTTTCATGGACTGACTTTTGTGTTCATTCAAATGAACTGTGCTGCCCAGAACTATTTTTTCTTAGTGGCATGTAATACACAATTAACATAATGGAAGACATTTATCATCTGAAGTCTCACACAGTTCTTTAAAAATATACATTTGACAACTGTAGTCCACATTTTTATACTACATTTTAGGAAACATTTGTTCTGTTACTGTAGCAACCAAGCAATGGTTGGAATGTCAGCATAAAACATGACTTGAAGATGAACCCAAAAATAATGTGAACTAATAAAAAATGGTAACAACAGAAATCCTACAGCACAATAAATCTGCCTTGGGGTATTGGTGCTCATACATTCAGCACATGGGGTGGTTGAATTAGCTAGTTTGGGCTAAGGGAGAAGGGGGGCTTCCCTGTGTGGAATGCCTTGCCGATCTGGCCTGCTTTAAATATCTGTTTGGAGCGGACAAGGGAAATATCTACAGCTGTACTGTGCTGTATAATAATAACAACAATGTGCCAACATATTCTGCATTGCTGTACAATAAATAAGTACATACAATGGACAAAATTGTACAAACTTATATACAAAGCAACCAATAACTGATACAAGAGGGCTCTGTCCAAAAAATCTTAAAATCTAATGAAAGTCATTTGTTTTTTTCAACAAAAGTCAACAGCAGAGAACAGATCAGAGCATCCATTTTCCCATACTCCTCCTTTAAGAATAGTCTAGAGGGTTTGATAATTGAGAATCAATTATTTTGCTTAAAAAGATTTCATTGTATTTCTAAAATAAAGTGTAACTCGAATATCAGTATGTAACAATATATCTATACTTCAATATGTATCCTATATTTAGCTGCGTTTTTAGTATTTTGTATGATTTGCTTGAGTTTGAACAAAGCAGCCATTGATCAAATCAGTGGCGGAACTACCGGGGGAGCAGGGGGTGCGAGCGGGCCAGGGCCTGCACCCCCTCAGGGCCCCCGACAGCCCGCGTGCCACTGAAATGAGGGCCGTACAGAGGGGGCGGGGGCTGGCTGCGAGCCACGCACCTCGGCCCGCCCCCCCTCTAGTTACGGTACTGGCTCATATAAAAGTTTTATCATATCATATACCAAAAGCAATCTTTGAGTCTGTAGGTGTCTATAGGTAGTATGTTCTGGCAGGTATAAGGTATATTGAATACTGTTCATAGCTTGTTTATTGATTAGGTATTGATTGATTTATTGGTGTATTTGCACTTTTAGGTCTGCATGGGAAACTAGAATGTGAGAAGCAAAGAGCACTTTCAACACAGTAACAAAGTAACATAGTAAATTAGGTTAAAAAAAGACACACATCCATCAAGTTCAACCTTTTAACTTTTTTTTAACCTGCCTAAAGGTGGCCATACACGGGCCGATAAAAGCTGCTGACAGACCGAGTCGGCAGCTTATTGGCCCCCCGACGGGCTTCCCCTATCGAGATCTGGCTGAAAATCGTCCAGATCTCGATCAGATGGGACAAAAAATCCGGTCGGATCGCAGCCGCATCTGTTCGAAGGCAAAAAACCCCATCTGAAGCCTCTCCAATTTGCCTTCAGAGGGGGAATTAATTCCTTCCTGACTCCAAAATGGCAATCGGACTAGTCCCTGGATCAACTTGTACTATGAGCTATCTTCCATAACCTTGTATTCCCTCACATTAAAACCAAAGGAAGGATGGCACTGCAGACTGTACCTACAGGCACTGCCTAACTTGTGTCTCTAAATGAAACACAAGTTAAGGTATGGGCAGAGAGTGGGAGGGAGACATATATTACATCTCATGAATACAGTGCTGCCAAACACAGGCAGAGCAGTATTCATGGGTTGGAAATGGGTCTCACATATATCAATATACAATCTCTTTGGCACACCACTTACTTTTTCCAGGTGCATTCAACTCCTCAGGCTACTTCCAAGACAGTCATCATACTCGATTTCACATAGGGAGGAAGCACACCAATAATTCGTCAATGCCTTTAAATAATTTATTGAGAGCCACATTCTGCTAAATAAATGAATTAAAGGCATTGCCGAAGGTATTGGTGTACTTCCTCCCTATGGGAAATAGAGGATTGGAAATGGGTCTTGCCACTCCATTTTAGAATTCTACAGATTATGTATTTAGGAATTGTTGGAAAAGCAGGAAATTGACAAACACAAATCACTTCCTTATTTTTCTTCATACACTATGCTCTAGCACTTTTGAAACAAGAAACGACAAATAAAACTAGATATTATACTTTAGTTTTACAGTTAAAGTCAGTAGTTAATAACTCAAATATTCAGGAAAACTTGAAATGTGAGGAGTAATTTATCAAATTCTCTGCTGCAAGTGCTAAAGCACAAAAACGTTCAAAACCCCAGCCATTATACACTTGCAACTGGAGATAAGAATGAAGTCTGTGCTTATGCTGAAACCAGCACAAGGTACCTGAATGACATGCAAGCTAGGGGTGTCCAAGAACATGCTAACCTGGTGACCCTAGCCCACCCGCATGAATACAAAACCCTGAAGAGAGGAAGCCTTGCATTCATCAGAGAGGTCTTAGCTGCAAAGTGTGTAAAACATATCGGTTTGCACCTATTTTTCACACTTTACCGTGCACTATGTAAATTAACCCTATTATCTCAAAGATGTTTGGGATTTAGCTCCCAATTAGTAGTCTATTGTTGTTATAAAAAGTTAGTTTCTGATTACTGGCTTCAAAGCAGGTGCTTATTTTTGAATTCCTGGCTTGAAGGCTAGTTTTAGTTGCTTAAAAACCAGATGTACTGCCAAACAGACCCTCCTGTACAGGTGTCGGACTGGAGCAATGGGGGCCCACCGGGACTTCCACATGAATGCCAATGTAGTGCGCTCTTGTGCAAATGCCGAGTTCCAGTGTAGTTCGCACCTGCGCGAATGCTGGTGTAGTGCAGGGCTACACGAAAGTCGGTGCTGTCCGCCTGCATGAATGTCATAATGCCGCATGCCTGTGCTGAGGTGCAGCGGCACAAGTTTTTTAAGGGGGCGCCTGAACGCCGGCCAAGTCCGACACTGCTCCTGTAGGCTGCCAGTCCACATAGGGGCTACCACATGGCCAAACACAACCCTTATTTGACAACACCCAGGAAGATTTTTCGTGCTTGTGTTGTTCCCCAACTCTTTTTAAATCTGAATGTTGCTCATGGGTGAAAATGTTTGGGAACCCCTGCTCTAGAATGTTGCTCTCAGTGGCATATTTTTGAATTCCTGCTTTGGAGACATGCTTTGGTTGTATAAAAGCCAGGTGTAGTGTCAGATTGTCCAGAACAGATCATCCTGTAGGCTGCCAGTCCACATGTTGCTCCTCAACTCTTTTAACATCTAATGTGGTTGCTGAATGAATCAGCAACCACATTAGAGATTAAAAGAAGCAAAATAGAAATGTACTGTTCCCACACAAAAAAGCATTTCTTTTATTCAATGTTCATATTTATATGTAGATCTTCAGCAACTGGGTGTAGGGAGGTTATTAGAAGCTGTAGTACTCAACTTCTTAGTAGCATTGCTTGGGATCATCAGGTCCCTCAATCTTCTGTAGATATGCAGCTGGGGATGGGTGGGATAGGAGAAGCTATATAGGAGAAATCCAGAACCTCATTTTGGCAGAACAGATTAGGATATTTGTCAATAGAGGGACTGATTAGCCAACTGGCGAAACTGCATAATGGCCATTTTGGTGGCCTGAGCTGCTGTTGAGACTACTACAACTTTTCAGTGTTTGAGAGGGGTGAGATGAGGGTGCATTAATATTGCAGAGACCGCAGATTGCAGGGCCTGTTTTCCTCGATAGTTATATTTATTTTTCAGTAAAATGATTTTTTGAGTTAGGATCATAGAAGCTGTGGATGGGAAAAAATACATCAAACAAGTTCAACCTTTTTTTTTTTTTTTTTTAAAGGTTAATTTTTATTGAGTTTTAACAACAGAAAAATTAGAAGGAAGAAAAGCAAGTGAGAAAGGAAAGAAAAGAAAGGGAAAGTGGGGAGAAGGGGGTACGGCTGAAGAAGTGTCCATTAACAGTTGGTCGAGGTGGCTGGCGACTCGAGCCAAGGGTTCCAAATACTCTCAAACTTCTTTGGGCATCCACGTGCTAGGTACGTGAGCTTGTACAGTTCCAGCTGCGAATTAACCAGTCCAATCCATCTACTCAGAGATGGTGACGATGGGCCCATCCAGTGCAGGGCAACGACTTTCTTCACGTAAAAGAGGAGCAACCGCATCAGGCATCTGGTGTTAACTCTAGGTATCACGGAGTCAAGGAGACCCAGAAGACAAGTAGCAGGGTTAAGTATCTGGGGAAGTTCCAGTTCGGTAGCCAGGAAGTTCAAAACTGCCCTCCAAAATCTGAGTATCACTGGGCAATCCCACATTAAATGTATAAAGGTAGCTACAGGGGCACCACATCTCAGACAGCTGGGTGAGGCCACTTTTCCCATAGTAAATAGTTTCTGAGGGGTAAGGTACGTTTGATGTACTATCTTAAACTGTATGAGCTTGTCTCTTACACTTACTAATGGGATATATAAGTTATCTATAATTTCTTCCCAATCATCAGGGTCGACATGAACCCCACTACTCTCCCACTTATACTTCACCCTGGGTCGAGGATCATACCTATTGGAAATTAAGTGCCTATATGTATTGGATAGGAGCTTGATCTTGGCGGGTTGAGAAATCAAAGTTTCCACCCCTGTGTATTGCAGGTGCGGAGGAGGGGTTGGGAATTGCGCGGAGCAGAGGTGACTAATCTGGTTATAATGGAACTCGGACAGATCAGGCAGAGAGAGGGTCTGGCGAAAGTCAGGCAGTGTGCGAAGAGTTCCATCAGCATATACTTGTGATAGCCGCTTTAGACCAAATTTAGCCCATGTTCCCACCTCTGAGAACGTGGCTAAGTGTGGATAATTGCTATTACCCCATAAAGGTGAATCTGGGGAAAGGCTGGTATCTGCTTTAGTGATTTGCACAGTAGCATCCCAGGCTCTCTTAGTGGCATCCATTACAGGTAACAAAGGGCCAAGATCCTTTCGAGTTCTATATAAAGCATTATGTAAGCTTTCCACAGAGGTAAGATAGAGTGCCTCTATTATGGATGCCGGGTTGTCAGCATCGAACACTTTCCAACCGGCCGCATGTGAGGCCTGGGAGGCAAGATAATAGAGCTCATAATTGGGAGAGGTCAGTCCCAGCTGATCGTGAGGAGCATTGAGAGTGGCTCTGGACAGGGTGGGTGTTTTATTCCCCCAAATAAACTCAGATTGTGCGCGGTCTAAATCAAGCAAGGCTTTCTTGGGTATGTGGCAGGGGGTATTACTCAGTACATAAAGAAATTTAGGAAGAAAAATCATTTTGCATATATTAATCCTGCCTATTAGCGTGAGAGGGAGTTTGGTCCAGTGTGCAAGTGTGTTTTTGAATTTACGGAGTAAGGAGTATAAATTATGCTGCAAAAACAATGTCGGATCTTTGTGTACCGTTATCCCCAGATACTTAAAATTATCCGCCACCTTTAGGTTACAGTTCGCGGCCACCCCAGTTGGAAGTTGGCCGTCAAGGGGAAATAGTATGGACTTATCCCAATTAATCTGAAGGCCGGAGAATGCACCAAATTGTTTGACAATCCCAAGTACAGAGGCGAGTGATTCATGTGGGTCTGCTAAGTATAGGAGCGTGTCATCCGCATATAATGAGATCTTCTCCTCAATTGTCTTGTAAAGGAATCCCCGTACCCCCCGAGATTGCCGAATTGCTATGGCCATAGGTTCAATTGCCAATGCAAATATGAGCGGAGAGAGAGGGCACCCTTGACGAGTACCTCTTGACAGGCGAAATGGTACGGAAGTAATGCCATTAACCCGGATGGATGCCTTTGGTTCACTGTACAGCAGCCGAAGCCACTTAGTGAAGGAAGGGCCAAAACCCATTCTAGTTACTACCTCCCATAAGTAAGGCCACTCCACCGAGTCAAATGCCTTAGCCGTGTCCAGTGAAACCACCAGCCTGGAACCCATATTTTCGTGTTTCAGTTGTAAATTAAGGAACAGTCTTCTAAGATTAAAGCTGGTTGATTTGGAAGGCATAAAGCCAGACTGATCAGGTTCCACCACTGCAGACACAACTTTGACAAGACGCTTAGCTAAAATTTTTGCGAGAATTTTAATTTCCATATTAAGTAATGAGATTGGCCTATAGGAGGAGCACAGTGTGAGGTCCTTCCCTGGTTTGGGGATGACCACAATCGTCGCATCTGAGAACGTTTTAGGGAGAGAGAAATTTTCAAAGGCATACATCAGGGTTTCATGCAATCTGGGGACTATCTCGCGTAAATGAATACGGTACCATTCTATAACAAAGCCATCCGGGCCCGGGGATTTGCCGGAGGGGAAGGAAAGTATGGCTTCGGCAATCTCAAGAGGGGAAATCGGGGAGTCCATGTACTTTGCCTGCTGAGGGGAGATATTCGGGATGGGAATCCCGTTGAGATACTCATGAAGGTCAGCATTAGAGTAGTGCGCAGTAGAAGTGTACAGAGAGGAGTAAAATTTACTGAATTCCAGGGCTATCTCAGATGGGGAGGTCAGCATAACTCCCGTTGAGGAGAGTATCCTGGGGACAGCAGAAGTACCATTGGGAGGATTGGCTAGGAAAGCTAAAGGCTTACCATTTTTATCACCATATGCAAACGTAGTGCTGGTGGCGTGTAAAAGTTGCTTTTTAGTCAGCTCTAACCTATGCAAGCTGAGGCGCCGAAGAGCAGCAGTGAATTCACCATGCGTCTGAGGCGTGGGATTGCCAATATATTCCGTTTCAGATTGGGAAGTAGCCATTTCAAGGTGGTGTAGGGTTTCTTTAGAAGTGTTCCTAGCTCTGGCCACTGCAGCCATTAGGGTACCTCGGGAGACTGCCTTAAAAGCCTCCCAGGTAGTGGAGGGATCCGCAGAACCATAATTCACACTCCAATATTGTGTGACAGAGGCAGCGGATTCCCCGACCACACTAGGGACCTTCAACCAGTATGGACTTAGCCTCCAAGTTCTATGTGAGGGGTCTGAGAGAAGGTCTAACGAGAGAAGCAAAGGGGCATGATCTGAGATTCCCCGTGGCAGATATCCAACCTCTCGAACTTTAGGGAGGAGGTCCGAAGAAAGCAGTGCAAGATCTATTCGAGATAAAGACTGATAGGTAGTAGAATAACAGGAGAATTGTCTGCGCTCGGGGTACTTCCAGCGCCATACATCGACCAAATTGTATGCTCGGGCCCAATCAGCAAGTTTAGAAGTAGTTACTGTAGGAGCGGATAATCTGTCCAACAAAGGGTTACAACAATTGTTAAAGTCACCCATGATACACACTGGGGCGGGGGGCAGTTGCACCAATGTTTGATATAGGTCATGAAGTATTGTGTCTGCGAAGGGGGGAGGAACGTAAATGTTAGCTATAAGGATGGGAAACCCCGCTATAGCACACGCCAAAATTTGATATCTGCCCGATCTGTCCGAACGCACCTCCATAAGATCAAATGGGAAGCCTTTCCTAACCAGGACCGAGGTGCCCCTAGCATAAGTGGAATATGTAGTATGGTGACTATACGCAACCCACGGTTTCCGGAGAGCCAAGACCCTACCCCCAACTAAGTGGGTCTCCTGAAGTAAGAGAATGTGGGGGGAATAAGATTTAAGATAATTGAAAACTAATGCCCGCTTTACCTTATCGTTAAGACCCCGAACATTTCAAGATATTAACTTAACAGCAGCCATTTGGTGATGTGTAAATGGGATGGGTACTCACAGTTAAATGAATACATTTCATGTTTCCGGACACCCTGCGACTCAGCAGCCCACCATATACATACATTGTTATCCAGCCGGGGAGGGAGAGAGAAGAAGGAAAGAAAGACTGAAATGAGGTAGAAAAGACATAGTTAAAACAATAGTCAAAACAAAACCCCCACCCAACTGCCCCCCACCCTGCCCAACCCTCACAGTCTGGCGGGCTTAGGATCCCAAACATAAGATCAACTGGGGAGATTGGTAGCCCTCAACAAGCTCGCTCCAAATCTTGTTGTGGCCAAAGAGCTTCCGTGGTGATCGGCCAATGGTGCACAGGATAATGAAAAATAAACTTACAAAACTAAATGTAAACATGTAAACCCAGTGAAGGTATATCAAGCGACATATATGTAGCAAGAGTTGTAATGTGCAGAAAAGGTTCCAAGGCAGGTGTTAGTTGCAGAGTAAGGTCACCGGCAGCACCTACAGGAGCCGAGGATATATGAAGAAGGCACTGTGTCTGCCACTAAAACAGTCGCAGTACTGTAGGTTGCCGGACCACCCGGTACTGCCGAAACATACAGAGGTAGCGACACCTGAGCCATGTGAGAGAAACACTTGCATCAAAAGTCACTTCTTGCAATGGGGATTACATCAAAAAGCTACAAATAGCAGCCGTTCCTCTCCTCTTAGCAGTGGAAGGATATGAAAACCATACACATAAGGTCAGGTAACATGCGAAGAAGAGGTCAGTAAAGAACAGCTATGGCCTGGGACTTCTGCCGGACCGTGCCTCAATCCAGCTCAATGCCTCTTCAGGAGTATTGAAAAAATGAGATTTATTTGCGTCAATGACCTTGAGTTTAGCCGGGTATAGCATGGCATAAACCAACTTCAGGTCCCGCAGCTGCCGTTTGACGCCGGTAAAGGTGCTGCGCTGTTAAGTTCAACCTTTTTTACTAGCAAAACCTACCTAACTGCTAGTTGGTCATTTGTGTAGTGCACACAAGGGGTGTGTCCAAAAATGTTGGTGCTGTGAGTTTGTATTCCTGAGGGGCCCCATATGAACAACTTTTCCCAGGACCCCAAAGTTTCTGATGTCAGTCCTTACTGCACCATACTGTAATGCACAAATAGGGGCTATGTAACTAAGATAATTGCTAAATAACACCAGAAGCCAGTCAAGTGGCTCATTTATTAATCCCACGGAGTAAGTGCTAAACCTCTGATTAGGACCCATTCAGTTAGGTCCATAATCATTTGGACAGAGACAACTTTTTTCTAATGTTGGTTCTGTACATTACCACAATGAATTTTAAATGAAACAACTTAGATGCAGATGAACTGCAGACTTTCAGCTTTATTTCAGTGGGCTAAACAAAAGGATTGCATAAAAATGTGAGGAACTAAAGGCTTTTTTTTTAACACAATCACTTCATTTCAGGGGCTAAAAAGTAATTGGACAAATTAAAAAACTGAAAATAAAACGTTCATTTCTAATACTTGGTTAAAAACCCTTTGCTGCCAATGACAGTCTGAAGTCTTGAACTCATGGACATCACCAGATTCTGGGTTTCCTACTTTTTAATTCTCTGCCAGGCCTTTACTGCAGCGGCTTTCAGTTGCTGTTTGCTTGTGGGCCTTTCTGTCTAAAGTTTAGTCTTCAACAAGGCAAATGCATGCTCAATTGGGTTCAGATCAGGTGACTAACTTGGCCAGTCAAGAATATTCCACTTCTTAGCTTTAATAAACTCCTGGGTTGCTTTTGCTTTATGTTTTGGGTCATTGTCCATCTGTATTATGGAACACCTCCCAATTAATTTGACTGCATTTAGCTGGATTTGAGCAGACAGTGTGTCTCTGAACACCTCTGAATTCATCAGCTGCTTCTGTCCTGTGTCACATCATGGATAAACACCAGTGTCCCAGTGCTACTGGCAGCCTTGCACGCACCCAAGCCATCACACTGCCTCCGCCATGTTTTATAGATGATGTGGTATGCTCTGGATTATGAGCTGTTCCACGCCTTCTCCATACTTTTTTCTTGCCATCATTCTGGCAGAGGTTGATCTTGGTTTCATATGTCCAAAGAATGTTTATCCAGAACTTTTCTGGCTTTTTTAGATGTTTTTTTTATTAGCAAAGTCCAATCTAGCCTTTCTATTCTTGATGCTGATGAGTGGCTTGCACCTTACAGTGCACCCTCTGTATTTACTTCCATGCAGTCTTCTCTTTATGATAGACTTGAATATCCATACACCTACCTCCTGGAGAGTGTTGTTCACTTGTTTGGCTGTTGTGAAGGGGTTTCTCTTCACCATGGAAATGATTCTGCGATCATCCACCACTGTTGTCTTCCATGGACATAGGGTTGTCACCTGGCCGGTAAAAATTATACTTGATGCCAATGTTATTAATAGGAAAAAATGACAAGAATATATCAAGGCCGGTATTTTTTTCCAGAAAAGGTGGCAACCCTACGTGGACATCCAGGTGTTTTTGCGTTGCTCAGTTCACCAGTGCTTTCTTTCTTTCTCAGGATGTACCAAACTGTCGATTTTGCCACTCCTAATATTAGAGCAATTTCTCTGATGTTTTTTTTCTGTTTTTGCAGCTTAAAGGGGACCTGTCAACCAAACAAAATTATTCCAAATCCTATTTTATCACGTTAGTCAAGCAAAATTAACTTTAGTTACACTGTATAAATTATTTCAATATTGTTTCCATCAGTCTGGGAACTCATAATTATAGCAACCAGGAAGGAGCCATTTTGTGGACACTGTTATTAAGACATCTTGTATCATCTTAGAATCTTGTTTGTGCACCAGGGGACAGGGACCCAATGTCCATCCCCGTGCCCTGGTTACACAATTAAATCGTTAAGAGAACTGGGGGAATGTAGGGAGAGCAGTGACATCTAGGAAGTGCTGAATGTAAAGTGAAAGTAATTGCTTGCCCCGCCTCTATGCCTAGGCATAGAGGCGGGGTAGGCAATATTTGATTGACAGCTGATATTTTTAAATGCGTTTACAACAGCTATGAATGGTTTAAAAAAAAAAAAAATTGGATTACATATTTAATTTAAAAAGGACTTTTATTATACAGATTTTTATGTCTGGGTGACGGGTCCACTTTAAAGGGATACTGTCATGGGAAAAAAATTTTTTTTCAAAATGAATCAGTTAATAGTGCTGCTCCAGCAGAATTCTGCACTGAAATCCATTTCTCAAAAGAGCAAACAGATTTTTTTATATTCAAAAAACATGGGGCAGCTGGGAAATTGACAAAATGTCTAGCACCATGTCAGATTTTAAAATTGAATTTAAAAAAAATCTGTTTGCTCTTTTGAGAAATGGATTTCAGTGCAGAATTCTGCTAGAGCAGCACTATTAACTGATTCATTTTGAATTTTTTTTTTTCCCATGACAGTATCCCTTTAAGGATGGCTTGTTTCACCTGCATGGAGAGCTCCTTTGACCACATGTTGTCTGTTTACAGCTAAATCTTCCACATACAAACACCCCCCCATAAATCAACTCCAGGGCTTTCATCTGCTTCATTGATAGACATAACAAAGGAATTTCCCACAACCGCCCATGAAACAGCCTTTGAGTCAATTGTCCAACTACTTCTGAGCCCCTGAAATGAAGTGACTGTGTTAAAAAAGGCTTTAGTTCCTCACATTTTTATGCAATCTTTTCGTTCAACCCACTGAATTAAAGCTGAAAGTCTGCAGTTCAACTGCATCTGAGTTGTTTCATTTAAAATTCATTGTGCTAATATACAGAACCAAAATTAGAAAAAAGTCGTGTCCAACTATTTATGGGCCTAACTGTATATGAAGTACTTCTACCAGTGACATTTAAATGTAGCCTGCCCTTTGCACCTTGTGTGGAAGCCAATGCAATGGGCAAGTGATGGCACCCTGGGTGTTGTGTATGTAATGGCCGCTATGGGAAGAGGGTAAGTTACTTGCCCCTGCTGTTTCTTCTTGCATATGTGAATGAGGATGCAAAAAGGGTCGGCCCAAGTAAAAGATCCCATTGACCACTCTTCATGAATACAGCACTGGTGGAAATGACAGGCTCCAAGGAATGAGCTGAGGGGCACTGTCTCACAACCAATTGCACTTTGTTTTGCGTTCATTTTTAGCACTTTGCACCTGTGTTTGTAAATAAGCCTTGAGGCAACTCCCCTACTGAATACTAAAGCGGGAATATGTAACAGCCCCATATGAAGCCGGTTCAGTGCCTACACACCATACAATACCGCTTGTTCAATAGAAAAGCAGAGAGCGCACTTGGGGCTACAGCCTGTAAATCAGCACGTGTTACTAAATCAGCTGTTTATACCGTCAAGTGAGATAAGGGTGGCGAGAACTGTGTAAAGTCTAAGCAGCAATACCTTAATCTCACCAAAGAGCGGCGCAGCATCTGAGAACAATGTATGCAGCTCCGTCGCGCCACCTTCTGGCCATTCCCAAAATGACCTTCCTGCTCCTCCCCTTCTCACCTCGTCGCCAGTCCACAGCTTGGATCAGCCAATTAGGATGGCTAACTTATTGTCACATGACCCCACTCCGGCCTACCACAGATGAGAGGCCGAGCAGGCACCTCGGCCGCCATTAAAGAAAGGAATCTGTGAATTCAAATGGAAAACCTGCCTCCACCTTAATTCTTTTATTTATTATTATCCCCTTGCGCTTTCGCTGGGTCGGATTTGTGTGAGGAAGGCCGGGGTGTCTAAGGCCGGAATCCCCGCAGCAGCGCCAGTAACAGGCTGTGTGTACGCAGGAGGGGAGGCAGAGGAGGAGGAGGGGGAGAGGAAAATGGCGAACCTGTGAGAGGAGAAGCGGCCAAACAGTCGGAGTCTTGCTTTTGCTCTTTCACAGACCGTGGATTTCTTTCTCTTCAGTGGCTGTCTGGGGACTCGTTCCATTGGCCCCTTCCCCGGCGGGCCCTGAGGCCTCTTTGCGCTCCGGTGGCCGGGCGGTTCCCGCCATGCACTGCGCTCCAAGCCGGGCCACCAGCGCCGGGGGAGGGAGGACCGAGACACCGCCCGGATACCGACGCTTGTGAGCCCCGGGACACATTGCCTAGAGCTGTGTTGTAGCACCAGGACCAGCTGCTTTTGGTACAGCGCCGAAAATTGCTTCGTTTAACTCCAGGACACCGCATACCTCGTAGAATTCCTGACCCCCCTCCCCTCTCCCGAGTTAGCGACACCAGGACTCTGTACAGCCCAAGGGAACCTGCCTGTGTTACCACCCCCTTTGCAACCCCACGGACAAGGGTGGGCACCTCATTCACTCCCCATAGATTCCCTTCCAGTTGGATTGTACCCTAAAACCACATTCATGACTGGTTAGACCAGTTCTATTGGCGTCTGATCCTCTCCCAAACTTGCACATATACCTGGATCTCGTTTTCTGGCTGGTTGTTTTTTTTTTTCTTTTAAAGGAACGCTGAGGTGTTTTATTGCAGCAGCCGTAGCTGTTTCCTATCTCTTTTTCTTGTTCGGGATGGGATAATGGCGTGTGTTTTCTGGCTGTGAGGATGAGTTCATGCTTTGTGCCGAACGGGGCCAGTCTGGAGGATTGCCACTCCAACCTCTTCTGTCTGGTGAGTATGGCTCTATCCATGTGTACAGCCTCCACTGGCTACTGCTACTACTGCTGCTGCTGCTTGTACACATGTGAATAGATTGACAGTGCAGACTCCACTGTGTGGGTGTACATCACACTCTCATCATGATTGTCTCTTGTTGCACATGTACAGTATGTGGGGCTTGAAGTCAGTCTGTGCAAACTCCAAGCCCTCTATGCTATGCAGAGTGACAACCAATGCACGGTCACCATCACAGTGCCAATACTAGTTTAGCCAGCATTAAACTACACTTAAGAGACCAATATCCAAACTGTGACGGCTGCTGTTGAACTTAACCTGACTGCTGGTGCATGCTGGGCATTCTAGTTAATCCATTACAAAGCTACAGGTTGGCATTCACTTAGAAACAGTTGCGACCCACTAGGTATTTTAATTTCTATCTACACGGCACAATCTGTCGGGGTCGGCTGGCAGATTTCACTTTTATCTTGACGGTTATGTGGGACTTGTTGCTAGGTATGACTAAACTAAACTGAAAATGATCAAATATCTGACTGTCTCCCTTCTTGTTCTGTTTGTGTATGTTGCCCCTTCCGCTTATGTTCTTTTTCCTTTCACTGTTGGACCCTGTCCTGTCCTGTCTGTGTTTAGTTCAGCTGTTGTCATGTGTTAGGAATTTATTTCAGCATTACTCATGCCCCTTCAATCCTTTAGAAACAAATCCTTCCTCTGTACTAACATAGACAGTCACTTTTTGCAATGTATTTCCCTCATTTTTATATTTTTGCACACACCCCTTACCAGGAGGAACATGTGGGCTTTATGCATATTCTGTGTACAAGTTTTATTGGCTAAAGTTTTTGTTACACTAATTGGATAGGGTGGAATTGCTATCCTGTAATGACCTGCTGGCGAACTTTCTATGCAGTTAACAGTCTGTTACTTTTTTTTTGTTTGTCTGTAGACCTATCCTCTGATAAATGTAGTTAGCCCTCCCTATGTTCCTTTCTGTGGGAGTGGAATGAAGGAGGAGGAAGGAAGCAGCCATTTTCATGGCTTCCTAGCTGGGTTAGGCCTTTGCTTTAGTATCCATAGCTTTCTGCTTTAGGCACATCCCCCACTCCCATTATTGTGTTTTCTTTTTTCAGTGTGTGTCCCACCAGTTTTGTGTCCTGCCCACAGCTTTCTCATCCCCCATTTCTATGCACCACACAAAATCCACCTAACATTCTAACAGATGTCTTATCTTCTTTATTGTGCCCACTTTTTCTTAATTTTCTCTAAAAGTGATAGTTCTATCAAAAACTCAAGTAGGATAAACATTCAGATTTAGATTTATTTCCTGACTGTCATTGACACTCCCTTTCATCACTGGTAATAATACATTCATTATAAATGCTCATGTAATTATAACAACATTTATAATTACAGGCATGTTAAATATTCTGCATCAGATGCTACCTAGACTAGAGAACAAACTTGTTTAAATAGGCATTCTAATGCTTGAAACATAAGTCTTACATTTTGTAAGATAAGTGGAAACTTTTTTTTGTAAGACTTTTGGGTCATTCCTAACTCATTACTTGTATCATGTTCTTGGAAGGTAAGTTTTCTATTTTTGTTTTCAGGAGAGAATTCAAGCTCTCACTAAGTGATTACAGTGTTAAACCATAAAATCTTTGTATTGTTGCCTTCCAAGTAATTATAGTCAGGAATGTGCTTCTCCCAGCTAGACAGCTCATCTTTCTAACCAGTAAGCTGTTTGTGTAAAAATAGTTTTTTTTTTTCTTCCTCATCTTTTAATAGTACTATATCTTGTTCTCTTTCTTTTGTTTTTGTCCTGTGGTCTGCATTGGTTCTCGTATATTGCCAAATTTTAAATATGGAGGGTTTTTTGTTTTTGAATGTTAAAAGATCTCTCTCCTAGAATTAATGCTTTTTATGAATCCTCTTAAAGGAACAGTTCAGTGTAAAAATTAAAACTGGACAAATAGGCTGTGCAAAATAAAAAATCTTTCTAATATAGTAAGTTAGCATATATATAAAGGCTGGAGTGACTGGATGTCTATTATAATAGCCAACTTCCTGCTTTCAAGGGCAGAGATACACTCTGCAATTCAGGGAGCTTACTCGCCCGGCAACAAATCTACTCTTCTTTGGGGCGACTAATCTCCCCGAACTGCCTTCCCGCCAGAATGAAAATCGTCGGCGGGATGGCACTCTGAGCGTTTCGTTTTCTGAAGTTGCCTCACGAGGAAACTTCAGGAAACGAAGAGCTCAAACTGCCATCCTGCCGGCGATTTTCATTCTGGCAGGGAGGCACTTGCTGTTTCAAGTGGCTCTAGTTTTTTAACTCCTACTGTGGAACAATTCACACTGGCGGCTGCAATATTTGATAGGAAGTATTAGTGCTTAGAGCAATTAGACCAGATTTATCCTTTATACAAGTTTCTTACAGCATTCATATTTCTTCAAGTAATTTTAACTGAAACAAACTCTCTGAAGAAATTGCAAATATTTGATTGATTGATTGAAGCCTTGAAGGGAATTGATTGACCCAACAACCAAAAGGCTGACTGGTCTGAAGTGTAGATTCTCATTGTAGGCTATAGGCAATATATATATGTACCTTTTTTTCTTTAAGGTTTTCTTCAGTGTACTCCAGGGAATCAACATCATCTTCGTACAAGCTTGACCTGTAGTTGAGAAACTCGGGTTAACCTTAAATGGATACAACCAATTTGTAAAGGATCTAGCATTCAAAAGGTTTTTTTTCTGGCCAGGAATTCCAGTTATACAGATTGTTCCAAAAATAGGATGTTACAGATGCTTCAATAAATCATTTACTTGTAAATATTTTTTTGTTTAGGCTGATCTTACCGGGATCAAATGGAAGCGGTACATCTGGCAAGGCCCTAATTCCGCTCCAATCCTCTTCCCGGTAACGGAAGAGGACCCTATTTTAAGCAGCTTCAGTCGATGTTTGAAAGCTGATGTGCTGAGCGTTTGGCGACGTGATGAGCGTCCGGGGCGAAGGGAGCTGTGGATTTTCTGGTGGGGAGAAGATCCAAATTTTGCTGATTTAATCCACCATGATCTTGCTGGTAAGAAAACCAACTAACCTGAGCTTATTGGGTAATCTTCAAAACATGTCTTAACTGATTACTGCAGTGTTATTAGTGTTTTCCAAGTTTTTCCATGGCGTGTTCTAGTTGTCCGCCTTTTTTGAGGTTGCCAAAAAATTATGTAAACACGCACACAGGAAAATTAGAAATGTACATTACTTGCCCCTTAGATTAGAATTTTTGATTTTAAAGGAACAGTAACACCAAAAAATTTAAGTGTTTTAAAGTAATGAAAATATCACGTACTGTTGCCCTGCACTGGTAAAACTGATGTGTTTGCTTCAGATAAACTACTATAGTTCATATAAACAAGCTGCTGTGGAGCAATGGCGGAAATTGAAAAACGGCTATATGGCACAGGCTAACTAATGGATAACAGATAACACCATTAGACAGACAGAGCTTATTTGCTATCTGCTGTGTAACCTGAGCCTTTTCTCTTTTGAATGGCTGCCCCATTGCTACACAGCAGCTTATTTATATAAACAATAGTAGTGTTTCTTAAGCAAACACATCAGTCTTACCAGTGCAGGGCAACACTGCATTATTATTACTTTAAAAGACTTATTTTTTTGACGTTACTGTTCCTTTAATGTTGTCAGAGCAAAGCTAATTGTTTACTTGTTTTCATTTGTAACTCCACTCCAGCTGCCTTGGTAGTAATGCAAATTTTAGGGTCTAGCAAGTTGCCTTTAGAGGACCTGTAAAACTAAAATATGAAATTGATTCATTAAAATTGAAAAGAATTAGTATATTTATATTTAGTATCAAGATGTCTCTAATCTCACTCAAACATTATTGGTCTGAAATCTGCTGTTATGTCACTTTTTACAGTATGACAAATCTAGAAGATGTGATTTTGGCATCACAAAATTGCAAGCATTTTGAGTGACCCTTACTAAACTCCCTGTACAAATTCACAACTTTCACCAGTCATAGAGAAAAAGAGAATTATTGTAACTTTATTACACCAAAAAACAATATTCTTCTAGAAATATTGCTATAGAATTGTTCTTAAGTTATTGCCTATATCAATGCAGGGTTGTTCAGTGTCTGCTACTGCCCATTTTTTAAATTTATTTATTTTTGCAAAATGCTACTTCATATAATTTTTACTAGTTTCTGTGCAATTGGCATTATTTATTCAATGTGCTGTGCTCACTATTAGTGTTTTTTTCTGAAGAAGTTTGAGGATTTTTTTTCTGAGATAGAAGTATATAAGTATTCTGCCCTCAGCTTAACAGTCATATTTTACAATGCTGTAGTGTACTGTGTGTATGTTTAAAGTTTTATTTGTAATTGTGTCTGGATTGTATTTAGATTATAATTCAAAACTGTTTCAGACCTAGTATTTGCTTCCTTGTAGCAAAGGGCTAAATGGGTGTTATCATTCTGCAGTCTGGGCTGGTGGTTGTCTATTGCTATTCTTTATATATCAACATATTTCAGAGGTTATACTTCATTTAAATCAATCCTATCCTCAGTGGTTCTTACAATATATAAGTATATATACAATATGGGCAGTTTAATCACAAGCCTTGTTAACCTTTGGACGCAGGTATGGGATCAGCCATCTTGAAAAATTCAAATTACGGGAAGGCCTTCTCCCATAGACTCATTTTAATCAAATAATTCAAAATTGTATAAGAACAATTCTAATAAGACAGAGCCTTGTTCTTGATCACAACTAAGATATAATTAAGATATTGAGCTATAACCCTACAGGCAGCCCAATCCTATAGGGTTTTATGTTTAAATGATTTTTACTAAACTGAGGCTAGTGCCATACTAAGATGACCTCGGCCTGTGGAGAAACACAGGCAGGGAATCCAGACGTCCGATCTACCACCCGAAAACATTGCATCTGCTCAGGTGCAGGCAGATACTTCAGATACAAAGTAGAAAACTGTGCGTTTTTTGCGCCAGCCTGCACCCAAGCGGAGGCAATGATTCCGGGTGTAGACAGAGCAGCAGAAAATAAGGAGTGGATTCTCTACCTGCGTATCTCCCCAGGCCAATGTCCGCTTAGTTTGGCACTAGCCATAAAGTATGAGGATCCCAATTACAGAACCATTTGGAAACCACAGGTCCCGAGCATTCTGGATAACCGGTCCCATGCCTATAGCAGTAGTGTTATTGGGTCTTCTTTAAATCCTAGGTACTGTGTAGCATCTTATTCCCACAAATCTTTTCCCTTTAGGGCTTCTACATGCAGAACCTTTTCTCCAGCAATGTCTTTTAGCAGTGGCAGGCAGTTTCCACTGAACTCCATGTGCGGCGACTGGTTCAGTTTTTGTGCTTTTCTCCCGCAGCTCAAATACGCCAGAGGAAAATCTGCATAGTTTGCCACAAGAGTTAACTGGAAAAAATGTGCTCTTTTGAGACTGTGTCAAAACATTAAACTGTTGTACAGCAGCCCTGTGTAGTTTTAAGTTTTAAACTTGTCTCTCTGGTGAATACAGTCCACCTTTACATTATGCTTGACTGTCCACTTCTACTTGTTTCACTGCACTGGCATATATGCTTCATTACTGCATCAAATTATTAATTGGCTTTTATATGGAGGGATGAATATATTTGCAACCATTGATTTTTGCAAAACAATTATATACAGTGTATGGCCACTTTATGCAGACATATGACCAGAGAAGCCACCTGCACCAGCAATTTAACTCTGGCTTGCAGCTTGAAGCTGATTTATCAAAAGCATGATATTAGCAGTATAAAACTGCTATTACTAAAAAAAAATGCACCTCTGAAATGCGCAGAAGGGCACTTTGAGGGTTTTTTTGCACTATGTTTTTTTTTTGTGTTTCTGCATCCCTTTTGAAATGTAATTGTTAGAGTATTTTTCTACTTTATTTATTATATTAAGTGTTGGATTGCTATAGAGAGTTATATTGTAATATATGAAGTTAGCCTAGTGTGCATTTGTGCTTGCTTTTTTTTTTTTTCTGCAGCTCTCTTGTTTGGAATCCAATCTGTAATCTGATCCTCACATCCAGGCAGTGGTTTGAATGACAGGCTGAGAGATAAATAGCAGTGGGTCTGAAAAGAAAGTGCAATAACAAACAAAATCGAGTGTTATGAGTTTTACATCTGATTGCTGAGCATTGCAGACAGATTATATTTTTAAGGTTAGAAAAAAGTCCCAAAAAGGTGCAAAAATAGACCAATTTGCAAAAGTTGTCAAATTTGGTAAGCTTACTTGTGCAGACTTTCTATGGAGAAAGGCACATTTCATAAAATAAGCAGCTCATATTTTGATTTGCCAAGTTGATTGCTGTCAAACTTGACTATAGGAAAAAAGATAGTGGATCTTGGCACAATTTGACCAATAACGTGGTTCACCAAATTTGTCTGATTTCTGTTGTTTAGCCCCTGGGCCACCAAATGGATCAAAGTAGCGGATTGTACAATTGAACTGCTTTTACAGCTACGTCCTCTTCTGACCAATTTTATACCTGCCTGATTCTTTGATCCAAATATCTGTTGAACAGGCTGATGTTTAGACTCCATACATGGACCAAAAAAGCTGACCATTTTATCAAGAGTAAATTCTTTGCAAATTCTTTGGAATTTTGTCAAGAGTGGCCAGCTATTGTAAGCCCATGTACGGCAAGCTTATAAATAAAAACACAGATGTAAAGTTTCAGATATGTAACATGGGTGTAATGGGAGTACTCAATATTGGTGTAATGGGAGTACTCAATAGACTTCTGCACTGAAATACATTTTTTATATTTAATTTTTTAATCTGACATGCGGCTAGACATATTGTCCATTTCCCAGGAGCCCCCAGTCATGTGACTTGTGCTTTGATAAACCTTTTACTGTTGCTCTGCAAGTAGGAGTGATATCACCCTCCTCCCTCGTCCCCCCCACCCCAAGCAGCCTATCAGCAAAACAATGGGAAGGTAACCAGATAGCAGCTCCCTGGTAGATCTAAGAACAGCACTCATTGGGATGTGGTTACCAACCTGATGTGAGCGGTCGCACTTCTGTCGTGCTCCGTCCTTCGCTCACATAAATATCCTCATTTAGGTCGGTAGACCCAACATAACCCTAAAAAGTGGATCAAATCTGGGATCCTCTTCTACCACGATACCTAATGGGGCAGAATCGGGCACAAAAAAGGGCATAGGAAGCGGCCGCAAAGTTGGAGAAGTTTGCCAGGTAAGGCCACGATCAGCAAAATGGCACCTCTACATCAGGGCCTAGCTCTCCACTTGCCGAAAGCGACCCAAGCTCCCAAGAGGTAGTGGAACCCCTATCAGAGATCTGTTCAACTAGAGATACCTGCACTTCACTCATCAGTGCCACAACAGATGAAATTAAAATTGATCTCTCCATCATAAGGCATGACATGCAAAAAAATGCGTGAGAGAGCAATGGCGGCTGAGTAACTGATAAGTACCCTTGAGGATTCCATCCTGCCGCTCCAGGGCAGTGTGCAAGATCTACAAAAAATCTCTGCAATTGGCACAACAAAAAGCAGATGACCTGGAAAATAGACTCCGTAGAATTAACCTGCATTTTGTTGGCTTCCCGGAGAATGCTGAAGGTGAAGCCCCTGAGCTTTTCCTAGAAAACTGGCTAAGAGACACCTTTGGGCAACGATCCTTGTCTCAGTCCTTTGCTATTGAGCGTGCACATAGGGTCCCCACTAGGTGTGAACCACCTGGGATTCCCTCTAGACCACTTATCGCCAGAATTATGAACGCCCGTGACCGGGATGGGCTACTTAAGTTGGCTAGGCAGAAGGGCCCGATTACCTTTCAGGACTGTACAATCTCTATCTATGCCTACTTCTCAGCAGAAGTACAAAAGCAAAGGCCTCAGTTCGACTGCAAGAAGCGTATGCGACAGAGGAACATACAATACGCAATGCTATACCCTGCCAGGATGAGAGTAATATTGAATGGCTCCACTCACTTCTTCAATTTGCCAAAAGATTTGGGCGAATGGCTAGATCACAGGGGTATTATAGACCATGCTCCCCTGGAGATAACAGTAGATGTAGTGAAGGATCAGCCCAACTCTAGATGCTCTTTACACCTTTTGTGGCTCAATCCTTAACAATGACAAGGAACATGGTGCCACAATAAAGCAAGTTTTTTCAGTTAGTATTCTGCCGATATTAATGTAATTTGGGGCTCATTTAAAGCTTACCTTAGAGGGTACATGAACAAGGAAATCACATATAAAAAGCAATCCAGACAGGCCCAGCAGGCATTAGAGGTTGAAGCCATTTAAATATTTGGAGGCAATTTTGACTTATTTCTAATGTCCATTTACTGGCTACTTTATAAACTGCTAGTGCATTTTTCTCAAGTATACAGTTTGACTACTTCATAAACACTTAATGGTGCATCTGCTTGAACAGAGTGACGAGTGCAAATTAAAATTGCCATGTATAATTACTGAAACAACATGAGTTTCTTGATATGCAAAAGAACCACTTTTGCAGCTGTTACTAGAGCAGTTTTCAATCATTTCCTGTTTCCTATCTCAGATCAACTGATGGAAGGCCTTTTCATGTTACTCTTTGATTTGCTGAACGCTGAATATTCCCATGATTCCATATATTTAACACCAAAATAGAAATTGTTTTAAAAGTAAATTATTTTATTACGAGTAAGCTTTTTTTTTTTTTCTGTGTGTGCGTGCATATGTGTGCCTTATTGCTACTTGTAACATTCTCGTGCAACTTGCCCATCATTTGCACATTTTCTGTATTAATTGTCTGCTTACTCTTCCCAGTATTCTTGTATGTTTTTTTTTGCCACTTCTGCCCACCCCCTGTTCTCCTTACCTTTTAGGGTAGAACTACACTGGAGTTTTGACATTCGATACCTTCCGCTTCAGATGTGCCGAATCTAAGGTAAGTAATAGGAATGTCAGACATTGTCGTAGCGTGCATACAACACGACTGTCTGATGTGACCGATACATGTTGTCGGATGCACGCTGCAACAACATCCGACGTTCCTATTACTTACATTGTAACATTAAGTTACAATAATTTTCAAATGATATATATTTATATAGAAAATGTAAATCTCATGATTACTGCATGTGACCACTGGAAAAGCAGTTGTGCCTGATTCTCTCTTAAATCTCCCTATTTTAAAACACTGAAATATTTAGCAAAACTGCACAGGTGCTTTCAACCCCTTGTTTTAAAAATTTGGGCTGGTGCAGGTGGTGGGGTTATTGACCAGCTTGACTGTTTCATTGATGGTGTTTGCTCCATGTAGCTCCACACAGGCTGATGTATATGACAGCAGATCCAGTGCTTGTGCCATTGGCCTAAAGCTAGCCAAATCTGTTCTTCCATTCAACTCTTTTCATCTGAAACCCAATGAGAAAATTAAGATTTGATGGCAAATTTGCATGAAACACTTAGCATACAGGCATATAGATCTTAGAGTTTACTTTGGGCCTAGACTGGCCATATTGACCAAAAACATTTATATTGGAACCATTTCATCGATGTACCGACCCCATAAACACATTCTGCCTATGCAAGTGTTGCAGACAGCTGGCAATTGTCCTCTTCAGTGAATCACCAGATGGGGTATATGAGTAAGTGTTTTATCCAAATATCCAAATCATTTTGGTTTTATTGGAAACAAATTTTGCATGACCCCCCTCCTCCCATTGAAATTGTAGTTTTTAAGTATAACAAGATCCAAAAGATTTATGTTTTCCTGCTAAAAGTTTGCTTTTTAAATGGCCACTTTCTGTAACAGAATGAAACCAAATGTTTGCTTAAAGTTTAAAGTTGCTTACAGTTTTCTCTTGCCACTGAGAATTAAAATGTACTCCTTTCACTTTCAAACCAACCTTTTTACTTAGGGAAAAACAAGAAAGCCGTTTAATAGAGCATGTGCTAAATGCTTAAATACACGTTTCACAATGACAGGTACCTTGATTTTCACTAATCGTGTAGAAGTGTTGCAATCTGATCCTCCCCTAAATTAAAGAGCTGCTGTATTTTGGAATGCCTTGCAGCTTGGTTAGTCTGTGCCATATGCTCGCTAGCTTTCTCAGGTGTCTGGTTACATGCTCAGAGATTTCTCTTTCCTCCCCTTCATTTTTGCACTGCATGCATTTTCAGTGTATCTGCCTTGTGCTTTGGTTTTCCCCCAGTTTTTTCTAAAATATATCGTTTTTTTTTTTTAAATTAATGCTCTTTGCAGTGTAAAATAATTGCTGCAATGGATACAGACTATTAACTAGTCAGTGGGTGCATTTTTAAGGCTATGCAGTGGTTGGAAACAAGCTTGTTTTATATGGAATACAGCGCTCAAAAAACAAGTAGGTGTGACAGTTGACTGCTCAGTTGCGCTATAGATTAGCCTATTATTTTGCTAGCAAGGGGTCGCAACTAGCACAGTCTCTGAGGATTGAAAGAAACAGCCTTTTTATTATGCACAATGTAAATAGAACACATTTTAATGTACATTACAAAGTGCTTAATTGCTTGCTATGTATAGAATCAAAGGGAACACAATTTTGTCTCCGCTTTTACATCTGTGTGAAAGTTATGTCTGCTTATGTTGTAATGTCCCTAAACTGACCAAAAACAACAATATTTACATGTTGAAAGCATTGCTATAGGTTCATATAGATACAAACATCAACATTCAGAAAACCTTGCATAGTGCAGATTGCTTCTAATTATCTCTTTAATTGACATCGCTTGGAACAATGGCTGTAACTTTAGAGGTTATTTCCCTCTCTTTTTAACCCTGTGGCACTGGCTTATAATATAACCAACCAAAAATATAATGAATAGAGCTTATGATCATTTATAATGTGTTAAAAAAAACAAAACACTGAATTTCTGGTCACTTATGCAATTTATAATCTAAAATATCATATACAGCTAACAGCACTTTAGTTACTCCGTAACTTGGTCAGTAAAACAACTCATTGGCCCCAATCAGCCTTTCATGAGTTAATCAATTATTTTAAAAAAAGAAAAAAAAAAAACACCTTAAATCTAAAAAAATATCCTTCTGCATCTCCAGTAATATATATTTTGGTAAATATTAAATGAGTTAATGAAGTTTACAATGGTGGTTCAAAGTGCAGGTTGGCTAGCAGTCGTGCCCAACCCCACTCAGATCACATGCATCTTCCAAAGGTTATTGCCAAGGGCACAGGTTTGTTTACTGTTAGTAATGGCCACCAATGAAGTGCAGATTACACTGTATTGGTTAGTCTTTAGTCCCCGCTAGATCTAATAACTCAGTTATGATGTTTCCTTGTATTCCTATTCAGATTGTTTATCTAGTACTTTGTTAGGGGTTGGTGGGTTTTTGGAGCTTTTAAAGAGATACTGACACTAGAAATTAAACTTTTCTTACATCTGTCATAATATTGCATTTGAAAACATATAACTTTGCCATAAAGTATTTGCACAATGCTTTTACATTACCTGTCTGATGTTCCTGTATGAGGGGGCTGCCATATTTGTACAGCAGTAGTCCATTAGCATTAGAAACTTTGACAGGCTGAGATGGGACAGTCAAGTTTAGAAACTTCAACTAACAATAACTTGGATGCACTAACCTCTCAGCAAAAAAATTATCTTTATCTTTGCGGCTGTGGCCAGCTTTAGATTTATCATCTGTTGAGGGCTGAGAATTGACCTCTTTCTGTGTTCTTCAACACATGGTGAAGAGGCATTGTGGTTTTCCAGCATTATTCACACTAAACTATGCATGTTGCGCACCAACCAAACACTGGTTTCTAGTGTCTTTTAATTGCTTTCTGATGCCATTCACTCTAGTGTATGTGCATGCATATCTCTGTTGGGGTAATTACATTACAAGCTTTTTAGATTGATCTGAATGTGTTATTTGTTATCTTATGTTTATATAGCACCAACATTATTATGCAAACTTGCAGATTACACTGTATTGGTTAGTCTTTAGTCCCCGCTAGATCTAATAACTCAAAGTTATGATGTTTCCTTGTATTCCTATTCAGATTGTTTATCTAGTACTTTGTTAGGGGTTGGTGGGTTTTTGGAGCTTTTAAAGAGATACTGACACTAGAAATTAAACTTTTCTTACATCTGTCATAATATTGCATTTGAAAACATATAACTTTGCCATAAAGTATTTGCACAATGCTTTTACATTACCTGTCTGATGTTCCTGTATGAGGGGGCTGCCATATTTGTACAGCAGTAGTCCATTAGCATTAGAAACTTTGACAGGCTGAGATGGGACAGTCAAGTTTAGAAACTTCAACTAACAATAACTTGGATGCACTAACCTCTCAGCAAAAAAATTATCTTTATCTTTGCGGCTGTGGCCAGCTTTAGATTTATCATCTGTTGAGGGCTGAGAATTGACCTCTTTCTGTGTTCTTCAACACATGGTGAAGAGGCATTGTGGTTTTCCAGCATTATTCACACTAAACTATGCATGTTGCGCACCAACCAAACACTGGTTTCTAGTGTCTTTTAATTGCTTTCTGATGCCATTCACTCTAGTGTATGTGCATGCATATCTCTGTTGGGGTAATTACATTACAAGCTTTTTAGATTGATCTGAATGTGTTATTTGTTATCTTATGTTTATATAGCACCAACATTATTATGCAAACTTGGTGCATGTTTAGTTAAGTACACTAGCACTGGTAAAATGTATTTGAGAAGAGCGAACATTTTACACTTATAAAGGAGCCAATGTATACAGCATATACAATTGTGGAAAATATATATTTTGTGGACTTAATAGGGTGTAAAGTTAAGATGAATGTACAATAGAGATTTGACTGTTGTGTGCAGACAGTATTAAAGTGGCCATACACAGGCAGATTTAATTTACCAATTCTGGCCCTTTTAGTCCGATTTGGCAGTTTATCTGCCCATTAGTGATGTTCGGGCTGAGCAAAGCTCGCTGGATGGCACAAATGGGGACAGGGTTTCTGCAATTATATAAATTGAGGCACACAGAGACGGGGCGAAATTCAACCCAAAACCTGCTCATGGCCCAAAGATTTCATGCAGTAGCCGGCCCGCACATCACTACTGTCTGTGTATGGGGCCTTTGACAGGCCCGTCCAACAATCTGACCAAAAAATGAGGCGGATGTCGATTGGGCTGGTTGTATTTTTCCAGATGGATTGGGGAACGCATTGGCTAGTAGATGCAATCCTTGCTCTGATGGCTCCTATTACCGCTGTAATCATTTGTCCTTAGGGCCAACAATCGGGTTAAAGCTTGATATTATCCACCTTAGGCTGAAATATTGGTTAAAGTGATTTGATTTTTAGTGATTTTAGAAGTATTTGTAATTTGTATTTTCTTCTTGTTTGAGTCGTCGGGATATAAAAATATAGAATATAAACAACCAGAAACACATACTTCTTTCAGTAGCAATTGCATTTAAACATAACTTTAAAACCACTGGAAATATTTAATGTACTGGTAATATCCTTAAAATGGCATCATTATACAAAAACATGTTCTTTTGGGAGGAGATCCCCTCCACTCCTTTTAAGAAGACTTGGTAGTCCCTTACATGCTTATCTTTAAACAGAGAAGCAAGCTTGATACTTTAGAATAGCTATTTTTAGCCATCTGAATTCTCCTGTGACAAATGCTGAGCAGGGGCTTTTGCTGCTCATTGAAGCTCATGCTAGTGATTCCTAATACTAGTGGCTACTAATATGTGTCAGACCGTCCACCACTACTCTCGCTGTGTTCTCCCCCCTCTTATCTTGACTTTTTCACCAGTGGGTGTGTGTTCTAATATTTACTCGATGCCCAATCTGTGCCATCTAGAGACATCCTGGTGCATGAATTAGAGAGAACAAACATGTCCCTGCTAGCTAGCTGTGTAAGAGATTGTATGGCTGTTCACATCTATAGTTAAGTATGAATAAAGTGTGAATAAATAAACTCGCTTAACAAGATACTACTAGAGGATTTGTCTTTGTCCCAAATAAAAATAATTTCTATATCTATATTAAATCAGTTGCCTGTCTTGCTATGTATGGCCAGTTCCTTTTGTTATTGATTTAAGTGTCGATGACACTATGATTGGCTTTTCAATACCCACCTCATATCCTTACCCTAAAACAATTGTTCTTCAAATTATTTGCTCCCAAAGGTTCCTTCCTGTATTAAGCGCTCTCTCTTCTGCCATCACTACAAACCCGATGTTTTAATTTGTGGTTACTATGCTTATTCAATATATGGTTGTCATATTTGTAATTAACTTTGATTTTTAATCTTGCTCAAATCGAATACAGTTGTCGCAGTGCATTGTGTAGAGCGGTTGCATGTTTGACCTATTTAATGTAGCAGCAGACGTTCCTCCTAAATGGTTATTTTTAGGAGCTGCAGTCATCTAGGAAGTGATTAGTGCAGCACTGCACTTAATAGAGAGAACACTGCAGAATTCACATTGATTTTCTTTTTAATGGAGGGCCTCTAAGCAACACGAAAATAGCCGTGCATAATCTGTCAGGGTAATACTAAATGAAGGTTCAGGATAGAGTGTGCATTTTGTTATGAATATAATATGTATACAGTATATGTTACATGAAAAGAAACAGTTTGTATGCTTGGCTTTTGTGCTCCTTCGTTCTAATGGTGAGACCTGCAACCATGAGCACTGCTGGCAAGTGGATGTTTATGGTATCCCTTTCTGAACTTCAAGTGAACAGCTAAGCAAAAGAATTGTGCCTGCGGTTAAATGACTTCTCATACAGAAAATGCAAACCACATGTACAGCCGTTAAAACACCTGTTGATAGATAATGGCTTGTGCTGGTGCTCTATTTTTTTTATTGTCTGACATTTGTATTGCTTCATACATAAAGCACCTAAATTGTAAGCTTGTTCTTTTCATATATGTCTGGTAGAGAAGAATACTTGTATTTTGTTATAGTTACCTAGACCTATAGGCTGAGGTTCTTCCCAAGCCTGAATTATTTACTTTTTTATAGCAAGGTAGGCAGTGGACCCATAAACTGCCCTTTAAGATATACTTTAATAATGTATTGCAAGACATTGTTTGGGTTCACTGTTGGTAGATGTTATACGATTCTGAAAATGGTAAATCATTCTGTGGAATTCAACTTGCTGTATGCTTTTTTTTTTCCCCTATTAATAACATTGGGATCAACCATCATTTTAACCGGCCAGGCCGGTTAGGTCACAACCCTACCTCCCGCACAACAGCTGGACTGGTTTGTGGTGTAAAAAAAAAAAAAAAAAAAAAATAGATCTCTTGAAGGGAATTTACTTTCAAAGTTGCTGCCCTCCAGCTGTTGTGAACTGCTCTTGTAATACTGTAGTTTTCACAACTGAAACAGGATGGCCACAATTTGGCATTCCTGACTAATTTGGTTGCTTAATAGTGAGAAAATGGTAGCATGGTATTATGGCATGTTTTATCTAAAAGTTCGTGTACGTGGATGACTCTAATCAAACACTTGGCCTAGCTGTCAGTCAGCTGTCACACTCTGTAATATCATGCCCTGTTCTAGCAAATGTTAATTGTGTATGCTACTGTTTGTAAAGAAAATTGTAGTTAATTGTTCATTCCTTTTTTTTTTTTTAATGGAAAGTTGTATGTTTCCTCTTTTACTGAATGTGAAAGCATTTTGTAGAAATGGCAGGTGGGGTCTTTGGCCAATAATGAAACTCCGTTATAATATTATAAATTAATCTCTTTACATGTCCAGCGAGTATAAAATGCAAAACATTTTTAATATTCATTCAGAAACTGTTCAGCACGTCCCTGCTTCCACATATTTCATGGGCCAATTCTGCTTTACAACTGTTATAGATGAGACCATATATTTCCAACAAATTGTATCTTCATGCAATTTTTATTTATTTATTTTTTTATAATCTCATAAACCTATTTCTCATTTGTTGCAAAGAAAACAAATCCCTCCGTGATGAGGTAAGAATATTGAAATGGGCCTCTGAAAATTAAAAGTGCAGATGTCTTTTGTTTTCACAGATGAGGAAGATGGCATTTGGGACAATGGGCTTTCCTACGAGTGTCGCACCTTGCTCTTTAAGGCTATACACAACCTTCTGGAAAGATGCCTCATGAACCGTAACTTTGTGCGCATCGGGAAATGGTTTGTTAAACCTTATGAGAAGGATGAGAAACCAGTTAATAAAAGGTAAACTTTAAAAATATTTTTTTTAACAAAAAAATATGAAATTGTTTTAAAGCCAATAACTGCTTAATTTTTTGTTTTTCCTGTTATGTTTCTATTGTAACAGGCAAAATGAAAGCTGGAGTTCTAGCCATTTTAGCATTCATCTGTTTAGGAAAAATATGCATTTCAGCGATCAGAGTAATTACGAAACTGTTGCCATCTACATTTGCTGTTTAATAATACTGTTATGATTTAATCTTCCAGCTGTGGTAAATAAAATATCAATGTTGTATAACACATGTTATTTCATCTGTGTGTTCCAAAACAACGTTGATAAGAGACTGGGCACTCCAAGTCTTTTAAATATACCTCCCAACTGTCCCGTTTTTAGAGGGAAAGTCCACTCTCTTTTGATAGCTCAACCTGCAGTCCCACATTTGTACTGGAAAGTTCAGTTTTTCTCTGCACTGAACAGCCAGAAAAAGAAACAAAGTTTCTAACTTAATTGGCTTTTGGCAGAAAGCCCAGAGCAGAACAGAAGATAAGATACATTTGTAACAATTCAAATGCATCTAAATAAGCAATCTAGATAAGCAAATAAGTAATTGTAGCAATATAAGAAAACAGGTCCCTTGGGAAAAGTTAAGCTGGCCATAGACACAAAGATCTGATCGTACAAATCGAGGATTCATACAATTTTTGGACCGTGTGTGGAGAGTCCCGACATTTTTCGTCTGGGGGAGATCGGTCGATCGGACAGGTTAAAAGATTTCTGTCGCCTGCTGATATCTCTGCATGTATTGCCGATCGTACGATTTTCAGAGGGAGACTGTCTCTAGCTTTGGTCGGACATAACTTTCGTACGATTGCTGTCAGGGGCAGAACATCGGCGGATCTGTTCTTTTGTGCTTTATCTGATCTGAATGGTTAGTGGCAGGTCGGGAGATGAGAATCATCGTACGATCGGATCTTTGCGTCTATGGCCAGCTTTAGAAAAAAATATGAGAAACAGAATTATGTTCAAACTTTTATAACCTGCGAAATTTTGTAAAATGAACATGGTAATTGGGGGTGTGGCCACAAAAATACACGCAACTTTTTTTCCTTATTTTTATTTCAAAAATAGTTGGGAGGTTTATTTTAAATATAGATGTAATTGCAACCTATATGCCAGTTCCACCAATAGTCCACTATATTTATAAATGCCAACATGCTTTACTAAATATTTATAGATAGTATCCATATCAAGGAGGATGCCAGGAGTTGTAGTCCTGAAATGTTGTAGACAGACACCAAGTAGTTTTTAACACCAAAATGTAATTTGTATTTGAGTTATGATAAAAATGTATTTTCCCTGACCCAGTGCTCCCTAGCGTCAGCTATAGACATAGTCCATGTTTTGTTATTGCTGCTAATGATATCACATGTGTATTCGGCCTCGTGTTTTTATATGGTCATGAAACTCCTCGGTAACTTATATCCTTATATTTTACCAGAGGGGGTACTTTATTCACTATATAAACTGTGCTAAGTGCAGTCATTGGTTATAATCAAAGCAGGGATTTATGACTCACTGAACTTGTGCATTATAATAAAGTACCCCCTGTTGCAAAATTTGAGCATATTCGAATCTCAGGGTTACATGACCTTCAGCCTCATGCTTTTATATGGCCATGGAACTCCTCGGTAACTTATAATATCCTTATATTTTACAAGAGGGGGTATGTTATTCACTGTATCTTGCTTCTGTCAAAGTTTACAGTGATTGCCTTTTCAGATCTTTTTCTCTTGAAAACACAATGGTGTATTCTGGAAACATAGTTTCAGATTTGTTAGATAAGTTAGCTCAGTTCCATCAACCATGCTTAATTTCCTGGAACAAATTTTTAACAAGAACTCTTCATGCACTGCAGGACCTGTGGGCTGCAGGATGTAAGCAAACAATACACGGCGGGAGGTATCAATCTCAAGATCACTTGCAGTTTTGCATGCTAAATTATTTGTTGCAGACAGGCATGCGTTAAGCCACAGATGGGGTTTCAGCTCACAATTTCATGTTAAAATATTGCTAGACGATGGCTTGAGTAAAAAAAAGCTTTTTGATATTTTTTTTTGGTCATTTTGTTTAGTCGTGGAACAGTACAAAATTGTTTTCCCCATGTGCGCCTAAACGCTAATTTTAATTCAGTGCTGTTAAGTGCTTCATAAATATTGTATCAACTTCAGAATAGCTTCCTGATAGGTGTGTTTTTGCCAGAAGCACTACCTTTTAATTGTTATCCACTCTCAGCTCTTACTGCAGCAGAGGTTAATTCCCTATGCATGAATCTTCTCTGCTCACAGAAATGTTTGAATTGGCTTCTGCTTGCGCCTGCAGACCTGCTGGCTATAGGGAAGAAGCAGCGTTCCTCTAATCTCTTACAGCCCCCTGCTCTGTGCTATTGCTTCATGACAATCCCAACATAAACACAGTGCTACACAGTAGGCTACTTCTGCCTCCAGCCCGAGGTACCTGCCTGCCAAGCATCCTCTAACAAACCACTTCCAGACAAAATAATCTAAGAAACGCCTGGCAGCTGATCTGGCTGTCTGCCCAAAACCCAGATGACTATTTAGAGATGAGGATAAATGATTGAATGTAATACAGGCACCACAAAAGTTCTCAACACAAAATGTGTTGTCGATGCACATAAAAATAATAGCCACAGTATTTAAGGGTTTTAGGTGAGTTTATTAAACAGGTATGTGACAAAATAACATGGCAGAAACAAACTGAAAGTAATTATAGGTATCTGATCCGTCATCTGGTAATCCATTATCCAGAAAGCTCTGAATTACAGAAAGGCCATCTCCCATAGACTCCATTTTATCCAAAAAAATTTGCTTTTTTTCTCTGTAATAATAAAGCAGTAACTTGTACTTGATCCAAACTAAAATATGATTAATTCATATTGGAAGCAAAACCAATCTGTTGGGTTTATTTAGGGGCATATTTATCAAGGGTTGAAATTTCGAATTTGAAAAACTTCAAAATTCAAAAAGACCAACTAAAATTAAGTCGTGTTTTTTTTTTTTTTTGGCTGAATTGGTCAGTTTTCGATCGAATAGGTCCGTAGTTGACCGAATTCGAATTAATAGCACATTAGATCGAATTAGATTAGAAGTTTTTCCGAAAAAAAACGTTGATTTTTTTTCATAGTCCACCAATTGACTCCAAATAGGTTCTAGAAGGTCCCCAATAGGCTAAAACAGTAATTCAGCAGTTTTTAGATGGTCGAATTCGAATTTTTAAAGACAGTACATGATAAATTTTAAAATTAATTTTTTTTGCAAATTTGAATTGAATTTGGACTTCCCTAGTCGAAGTACGCAAAAATAACTCTAAATTTAAATTTTTTTCATTTGAAATTTCACCTCGACCTTTGATAAATCTGCCCCTTAATGTTTACATGATTTTCTAGTAGACTTGGGAATGAAGATCCAAAATGCAGAAAGATCCCTTATCCGGAAAACCCCAAGCATTCTGGATAACAGGTCCCATACCTGTACTAAAAAATTAAAGACCCAGTTGCGCACGCTCACGCAAAATGGACTTCATATGATTTACCGTTATCCTACAGTTACGGAAATCAGAATTGTGGGAGCGGCTGTGTAGATGGATTTTGCATTGGTTGCTACTTCCATAGTGGTCATAAGCTACTTCACGTAGAAATGTAGCAGAGCTAAAGTAAAACTGTATTTGCTATGAGCACTGCCATATATTGGGTTCCTTTTTGTATATCCTCACTTATTAAATTTGATTCATAGTTGGAATAAAAATCTTTGTCCATTTAGTTAGTTTGGTCTTGGCTCATATTTACGTCTCTGCAAATAACTTTGAAAGCGAAGTACAAAGTGCTCATCCTCCGCTTCAATCGGTTCAGGCAGCTAGAATAAAATGTCTGATTATTATAGGTTATTGGTTTCGAAGGATCTTTGCACCATAAATGCAATAGTTTTTTTTTTTTCCTATTAAACAGTGGTTTTCCAATAGACCTTTGGAGCCATAAAAATAGGTTAGACTGGATATAAAAAAAAATATTTATTTGTAACATATGGCAACCAATCAAACGTTCACATGTACTATTTAACAGTAGATGACTAAGAGAAAATAAATATTGGGTGCTGTAGGTTATTGCCCAGTTTAATGTGCTCCTTGTTGATAAATACTGTATGGATTAGTTGGTAGGTTCAGGTGTATGTTGTAGTTTATGCATATATGGGTAGTTCTCTATCCTCCTTTAGACCCAGTTGTATTTTCTTTTAGGAAGCTGTAGTTGGGTTTACATGATTAAATGTAGTGTTTGGGCTGCTGGACCAGAGTCCTGCTTAATGTCTTCCAAATATTTGTGCATTAGTGTCATTTTTATGCTGCTGTAAATATCAGTGCATAGCTCATCGACTCTTCATTGATTTTCCTGCCAGTGGATGTGCATTTATATTGATTATGCTATCAATGAGTAGAATTAAACCAAAGTTAAAAGCATTTATATACCCCAGCAACTTTATTATATCACCCATTTCCTTATTCCTCTTTGTAAAATATAAAAATGTTTTAATCATTAACATATCTTGCCATTGCCTGTCTCGATATTGTTGGTAAAGAGGCAGTTTACTCCCCTTTTCAGCATTAAATAGGACATGTGCTGAACACTCCCTATTGTAATTATGAAATTATGTTCTTAAACTGACCAGTGCAAAATCTGAAATTTAATATACAGGTATGAGATCCGTTATCCATAACCCCGTTATCCAGAAAGCTCAGAATTACGGAAAGGCCGTCTCTAATAGACTCAATTTTATCAAAATAATCCAAATTTTTAAAAATGATTTCCTTTTTCTCTCTAATAATGAAACACTACCTTGTACTTGATCCAAACTAAGATATAATTAATCCTTATTAGAAGCAGAACCAGCCTATTGGGTTTATTTAATGTTTACATGATTTTCTAGTAGACTTAAGGTATGAAGATGCAAATTACAGAAAGATCCATTATCCGGAAAACCCCAGGTCCCGAGCATTCTGGATAACGGGTCCAATACCTGTAGTCACATTCTATAGTTGTTACATCTTTAAGAGCAGAATCAAAACAAATTAGCAGTCTACTGAGAAGCCCGCTATAGAAACAAACCTACGGATGGATGATTTGTTTTGTTGTGCTACATGCTCATACATGTACATGTATAGGATCCCTTATCTGGAAACCCGATATCCAGAAAGCTCAGAATTACGGAATGGCTGTCTCCCATAGACTCCATTTTATCCAAATAATCCAAATGTTTAAAAATGATTTCCTTTTTCTCTGTAATAATAAAACAGTACCTTGTACTTGATCCTTACTAAGATGTAATTAATCCTCATTGGAATCGAAACCAGCGTATTGGGTTTATTTAATATATAAATGAATTTCTAGTAGACTTAAGGCATGAAGACCCAAATTACGGAAAGATCCGTTATCCGGAAAAACCCAGGTTCTGAGCATTCTGGATAACAGGTCCCATACCTGTAGTAGACTGTAGCATTACATTCAGTTTCGGTGAAAATAAGTGAAAGAAATACAAAAATTCATATATATTTATTAAAAAGGCACAAAATATGTTCTTTACAAGCCCTATTTGTTGGTGATGTTGAAAATTAGGTATACCAAAGTGTGTAAGACAATGTGCTAAGGAATCTATATGATGTAAACGCTTTCCTGAAATCCATTCAGTTGGCTGTGGCAATTCAACAATTTGTTGGTTTAGTAGTTTTTGATTTATCATTGAGCAGGACACATTTCTAGGGAAAATGTGTGATTTACTAATGAATTTTGAAAAGGCTTATGGTTTTAACATGAAATATTAGGTTCAAACCATAAATACAAAATATTTAAAACATTTTCGTTGGAAGTGGTTCAAAACAATCCTATTGTTCTTGCAAATAATTAAACCTTGTGAGATACACCCAGTTAATCCCAGGTGCATTGGTCCCGATCGATCAGTCCGTCATGATTGGTTTGGGTGTAATCCTCCAATCTGCATGGTACAGATATTAAAATAATGGAGTGGAAATGTAAACCAGGCTTCAGCCTATCTACAGTAGGATTTTACTGTGTGCCTCTTCCAAGTTGACTGGCATCCAGTGCATGTGTGGTACTCTGATAAAGTGTGTTGAAGGTTCGTGGGATGCATTAATTGCTTGACTGGTGGAGTGATTGATATGGCTCAAATAATAGCAGTTCAGCACTGTTTCTCTAGTAATGCTGACAATATCCCTTTACAAGCATTGCAGATTAGATTGCAGTCGTAAAATGATAGGAGTTCCTATATTCGTTTAGACTTCTTGCAGAGCTGCGGAGTTGGAGTCGGGAGCAGCTCGTTGAGCTTCTATGAAGAAAGATATGGCAGGAGCATTAGGTTTACCAAATGTTTTTGCTTTATGTATTTTAACTTGGATATTTATTTAGAGTTACCAAAGTACATGATTTATATTTTTGAACTTTGGCAGTGATAAAATGCCTTGTATATTGTGTACTTAACTTCTTTCAATCAATATGGAAAATACATTACAAAGGAGTCAGGTACTATAAACTGAGGAGTCGAAGGATTTATTTACCGACTACAGCTCTGGCTTCTTGCCCTTTATTTCAATTCACAGATTATCTCAAATTCACTATGCCAGTCATACTGTGGCTTGAAATAAAGGGCAAGGAGCTTAACCAACATACTGTATGTGTCATTGCTATTGTTTTACGGTTGCACTGTATGTAGCTGTTAAAAGTAACTGTAACACCAAAAAAACTGTTTTAAAGTAATGAAAATATCATGTAATGTTGCCCTGCACTGGTAAAACTCATGTGTTTGCTTCAGAAACACTACTATAGTTCATATAAACAAGCTGCTGTGTAGCAATGGTGGAAATTGAAGAAAGACTATATGGCACAGGTTAAATAGTGGATAACCAATAACATTATGTTCTACAAAGCTTATCTGCTATCTCCTGTGTAACCTGAGCCTCATCCGTGACTGATTCTGACCACTAGTTTAAATGCTTTTGGCTTGGTAGAATTAACATAAATAGGGCATTTGTGAACCCCAATAACTGTGCAGTTAAAGCTGACTTTATTATGACAGCCACCTCTAAGGTTATCTGGATACATTTCTGTTCTTTCAGTGTTAATAGAACTTTATGTGGTATACAAGGCAGAACAAAAGTCATTAGTCTAAATTATGTTTAAAATCTCTCAAATCATGCAGAGTAATTAGATTGGGCATTTACTTTCTTTAGTTGTCAATTGAAAGAACTACCTCTAGTTCTGTAGAATTCTGTTTTAGTTCCTAAATGTTGCTCTTGAGCTTTAAATTGCTAGCATAACCGTTTTGCAAGCCGTTAATCTCAATAGTGCCTGAAATCTTTATTGCTGTGAAGAGGATTCATGATCATTTAATGCTTTTTTTTTTTTTTTTTTACAGTGAACACCTATCCTGCTCTTTTGCTTTTTTTCTTCATGGAGACAGCAATGTTTGCACAAGTGTGGAAATTAATCAGCACCAACCAGTATATCTTCTTAGTGAGGAGCATCTTACGTTAGCCCAGCAATCGAACAGTCCATTTCAAGGTAGTGTAGAAAAATACTGTTTACTCAAATGGATATTTCAATGAATGTTTAAAATACTCTGCACTGTCACAAACTAATATCTTTTACATTAATATTTATTTTTGTTTTTTAAAACCTTAGTTATACTTAGCCCATTTGGATTGAATGGCACCTTGACAGGACAATCCTTCAAGATGTCAGATTCGTCTACCAAGAAACTGATTGGAGAATGGAAGCAGTTTTATCCCATTTCATCTAGTGTAAAAGAGTCCTCTGAGGAAAAGCATGAAGAAATGGATTGGGAAGATGACTCTTTGGCTGCTGTTGAAGTATTAGTTGGTAAGAATATTACTGCTATACATCAAATGCACTACAAAATGTAGCAGTCATGTAAGTACTTTACTGTTTAGGCTATTCCAGGGGTTTCGTACATAAGGTAGTTACAAATATTCCAGCTTCTGTGCTTAATAATTACACCAGCCATATTTGGCTGAACCCTTTCTATTACAAACATCAGTTAAGTGTCTTACACGTTGGCAGTGACACTATGCAGCAGTAGGGTATTCTTTAATGCATACTTGTATCACTTCCCTGTGGTTACATTAAACACTGTATAAACAGGTAAACAAAACAGTGCTGTTGAATAAGTAGGAATATTCAAGTAACTTAATAAAATATACAAACCTATGAAAAAGTTTGGAAACCCCTCTTAATTCTTTGTAGTATTGTTTATCATTGATTGAACTTCCTTTTAATAAATAGCATGCCTAATGAAAACCGTAGTATTTCAACAGTGACACAGTTTGTTGGATTACCGAAAATATGCAATATGCATCAAAATTAGACGGGTGCATACATTTTGGCACCCCAACAGAGATATTACATCAATACTTAGTTGAGCCTCCAAACAGCCTCTAGATGCCTCCTATAGTCTTTGATAAGTGTCTGGATTCTGTATGGCCTTATTTTTGACCATTCATCCATACAAAATCTCTCCAGTTCAGTTAAATTTGATGGCTGCTGAGCATGGACAGCCTGCTTCAAATCATCCCATAGATTTTCGATGATATTCGGGGGATTTTGATGGCCATTCCAGAATATTGTACTTCTTCGTCTGCTAAATGCCTTTGTAGATTTCGTGTGTTTAGGGTCATTGTCTTGTTGGAATATCCAACCCCAATGCAACTTCAATTTTGTGACTGATGCTTGAACATTATTCTGAAGAATTTGTTGGGTTGAATTCATCCGACCCTCGACTTTAACAAGGGCCTCAGTCCCTGAACTAGCCACACAGCTCCACAGCATGATGGAACCTCCACCAAATTTGACAGTAGGTAGCAAGTGTTTTTCTTGGAATGCGGTGTACTTCTTCCGCCATGCAAAGCGCTTTTTGTTATCACCAAATAACTCAATTTTGTCTCATCAGCCAAAGCACTTTGTTCCAAAATGACTGTGGCTTGTCTAAATGAGCTTTTGCATCAAACAAGTGACTCTGTTTGTGGTATGAGTGCTTCTTTCTCATCACCCTGCCATACAGATGGTCTTTGTGCAAATTGCGCTGAATTCTAGAACGATGTACAGATACACCATCTGCAGCAAGATGTTCTTGCTGGTCTTTGGAGGTGATCTTTTGGTTGTCTTTAACAATTATCACAATCCTCCACATATGCTGCTCCTGTATTTTTCTAGGCCTGCCAGACCTTGGTTTTACAGCAACTGTGCCTGTGGCCCTCCATTTCCTAATTACATTCCATACAGTTGAAACTGACAGTTTAAACCTCTAAGATAGCTTTTTGTAGCCTTCCACTAAACCATGATACTGAACAATGTGTTTTCAGATCTTATGAGAGTTTTTTTGAGGATCCCATGCTGTCACTCTTCAGAGGAGAGTCAAACAGAAGCACAATTTGTAGTTGGCCACCTTAAATACCCTTTCTCATGATTGGACACACCCGTCTGCTTAACGAGCTAATCCAACCAATTTGGTGTTGCCATTAATCGGTATTGAGCAGTTACATGCATTCAAATTAGCAAAACTACAAGGCTACCCAAGTTTTTGCACAACCAGTTTTTCACATTTTATTTAATTTCGTACAACTGACTACTGCTTCACTAAAAATCTTTGTTTAGAAAACACCCCAGTACTCAGTGGTATGTCTTTCATTTCCCAAGAACATCTGTTATCTTTTTTTTGTTGAAAGTCGAGTAAATTAATATGCAGGCTGAGAGAGCTCTCCAAACTTTTTCATGACTGTATTTTGTAGTGTTTTTAAACTTCTATGCACCACTAAAGTATATGAAAACAGCCTTCCTCTTGTTGACCATTTTTTCACTTTGATTGGTGCTACTTTGTTGAAAAAAATTTTGAATTTTAGATGTTTAGTCTAGCCCTTCCTGTGCAAATTATATTTGGTAATTTCTTGTAAAAGTTGTTTTCAGGCTTTGTAGGATGTCAAACTATAGTTTTTATAATTTGACTTTTTGCCAATAAAAAAAAAATTTGTCTTCTAGCTGGAGTCAGAATGGTCTATCCAGCCTGCTTTGTCCTAGTTCCTCAGTCAGACCTTCCTGTTCCCAGCACTGTTGGGTCTTCTCACTGTTCAAACACCTGCTTGGGTGTGCAAGTGCCTGCTTCTTCCAGAGATCCAGCAATGTCCTCTGTAACGCTCACTCCTCCAACATCCCCAGAAGAAGTACAAACAGGTAGCAGTATGTATATTCTTTCCACTTTATATCCGTGCCCTGACATAAGGGTTTCTTAACAGAACAATGTGAGCATCAGTTAATGATGAATATTTCAATAGAATCTTGAACTTGTTTCAATCATTATAATAAAATGTAGATATTAAAGTCCTTACTTGGTTGTTTGTGATGGTTCAATTAGTATAATTGTAATGTTTGTAACTGCTGCGCTCTGGGATAATAAATTGATTTTGTCCTTTTACTTTTTTTCTTTACACGCTTTTGATAATGCTCAAATAATAAAGAAACTGGCTGCTTTAAAAGGGTTTATTAATCCAAAAAATTTTTTTCTATAGCTTAGCTCCTCCCCCCCCCCTTCCTCGACCATCGACCATCCTTCCCTCGACCATCGAATTGGCTACTTCGACCTTCGAATTGGCTACTTCGACCTTCGAATTGGCTACTTCGACCTTCGAATTGGCTACTTCGACCTTCGAATTGGCTACTTCGACCTTCGAATTGGCTACTTCGACCTTCGAATTGGCTACTTCGACCTTCGAATTGGCTACTTCGACCTTCGAATTGGCTACTTCGACCTTCGAATTGGCTACTTCGACCTTCGAATTGGCTACTTCGACCTTCGACTACGACCTTCGAATCGAACAATTCGAACTAAAAATCGTTCGACTATTCTACCATTCGATAGTCGAAGTACTGTCTCTTTAAAAATTTCTTCGACCCCCTAGTTCGCCACCTAAAACCTACCGAGGCCAATGTTAGCCTATGGGGAGGCTTCCTAACAATTTCCTGATCAAAGGAATATCCTTCGATCGATGGATTAAAATCCTTCGAATCCTTCGAACGATTATTCCTTCGATCGTAGGAATGTTTTACTTCGGTCTAATATCGAGGGTTAATTAACCCTCGATATTCGACCCTAGGTAAATCGGCCCCTTAATGAATAGATGAGATTTTGGTAATGCTTTCATAAAAACCCACTGATTTGTCCTTTTCTCTTCACTTCCCTGGTGGTTGTGTAGCAGAAAAAGATTTCTGCTACATTATTTTAATAGACAGAACCAGCAGTATAGAAAGGGAAAAAAGTATTAATTCCAATTCCATCATTGCCTTTTTTTATAATTTTTCAATTACTTTATTATGATAAAAATAACTCCATAGATACATCTTTTTATTTTCCCAAATACTTTCTCAACTTTTAAAAACTTTTTTTTTTTGTTGAATAGTTGATGCACAGTCAGCGCAAAAATGGGTGAAGTTTCCTGCTGTGTCAGACTGCTTTAACTCTGATATAACTAGCCATCATGGTGGCATGATTCCAACCAAATTAGCTAACCATGTGGTCGATAGAGTATGGCAAGAATGCAATATGAACAGAGCACAGAACAAGTAAGTATTCAGTTTCTTAGGTATTTTTTTCTTGGACTAAATTTTGTTTCCGCTTTAGTATTCAGACTGTTAAAGGAACAGTAACACCAAAAAATTTAAGTGTTTTAAAGTAATGAAAATATCATGTACTGTTGCCCTGTACTGGTAAAACTGATGTGTTTGCTTCAGAAACACTACTATAGTTCATATAAACAAGCTGCTGTGGAGCAATGGCGGAAATTGAAAAACTGCTATATGGCACAGGTTAACTAATGGATAACAGATAACACCATTAGACAGACAGAGCTTGTTTGCTATCTGCTGTGTAACCCGAGTCTTTTCTCCTTTGAATGGCTCCCCCCATTGCTACACAGCAGCTTATTTATATAAATAATAGTAGTGTTTCTGAAGCAAACACAGCAGTTTTACCAGTGCAGGGCAACACTGCATTATATTTTCATTACTTTAAAACACTTTTATTTTTTTGATGTTACTGTTCCTTTAAATAAAAAGAGACAAGCTTTGTTGTTGTTTTTTTAATTCTGTAACTGGCATAACTTCAATCAAGCAAAGTCTATGTTAGGGATACACTGAATCCAGTATTCGGCCCAATCAAAGTGCTTGGCCAAATTTAAATCCAAAAAAAATCACTTGACTTTACATATGAAATATAGGGTTCAGCTAAATCTTTCATTAAGTATTGGGGATTTGTCAGAATCCTAAAATAGTGGATTCGGTGCATCCCTAGTCTAAATAAGGTAGTTCTACAATCTACTGATTTGTTTTTTGTTTTGTTTTTTGTTTTTTACTAAGCTTTATAAAGTGCCATTTGCCACACTGTATCACTTTTTCTTTTACATTTGGGGCATCCTTTTTAACTTTTGTTTTATGTTGTAGCATTTTGAATTAAACAATACTGTTAAATTTAATTATGTATAGAATAGTTTCAGCTGAGATTTATCTATTCTTTTCTGTCTAGGAGGAAGTTTTCTTCTAATGGCGTTTGTGAAGATGAGTCTCCTGAAAAAACAGCATCCTGGGATTTTGTTGAATCCACGCAGAGAACAAACTGTGGCTGTTCAAGGTACTTTTAAGTTGCTATGTCATATTGACTTCCATACCTACTTAAATGTAATTTTTATACAAGATTGTTGTAACTTAACATATATATATATATATATATTTTGCCTTCTCTACAGGCACAAAAATCTAAAGCAGAGAAATTTAAATCAACCAGGGCAGCCGGTGACTGCTAGTACGCAGCAACAGGCAACCCAGAAGCACAAGACAAATGATAAGCAGGAAAAGAGTGACAAACCCCAGAAGCGCCCACTAACACCTTTTCATCACCGTGCGTCTCTCAGCGATGATGTAAATATTGAGGCAGACGGTGCCAGCCAGAGACTCGGAATTCGATCCCAAGACACTAGAGGAAGGTTCTCAAATATTCGATCCAGTGATATAGCAAAAACTCCTCAAATGCATAACGAGATGGCTAGCTCTCCACCTCCACCTCCCCTAAGTCCTCACCCCTGTGAGGTTTTGGATGAAGGGGCAGAAACCATAAAAAATCCATCAACTCCTCATAGTCAGCATTTTTATCAAATGCCAACGCCCGATCCACTAATACCAGTAAAGGCTATTGATGAACGGATAGATAGTTTACCGCAAGCCTTTGCTTCAGCATTCCCTGAGGTTTTAGAGCCAACTATGTATGTGGGTACTGCTGTCCGTCTAGAGGCCGGTGAAACTGACAACACTTGGAAGTATTATAAAGTCCCAAAGAAGAAAGAATCAGAGTTTAATCCCCCACCACTTCCAAATGACAAATTTAGGGAAGATAATTGCGGATCTTTTGGAAAGGAAAATATATCTGTAACTGAGTGAGTATTAAGTTTTTGGGTTTTTTTCTTGTCTTTTGTTAGACTTTGTAAAGGTCAGTTATGATAATCCATTAGGACAGGCATGTCCAAAGTCAGGCCCGGGGGCCAAATGCGGCCTGTTTTCAAATTTACACTGGCCCTCAGCCTCCATCATGAAATTAATAATAATGTGGCCCCCCAGCACAGTGCAATCAGAAATCACGTAGCCGTAATATTTGGGCACATTAGTGAAATCATCTGCCACTTGGTCTATACTTCTGCCTCTGAAGGTGTTGGCAATAGACACATAGTGACGCACCGCTCTCGCATACTCTTTTAGGGCTGAAGGTGTCAATAGAAGTACTGACGTGCCAGTACTGTAACCTAAAGAAGTCTTCGAGAGCAGCGCATCACTATGTGCCAGTATGTGTCTATTGCTAACACCTTCAGCACACAGGCAGCAGTATAGACAAAGTGGCAGATCATTTCACTAATATGCCCAAATATTACTGCTACGGCTACGCAATTCCTTGTTTAAATTAGTTAAATGATGTTAATGGTTCAAAGAATGTCAGGCTGAATGGTCGACCCCAACACATTTTCACCTCACCAAATCTGGCCCTCGTTGCAAAAAGTTTGGACACCCCTGCATTAGGATTTCCAAAGTGTTGACATTGTTCCCTACATAACCACATGATGTAAAGAAATCCAGAGGTGAAGAAGTGTGAGTGTATCTAAAGGTGGCCATAGACTCAAAGATCCGCTTGTTTGGCGACATTGCCAAACGAGCGGATCTTTCCCCGATATGCCACTAACGGCATGGCCGAACGATCGAATTATGATTGGCCAAGGGGCTCCGACGGGTCGGTCGGTTAAAAATCAAACCTTCCCGATCGATATAGTGGCCAGATATCGATCGGGAAGACCCGTCGGAAGCCCCCATACACGGGCAGATAAGCTGTCAAATTGGTCCAAACGACCGATATCGGCAGCTTTATCTGCCTGTGTATGGCCACCTTTAACTTTTCCATATTCTAGACTACTGAATACTTATCAAAAAATCAGGCTCTTACTATATATTGTATTACACCTCTAAACAAAAACAATATAATGTAGTTTTTTTGTGACTTTTATTAATTTGTTTGGCTCAGACTCACCATCTTTTTCCACCAGAAGTTTTAGAAAACCTTGGCACCGATTCTTTAAAGAGATTCTGTCATGATTTTTATGATGTTGTTTTTATTTCTAAATTATACTGTTTACATTGCAAATAATTCACTCTACAATATAAATTTTCATTCCTGAACCAGCAACAGTTTTTTTTTTTCTAGTTGTAAAGTCATCTCAGGTAATTTGCTTGGTCATGTGCTTTCAGAAATATCCAGCACTTAAAGGAGAAGGAAAGCTATGGAGCCATTTTATTGCCAATAGATTAGCTGCAATAGTGCAAGCTAGAATGCTATATTTATTCTGTAGAATGTTTTACCATACCTGAGTAAAAAGCTCTAGAAACTCTCTGTTTGTTTAGGATAGGAGCTGCAGTATTAATGTGGTGTGACATCACTTCCTGCCTGAGTCTCTCCCTGCTCTGGGCTCAGATTACAGCAGAGAAGGGAGGGTGGGGGGAGAGGAGCAAACTGAGCATGCTCTTGCCCAGGGCAATGAGGTTTAAGCTGAAGGCAGGAAGTCTGATACAGAAGCCCATGAGTACACAATAGAAGGAAAGAAATCCTTTCTGATAAGGCTTACTTAGTTTTAACCTTTCCTTCTCCTTTGAGGATGGAACTGCTTTCTGGCAGGCTGCTTTCTCCTACGCAATGTAATTGAATGTGTTGCAGTGGGACCTGGATTTTACTATTGAGTGCTGTTCTCAGATCTACCAGGGAGCTATTATATTGTGTTAGGAGCTGCTATCTGGTTACCTTCCCATTGTTCTTTTGTTAGGCTGCTGGGAGGGAAAGGGATAGGAGTTATATCACTCCAACTTGCAGTAAAGAGTGACTGAAGTTTATCAGAGCACAAGTCACATGACTGGGGGCAGCTGGGAAACTGACAATATGTCTAGCACCCCATGTCTGATTTCAAAATTAAATATAAAAAAAAAGCTGTTTGCTCTTTTGAGAAACTGATTTCAGTGCAGAATTCTGCTGGAGCAGCACTTTTAACTGATGCGTTTTTAAAAAACAGCTTGAGGGACACAGGGACCGTGGGGTATAGCTAGTACCATTAGGAGGCAAGACACAACAGTAGGGGAAAACTGGTTCCTCCCCCCCACTGGCTATACCCCCAGCAGATGGAGCTTAGCCCAGTTTATACCAGTTTTAGTTGTCCTCAGAAGGCAGGACCCTGTTTTGGGGGTCTCGCGAGGAAACTCCAGCGGAGGGCAGGGGGAAGGTAGTTCGGGAAGATTCTTGCCCTGAAGAAGAGTTGATTTGTCGCTGGGGCGACTAATCTCCCCGCACAACCCACATAGGGGCTACCAAATGGCCAATCACAGCCCTTATTTTGCACCACAGGAACATTTTTCATGCTAGTGTTACTCCCCAACTCCTTTTACTTCTGAATACTGGTCATGGGTTCAAAAGGTTGGGGATCCCTGCTCTAAACTGTTACAATTGTGTATCAACTAAATGTATCCATTTAGAACAGTTTACAGGGTCAGCGACCCCCTCCTCCCAGAGCTGCTTCAGACAGTGAAAAATGACACTTTACACTTCAATATTAGAAAAATGATCACACATGGAAAGGTGAAAGTCATTGGAAAAAGTCTTATTTCTGGTGATCTATCTGAAAACAACTAGTTGTTTGAAGGTGAACCCCCCCCCCCCCTTAAAGTATATTGGAGATAGATAGTAGTTTTTGATATAACTGGGAGTTGTCGCTGAGGTGAGATATTGGCTAATGACCATGTGGACACATCTAAAACCATTCACACAGTTGTTTCTACTGTACCTTAATTAATAATATTTGCATAGTTCATAATTGTATCATTGTTTGTTTTGTTTTAGTGCCATCTTTTGCTAGCAATATTTGAAATAAGCAAATGTATTAGTTCAAATAATGTTATGTATTGTTCAAAAAACAATGTTAGGCATTGTTGGCTTCCACAGTATACAGCAAGGCTGGCCAGTAAGATGTCATAATTTGCTAACTAAATTGCATATCACAGTAACAACAGCTGCTTGGAATAAGTTAGGAGATGCTGCCTATGCGGAGTATTTTTTTTCAACATTCTACAGTAAACAAGGTGTTGAAGGACTTGATTTGGTAACAATTAAATCTGGCCACCTGACCCTGCCAACTCCTTAGTCAACATTTGACATACACATTTCATAATAATTTTAAACCAAATAATAATTTTTTAAATAATGGCTTTTGTTCTGTTATCTGACAATACAGTTTTATTTTGTAAACAGGTTAATGGTGCATGGTAAAAAGCCGTTGAAGATCTCAGAGGAATTACTTCACAAGTATCAAAGCAAAAATCAATACATACCAGCAGCTGTATACGACACTGATCAAGAATCTGATCCATATACGTTTGTAGATGACGATGTAGAATTTACATTTTCTGACACAAAGAAGGAAAGACAAATCAGTGATCGAGATGTTGGAAAAAAACAAAAGGTCAGTAATTCTTAATTCTGTGCTGGCATTGTGTTTCTTCAGTCTGAGTTAATTGAAGCACAGATTCACTGTACACAGATCTCCTTTGCATGCTTTACTGACTCCTTAGCAGCAAATTGCAGCATAACTTACCTTTACTGATTCATTTTGTCTCGTCAGCAATACCATTTTAATCTTTTATGAATATATTACTGGTTAAGCATTTATCATGTTTAAAAATAGAGTTCCCATTTGATGTATGCAAATTAGTGTCTTTGAATCTTGTAAATTTGCCGTACATGGATTTTTACTCAAGCAGTAAAGTGTCCTCATACTATATCTATTTGGAACATCAATTAATTGTATATTGTACCTGTTTTGTTTATATTCAGCTTCCTTTATAAAGTTTAAACTTGTTAATATTTCGATTGTGCAGCCAGAAGATGTGATATCTAGTGTTTCAGTGTTACCGCAAGAAGGTGAAGATGCAATGTCACTTTTTAGTCCATCCGTCAAATCAGGTTTGTTAGATCGCAAAAAATGTCATAAAATAGCCATTCAATGTTTCCTTCAGTTTTAATGACATTGAAATTAGAGAGACATTTGCTTTCTTTGTGTATTTAAAAAAAATAAATAAAGGTAAAAGGCCTGTTAGGCATGCTTGTTTGCCATCACACAATTTCAGAACATTATCCAAAGCTACCATCTTCTGTTTCCTAATAGATGTTCACGTGTAAATCTTGCTGTATTGACTTAGATTTAGCAGTTGGGCCATAATACTTGCAGTGGAAAACATTTACATATGATTCAAATGGCATAAGTAGGAGTATTTATTATCACAACAGTAAAAGTGGACCACGGAATTGCTACTTGATCTATTCACCCAGGCAGGTGCAATCAGAATATCTCTGCATGGCTCCAGTATAAATTAATGCTAATACTTTGAATGGCCATGCCATAGGAACCATATAAGATATAGAACTATACCAGTCCATATTTTAAATGCCATAAAAGTTAAAAAAGTCTGTATAATTGTCAACTAATGCCATTGCAGATGAACAAAGATCTGAAGCTCATGCACGAACTGCATCAACAAGTCTTTTTCACGAAACCGACCTTGTGGTTTCTTACACTGACCTGGATAATCTCTTTAATTCGGATGAGGATGAGCTCACAGTAAGTTAAAACTTCTTTCTAACTTCTTTTGAAATGATATTAAATACATTTCAATCACTTCCTGACCTTGGAACATCCTCCATGCACCTGCCGCTCCTAAATTAGTTTTCCAATTATACCAAACCATTCTCTCCATGGGATCCAAGCCCCTTTGAGACAACAAAAGCCAGATAGCTAACTGACGTTCCCGCCCCCTCAAGGACTGGGAGAAAGCCACCAAAAACTGCCTAATTACCTATTTTCAACAATATAGAGGCTGTTACAATACAAGATAAATCCAAATAGAGAAGAATGCCGATACCTGTACTTGCAGCAAACAGGGTGATCCCAAATTTATTCAATGGTGCTATACAACACTTTTCAAATGATCAAATGTTTCGGGACCGCATGGCCCTTCCAAAACTTTTGATCGTTTGAAAAGTGTTGTATAGCACCATTGAATAAATTTGGGATCACCCCGTTTGCTGCAACCACAAGTATTGACTTTCTTCTCTATTTGGATTTACCACTGGCATGTGGCTAGGCCAGTGCCATATACCTTCATCCCCTGAACTGACTTTGTAACAATACAAGATAATCCATCAACTGTACTTAACCCCAATCAAGTTGAATGCCATGGGAAGACGGCTTGACCCTTCTTGCCCCTGATGCAATACCTCCCCAGCAACCATCGACCAGATGATGTGGCTAGAAACGTTGTACATTAAGTTTTGGGCTTCTGAACCATTCCAAGGCAACCACAGGCCTTTAGCAGCAAAGATTGGTGTCTCCAAAGATGCCCCAGTAGCTCCCCATCTTCTTTTCTGCTGGTTCGTTGCACATGCTCTGTGCTGCTGCCACTTACTGAGCTTAGGGACCCACTTACGATATATAGTGCACATAGAATATAAATGTCATAATATAAGGCTGAATAGTAATTAATTCAGACAATTACTACATAGCAGCACAGAAACCAGTGCAACAGCATCGGAATTTAATAATCAGCCCTATAGCATCAGCTTATATTACAGACCAACCTCATTTTCTGCTTGATAATTGAAGACAACCCCTAATCTTAGCTCAGCTGCTTAGAGCCAACTGAACATGTCGCAGACAATTTTTAAGATGGTGACCCCCTGTGACAAGTTTGAAGTCCTGGATCATTGCTGCTATTGAGATGCTTAAACTTTGTACTGGTGCAATACGTTCAGTATGTGAAATATGCAATTTTTAGCCACATCCATTTTTAGGGTTTAGTTCTCCTTTACAGCATGCAACCCTTTGGAGGGAAAAAAGTGTATATATTTCATTTGTTTATATTTTATTTACAGCCTGGATCCAAGAGGGCCCTTAATGCTGATGACAAAGCCAACAGCAAAGAGTCAAAACCTGGAAATTTAGATCCACTGTCTTGCATAAGTAAGGATTATTTATCATTTTGTTCTAATTACATCGAGTGAGTTTGTTTTGTGCCAGCTGATGTGAAAGTTGTTGTTGGAGGCTCACTAAAGCTAGCTAATAAGATTTTTGATAATCACCATTAAATCTGTTTCTCTGTAGTCTTAGGGGGACACAGGAACGATGGGGACTTAACAAGCAGTCCCAACCACAGCAAGGTGGGAGCGAGCTTATTAGAGTGTTTGAATTTTTCAGTACGGCTTGCAACACCTTCCGTCCGAGGGAGGCCTCGGCGGAAGAGAATGTGTCAACCCTGTAGATATTGTAAACGTGCGAACAGTCGACGTGGTGGCTGAATTGCAGATCTGTTTCAAGGAAACTGAGTTACATCATGCCCCGGAAGCTCCCACCGCCCTAGTGAAGAGGTCTTTGATTCCCACACCGGGGTTTGATTGATTGACTCCTTTTAATCCATCTAGATTTGTAGGCTGCCTGAACTCTGCGAGGGCCAATGGAAGATCAAACAGAGACTGTGATGTTCAGAAGGATCTTGACCATTTTATGTACCACCGTAGAGCCCTGACTACATCCAGCTTGTGTAGTTGGTGTTCCTTGTCATTTTATGGTTCTGGACATAGGGAAGGACAATGATCTCTAGTTTTGCGTGTTGATACCACCTTGGGTAGAAAACTCGGAACTGTGCAGAATACAGCTTTATCCTTATGGAGGATTAAGTATGAAGGCTCACATGACCGAGCACTAAGTTCAGACACTTTCCTGGTGGAAGATATTGCCATGAGGAACACCACCTTCCATGTTGTACATGTATCATCAACCAATTCAGCGGTTCAAATGGCGAGTCCATCAAGGCTTCAAACACCAAGTTGATGTCACACCCAGCTACCGGGTGGCGGAAGGGAGGAGCGATGTGGGCTACTGCTTGTAAGATGAGCGTATTAAGTTCACATTTGCCCCAAGACTGAAAACAGACAGGGCCGATACCTGAAGCTTGAGAGAGCTAAGTTTAAGTTCCAACTGTAGCCCTTGTTGTAAAAAAAACTATATCCGTGGAATGTCCGGTTAAAGGAAGGAAAATCAAGTTTGTTACAACCTGTAAATACGAATGACACACCCTACAATATAATTTAGATTATGAAGGCTTGTGAGCTTTCAATATAGCAATAACCTCTTCCGTTCGTCCTCGACTCCACCAGATGGATGCCTCAACAGCCATCCCGTCAACGTGAATGGTCAGGGATTGTGATGTACTATTGGTCCCTGTTGGAGAAGGTTTGGTCTGTGACAACTACTGAAGATTGGTGAAACATGTCAATAGAGACTGCTTAATCTTTTTTAGAGGACCACCCCGTGGTAACATGGGGATTTGGGAGAGAAAATATGCTAGGTCGAAGAGCCAATGCTGTGTCATGGCGTCCACTCTTTCTGCTATTGGGTCTTGGAATAAACAAAAATCTGGCTACCTTACCATTGGATCTGGATGCCATTAGATCTATGCTTGACTGTCCCCAATGATCTCCGCGTGCTTCTGGGTGAAGCTCCCATTCCCCCGGATCTAGCTGATTCCGACTGAGGGAGTCCGCTTTCATGTTGGACACACTCGGGATGTGTATTGTAGGCAACCTGTCAAGATTCATCTCTGCCCAGTGTAGAATCTGTCTGTCCTCTGCCAGCGTTCCTTTACCTTTACGTTCCTTGCTGGCTATTTATGTATGCCACTGTGTTGGCGTTGTATCTCTGGATGCATACCGGCTGTCCTGTGAGCCACTGCGTCCACTGGGCTAGCGCTAATTTTCCGGCACTAGTTCCAGTATGTTTACTGACCATTGCCCTTGTGCAAGCGATGTTAACATATTGCACCCCAGCCAGACTGATGTTTGTGGAAATCACGTTCCACTCTGGGATTGCCCATGACTGGCCCATGTCCAAAATGTTGGGCCTCATCCACCACTGCAAAGCCGCCACTGTCAGTTGAGGTAAGGTAAGAGGTCGAGACAGCGATCCTCCTTACTATGTCGCTAGAATGCTGACTTGCAGTGGGCGGAAATGTATGTGTGCAAATGGAACTGCCTCTATAGCAGACCCCATTGTTTCCAGCACTTGCATTGCCCTGTTTGTTGTCGTCTTGTGGCTGTTGAGTAAAGAGCTGACTTGATCTCTGCTCTGTTTGTCCCAGGGCAGGCTTACAGTCTGAGTTGTTGTTTCCAAATCTTATCCTAGGAATGTCATCTTGTGACCGGGGTTCAAGTTGGATTTCGACCATTTGATGGTCCAACCGAAGTCTGAAGAAGTGAAATTGCCCTCTTCAGTTCCTCTTTGGCTCTCACTTCCGATCCGGACTAGAGGAACAGGTTGTTATTGTAAGGTATCACGAAGATACCCTGTAGTCTGAGTATGGCTGATGTCCCCTCCATTAACTTGGTCAATACCCTGGTAGTGGATGATAGTCCAAACGGGGGTGCCACAATGAGAGTGCCTGTAACAAGCAAAAGTAACAAGGACAAGGAGGCCATATTGGGACATGGAGATATGCGTCCTTGATGTCCAAGGACATCATTAGCTGTCCCTGCTCCATCCTTCAAATCACTGAGCGCAAGGTCTCCATTGTGTCCCCCCTGAACAAATACATTTGTTGAGACCCTTAAGGTCAAATGCTGGTCTGACTGCACCGTTTTTCTTGAGGACTGTGAATAGATTTGAGTACACACCTGGGGATCTCTCTGCAGGAGGTACTGGCACAATTACCTTGGTACACTCCCTCCTTTCCATACAATCTAGGAAAGCTGGTGCCCTTCTGGGATAGGAGGGAATCCTGGACATAAGGATTTTCCTGGGTAGGATGGGAATAAGGTCCAGATGATAACCTTCTGTAATGATCTCATTGATCCAGGTGTTTGAAGAAAAACATCCTTATGGGATCTTAGTAGTTTTCCTCCGATCCATTGTGACGGAGGGAGTGCCCCGTCAGGCTGAAGCGGCCTTCAGTGCTGAAGGCTTGTTGTGAGGCCTTTTGGTCTTCTATGGGGTAAGGTTCCTTTTACTTCCCTTGATTCAAAGGTGAGACCCTTGTGGAAAGTTGCTCCACCCTGTAAACCTTTCACTTTGACCACGGAAAAATAAACTTTTCCCCTTCCGTTTCTTGTGGCAGCTCTGCTCTTGTTTTGTGGGATGAAGGTACTCTTGCCCCCCGTTGCTTGGGAAAAGATTTTCTCCAGCTCTCCCCGAATAACCGTTGGTCTTTGAAGGGGAGATAATTTAGCGTCTTCTTAGAGCTCAGAAACGCCGCCCAACTTTCGAGCCTCTGAGTACTGATTGCCGCTATAGATAATACAAAAGTGCGTGCCATGGTCTGTGATGAGTTTAATATGGTGTCACAGTAATAACTCGGTCTCCGCATTTTATTGTGCAGATGATAAAAGGTCCTGTCCAGGAAATCCCCTCTTATGTCTTTGATAAATGATTCAGACCATGCCTATATGGTTCTGGGCACCCAAGCAGAAGCTAGGCAGGGGCGCATAGCTGACCCCGAATACGTAGATAGCTTGTAGAAAGCCCTCTTGCCTATCTGAAGGATCCTTGAACACAGCTGCATCATGGACTGGCAGAGTGGAAGATTTAGAAGCCTTGACACTGGCGCATCTGCTGCTAAGGGATTTTGAACATTTATCAGCCAGTTTCTCGGGACAAGGGTATGATTTGGTGAATTTCATAGTCGCCTAAATTTGCGTTCAGGCGAGTGCCATTAACCTGAATGAAACTGAGTAATTGTTCCTGTTCTGGGAAACAACTGTAGACAAGCTTAAACTGTTTTGCAATCCCTCTTATACCCCATTAATGACGCTATTAACATCATGGAGGTTATCTGCCCGCCTCCTGATGCTCATCTGCGGAGTTTTTAGCAGTGGTGGGAGATGAACCTACAACCTTTTGGAACAAGGCACAAGCTCTAATGACTCGGCTATTCAGGAGGGCTCCATCACCCTCTTATGAGATGAGGGGGTGAACAGGTAATGACTCATCAGAGTTAGAAGGGTTATGCAGTATCAGCCTTTTGCTCTGCCCGTTTGCGCTAACCACTCTGTTAGTGGCCAAATTTGGCTAGGGCTTTCCCCGAATTAGTCCGCAATAGCTGGTAATCCCTGCAGAAGGGATAGAAGTGGGAAGGCTGCACTGCCCATAGAGGAGGTTTCTGATATCTGCCCTGAGGTACAGCTGGCACCTTCTGCCTCTGCTGAAACTAGATACAGGCCAATATTTCCCCTGCGCGACAGGGGACTTTTCCACCTGCCCTGGCAATAATCCCTTTGTTAGTCAGTCAGTATGAGGGACGGAGAGGGGTGGGGCGGGAGTGAGTAGGGAAAAAGGAGGGAGGGGGGGAGAGCCCCACAGACTTTTTGGCAATGTCCCTTAAGAGGGCCACAGGTGGAACACATCCTGCGTTCCACTGAGTGGTCTGGCTTGTTCCCCAGCTCCTACCGACGCGGGTCTTCTGTTTTTGTAAACGTGTGTGTAGCTCTTCCCTTTGTTAGTCAGTCAGTATGAGTGACGGAGAGGAGTGGGGCTTGAGTGAGAAGGGAAAAAGGAGGGAGGGGGGAGAGCTCCACAGACTTTTTGGCTATGTCCCTTAAGAGGGCCCGTACACTTACCCCTCCACACCGGCTAGACCATCTGCCTTGAGGTAGACAATGCAGGAACCATCTGGGTGATTGTTATAGCCAAGGCTAGAAATGTACCCCGGTTTTCTGCGCCTCGTAGGGGGGTTAACCATGTCAAAAACAGGCAGCCCTGTTTTGGGTATCACCCAGGATTGTCAGCTAGAGCTGACTGTAGACTTTGTCTCTTGCATGGCCATCGTCCTGTGAGCAGGACACTTAAAAAACTGAATAGTAATGTATGGTGTGTGGGGGTAAGCCTGATGGTCACGCCCACTTAAATTAATATTCAAGTATCCTGCCTCTGGAGGATGGAGCTTTACCCCATCATTCCCTGTGTCCCCCTAAGACGACAGAGAAATTCAAACATATAATGCTGTCTTGTTTCTTCCCTGACTCTACACTTAGCTTCTTGCTTTCTATGCCACTTACTTTTGTGAAACATTTGCACACACTCTCACCATACATGGTTTAGTGTTGTCTTTTATAAGTCACCACTTTAAGGATAACGTAACATACAAACTTAAGGCCTGCAATACCATGCTTTGAAGGGAGTACCTGTAATGTATGTTTGTGCATCGGGATGTATAAATGTGTAATAAACTTTGTTCTTGTATCTTATACATCAAAAAGGGGTTTGCCACCGAGAAAACATTGTTTGGATTTATTTATATAAATAATGACTTGGTTAGCCCCAGTTTAGGCTTAACAGGAATGTAATTAATTTCTCCTGTACATTTTCTAAGTAACCATGTACCATTGTTAGTGAAAGATAGTGGCATAACTATTGAGAAAGCAGGGGGGCACATGTCTCTTGTTGAGCCCCAGGGTCAATCGAAGAGTAGAAACTCTTGCCGAAATGTAAACTATAGTTAATGTAATAATCATAGATTGTCCTCCTGCTCTCCTTTTTTTTTTAGCTGCCTCTGTAGATTGCATTTCAGCCTGGGTTTTTTAGGGGCTAGCATTTTGTATTCTTCAATTAGGTTGTTCTAACCGGGTTCTTAAAAGATTCTTGACTAGATATGTTGGATCTGTATAAATAAATGATAAATGTTTTATAGGTACAGCAGATCTTCATAAAATGTATCCAACACCACCTTCTCTGGAACAGCATTTTATGGGTTTTTCTCCCATGAACATGAACAGCAAAGATTATGGTAATATGGACACTACACCAGGATCACTGCTTGATGGAAGCAATTTCTGTATAGGTGCTCAATTTAAAATAGAAGTTGATGAAGGTTTCTGCAGTCCGAAGCCTTCTGAAATAAAGGTAACGTCATCATCCTTTCAGCTAGTTTGTGTAACAGATTTCATGCAGGAGCCAGAATGCCTCAAAGAACAAGAATTAGAGTAGAGTTTATCGCAGATACAGCTTTTCAAAGAAATTTTTAAATTTCTCGCTCCATAAACATGCATTTCATAGTTTTTAATGTCACTTCTGCTCCCAAGCAGTATATTGGGTAAACGGCCCAGTGATTTGAAGAAAACATACCAAGCAAGAACCTCATTTGCTCTGTGATGTCTATTCTTGTATTCTTTTAGAGACTGATCTCTTTAGACATTTAAAATAGGAAATGAAATTATGGTTAAAATTGTTTTTGTTTAGGGAATGTTGAATAATTTAGGGAGCATTTGTCTGTTTAGGTTAAACGATTGCGTTTTTTATTTTAATATAATTTATTTTGTTATAGGACTTTTCCTATGTATACAAACCTGAAACTTGTCAGGTCCTAGTAGGATGCTCCATGTTTGCTCCTTTAAGAACTCTGCCCAGTCAGTGTGTGCCAGCAATTAAATTACCAGATGAGTGCATTTATCGCCCCAGTTGGACAGTTGGAAAACTGGAGTTGATACCTCCTGTACCGAGTATGCCCTTCATCAAAGATGGGTAGGTGTTTGTAAGTTTATTATACTTTATTACTTGTGGTATGTATCTCTTTGATGATAAAATATGTATACGGGCTTATTTTAGTTTTTATTTGGCAAAACAGGGAAAAAAAGGTTACCTTTTAAATAAATAAACACAATAGGATTGCTTTGCTACCATTTATTTATGCATTTTTATTACAGAGAAAAATCAAACTATTATTCTTTTTTTTTTTTAACAATTTGGCTTAAAATGTAAAACAAAAACTGTGGTACCATGTTAGCCAGTAGCAAAAAAACAAAACACACATATAAATGTATTGGTAAAAGTGATACCTATATTGGCTAACAATAAAAATACATTGCAAGCTTTTAGAGCACCAAGGACCCTTTGTCAGGCAAAATACAAAAGAAAGCTGGAAAGGCACAGCATATATACTGATCATTAAAAAGTAATTTATTTTATCTGTCTTTATCTGTAACTTTCTAATTTATTGCCCATGAATACTTTTCAATGTATATATGCTGTGCCTTTTTAGCTTTCGTTTGTATTTTACCTGACGAACGGGCCTTGCTGCTCCGAAAGCTTGCAATGTATTTTTATTGTTAGCCAATATAGATATCACTGCTACAGTATTTGATTTTTATTTTTGGTTTAAAATGGAAACGTTTCACCTAATTAGAATAAACAATGTATTTCTAGGGATGCACTGAATCCAGTTTGGAAATCAGCCAAGAATTGGCCATTTTCAGCAGGATTTTGATTCGGCCAAACCGAATCCAAACAATTACGTGGCTTTTCACAAAAAAAAGTCAAAGAATTTTTAGCCGTTTGCATAGCGCGCAGTTCTCTCCCCCCCCTTATTTACATATGTAAATTAGGGTTTGACTTGTATTCTGCCGAATCTTTCACAGAGGATTCAAACGAATCCTAAAATAGTGGATTTGTTGCATCCCTAGTTCTTTGCTAAACTGCGCTTATTCTAAAAATGTTACCCTTGACCTTTTAGGAATATTCCCAGTGTTGGAAGTGCTATGGATCAAGACTATGTTCAGACATACACACCTCAAACCCACACACCTTTTGGGATGTCAAGCAGTGCTCCACCCAGTAACGGTGGAGCAGGAATCCTTCCTTCTCCTGCAACCCCTCGTTTTTCTGCTCCCACTCCACGAACTCCAAGAACGCCTCGTACACCACGGGGAGGTGGTGGTCCAGCTAGTGTCCAAGGTTCCGTGAAATACGACAATTCAGACTTGTATTCTCCAGCGTCAACACCATCAACGTGCAGGCCTCTGAATTCTGTTGAGCCAGCAACTGTTCCATCAATTCCAGAAGCTCATAGCCTCTATGTAAACCTCATTCTCTCCGAGTCTGTGATGAACCTCTTTAAAGATTGCAATTTTGACAGCTGCTGCATCTGTGTATGCAATATGAACATTAAAGGAGCTGATGTTGGAGTCTACATTCCAGACCCCACACAAGAGGTGCAGTACCGATGTACCTGTGGCTTTAGTGCAGTGATGAACCGCAAGTTTGGCAACAATTCTGGTCTGTTTTTAGAAGATGAGTTGGATATTATTGGTAGACAAACAGACGGTGGGAAAGAAGTAGAAAAACGATTTGAAGCTCTCCGAGCTGCTGGAGGAGATCATGGTGTTTTAAGAGACCCAGAGAAAATGCCTGATGAGTTAATACTACTCCTCCATGATCAGTGCACTAATTTGTTCTCTCCATTTGGGACATCGGATCAGGAGCCTATCACAAAAACCGGCACAGTATGTTACTCGGCTCGTGTTGAAGAGCAGGACTGTTGTAATGATTGTTACCTTGCATTGGAGCATGGGCGTCAGTTCATGGATAATATGTCTGGAGGCAAAGTCGATGAAGCACTTGTGAAAAGTACTTGCTTACATCGCTGGTCTAAAAGAAATGGTAATTAACATGATTTCTGTTTATATTTTCTAAACCTGCATTCTAGCGTTGTTCATCCTTTGTTCTCAGAAACCTTTACAAAAAGTGTTATCACTAATATCATAATGTGTCTATTGTCGTCGTAGGAGTCACCGGCCTTTATAGGCAGTGTTTTTTTCTATTGCAGGGCAAAAAGAGGAAGGGTATGAAGGATTTATAATTCAGAAATAATGGTTAAACCCCCCCAGAAAACTGAAGTTGCATAGAATAGGTCCATCTGTAACATATGAAGAGTTTATAAAGGGGCATTACGCTGAATGTCCCTATGAATGATAAAACCCATTTATATATTTTTCCCGTTTCTTTTACTCCAGTATATAATATTTAAAGTATTTATGAATTAGATCATGTTTTAGTCCCTGGTTTTTCTTTTTCAGAATGGATTCTGATCCAGCTGGTGAGGTTGTTTGTATTAAGGAATCATTAACTGACATGCATTGCAGTCTAGTCTAGTGCTGCTTCTGACTTTTGTCCTACATGTGAAGTCAGATGGCCAAAGTTTCCGAATGCCACTTTACTTAGCAGTAGTTAATTGGTTATTTTAAGAAAAACAAAACATTACTAAGTAATCTAGAAAAAAAAACCCCACCAGAATCACCTTTAAAAGTTTGTCTACCAGGGATTCTTTTTCTTGATCTAACTGTCCCCTTTGCAGTAATATACAGAGAATCAAGAAAATAAAGCTAAAAGTTGCTTTATTGCTGCTCAACACTTTTTTTTTTGTTTTTTTTTTTTGGGGTGTAAGAACTACAGTATGTTTCAGGTGTTTTTATTGTCTGGTTACACTGGACTGGACACTGTTAATAAAAGTACTCTGAATAGGTTTACACTAATTTATTTATACTTTATTGCTTTAATAGATTTGTCCCCCTTCTAAAATACAAGTTCTATGTAAAGCTTCACATTTATTTTTATTGTTAATTTTTGTTACTCCTCTTTCTATTCAGGTCCTCTCCTATTCATATTTCAGTTTCTTATTCATATCCGTGCATGGTTTCTAGGGTCATTTGGACCTTAGCAACCACAGTGCTGAAAGAGCTGCTGAATAAAAAGCTAAATAACTCAAAAACCACAAATAATAAAAAAGGAAAACCAATTGCAAATTCTCGGAATATCACTCTTTACATCATACTAACGGTTAACTCAAAGGTGAACGGCCCTTTAAAGGGATACTGTCATGGGAAAACATGTTTATTGCAAAACACATCAGTTAATAGTGCTGCTCCAGCAGAATTCTGCACTGAAATCCATTTTTCAAAAGAGCAAACAGATTTTGTTAGATTTAATTTTGAATTCTGACATGGGGCTAGACATATTGTCAATTTCCCAGCTGCCCCTGGTCATGTGACTTGTGCCTGCACTTTAGGAGAGAAATGCTTTCTGGCAGGCTGCTGTTTTTCCTTCTCAATGTAACTGAATGTGTCTCAGTGAGACATGGGTTTTTACTATTGAGTGTTGTTCTTAGATCTACCAGGCAGCTGTTATCATGTGTCAGGGAGCTGTTATCTGGTTACCTTCCCATTGTTCTTTTGTTTGGCTGCTGGGGGGGAAAAGGGAGGGGGGTGATATCACGTCAACTTGCAGTACAGCAGTAAAGAGTGATTGAAGTTTATCAGAGCACAAGTCACATGACTTGGGGCAGCTGGGAAATAATGTCTAGCCCCAATGTGTCTAGCCCCATGTCAGATTTCAAAATTGAATATAAAAAAATCTGTTTGTTCTTTTGAGAAATGGATTTCAGTACAGAATTCTGCTGGAGCAGCACTATTAACTGATGTGTTTTGGAAAAAACATGTTTTTCTGTGACAGTATCCCTTTAAGGTTTGGGCGGTTTATTTCTGAGAAATGTATCATTGGGAAAGCAAGTTGTAGCTAAAACAGTCCCAGTGCATAATGATATGCTGGAATTCCTAATGGACCAGAACTTGGTGTTTTTAGAAATGTATAGGGCTTCCAGTATAAGAAACACTCAAAGTTATGAATACTTTTAGCAAATCTTTGCTTTTAAAGGTAGTTTGGCCTTCCTTAGTGTTACTGTTATAGTCCAGGCCGCTGAGAATAAAGCAAGAGCTTCCTATTGATCATGTATGTATTTAAACCAGTACATAAGTTTGTTTTACATGAGCTCTATACAGAAACAAATTCTCTGACCCATCCCACATCACATAATCGTGCAACTTGCATACAAATCATTTACCATCTGCAGTCACCTCTAGGCACTTCGTAGTGTTACAGGGTTGCCTGTTTTTTTTTTTTTTTGTGCCACAATTGTCAAGCCAATCATAATTAAGAAGGGAAACAAAATGACAGGTTTGATTATGTAGATGGGGATTGGATGGCTAAACTCAATATGAATAAATGCTCATTGTACTACAAATATTTGCATTCAGACTTTGATACTTCATTTAAAACTTATTTGAGAAGGAATGATATACAGTTTTCCAGGTGTTTCTTTTCGTAAAGTACTTTTTTTTTTTTTTTTTTTTACAAATGGTGCTGTGTTCACCGTCCCTAATTGTTTTATGATTTCTCCCTTTATTTTCAGCTGTAGATGCCAGTATGCAGTGTTCCCAGGATATCCTTCGCATGCTTCTTTCATTACAGCCCGTGTTGCAAGATGCAGTTCAGAAAAAAAGGACCGTTCGGTCATGGGGTGTGCAGGGACCCTTAACATGGCAACAGTTTCACAAAATGGCCGGACGTGGCTCTTATGGTAATGCAGCTTTCTATTTATAAAATACATTATCCTCCCCAGCCCCCCCCCCCCACACACACACACAGCAAAATGTATTCTTGCATGTCCATCCCCACTCATGATCTTCCCATGTCTAGACCTATATAGTGACATGGTGGAGGGGATGCTGGCCTGTATGGGCCTCCTCTACCTTCCAGAGCCTCACTTAAAGGAGAAGGAAAGTTACTGAAGCAGCTTTTTGCCAATAGATTAGTCACAATAGTTCAAACTATTACACTATATTTATTGTGCTTTACCAAACCTGAGTAAACAGCTGTAGAAGCTCTCCCAGTTTGTTTAGGATAGCAGCTGCCATATTAGCTTGGTTTTACATCACTTACTCCCTGCTTGCTTATAGCTCTGGCCTCAGATTACAGCAGGGAGGGGAGAGGAACAAACTGAGCATGCTCAAGCCCTAGCCCTGGAGGTTTAAGCTGAAGGAAGTCTGATACAGAAGCCCATGTGTACACAATAGAAGGAAAGAAATGCAGTGTTTCTTTTGACAGATAACTCAGAGCTGCATTACTTTGAGGATTTACTGGTATATTTATATAGACCTTTCTGATGAAGATTACTTTGTTTTAGTGAGTCTAAGCTGAGCGTTTAATTGCATTATTTTTGTCTTAATGCAGTAAAGCCGCTAATATGTTGCAGATATTTACTTTTTTTTATTTTTATTCTTTAATGTAAGATTAGTTAATATTACACTGGATGTTTTGACAGGACTGAATCTGTCAAAACACTCTTTACATACTCGCAGAAGCAAGCATTCCTAAAAGGGTCTACCGTTATCAAAAGTGTTGGCTATAGAGCATTGTTCACATCCATTTCAATGAGATTTGGGTGAGGCAGCAGTGTTTTAACCAAAAGGGTCTCTACTTGGATCAAAACACTGGGAAGATTCCAATAACTAGGTTCACTTATGAGAGGTTTGTGGCTTACCAAAATGAGGTAATAGTCTATAGGCATGAAAATGTTTTTTCCGTATACACGTATGACATGTACAGTGCATTATTAGTAAATATCATTGCTCAGAATGTTCCTGTCTGGTGTCAGCAGTGCACCTGTAGAGTGATCATTCAAACTGTACATCACATTTTGCCTGCATAATTTTTTCTTTCTAGTTTGTATAATAAAAAGTATTTCTTGTAAAGTGTGTTTTCTTTTTGTTTAACTAGTATACTGGCTCTTGGTGTAATCCTTTTGTTTATTTTGTTTAATTTAAATAGGAACAGATGAATCACCAGAGCCACTGCCAATCCCTACCTTTCTTGTGGGCTACGATTATGATTTTTTGGTGCTGTCTCCATTTGCACTGCCTTATTGGGAGAGACTAATGTTGGAACCCTATGGGTCACAAAGGGACATTGCTTATGTTGTTGTGTGCCCAGAAAATGAGGCTTTGCTCAACGGAGCCAAAAGTTTTTTTCGGGATCTCACTGCAATGTATGAGGTAAAGAAACCTAAACCTAAACTTTTGGCATACATGTTTCTAAACGCAGGAGCCACCATACTGCTCTTTAAAGTTTTAGTAGGTCTCTATTAAAAGATACTGAGTAAAACAGCTCATGTGTAAAACCCTGCTTCATGTAAATGAACCATTATCATAATAACATACTTTTCTAGTAGTATGTGCCATTGGGTAATCATAAATAGAAAATTGCCATTTTAAAAAATAAGGGCCGCCCCCTGAGATCGTAAGATTCACTGTGTACACATACAAACCACATGTAAGGTCACATGAGCCAATTAACAGACAGAGTTCTGCCTTTTGCTTCCTCACTTCTTCCTGTTACAGTTAGTGTTGTAGTATTTCTGGTCAGGTGATCTCTGAGGCAGCACAGATAGAGTCACGAAATGGTGGTTCAAGGCAAGAGATGTAAAAGGGCAATATTTATGTAATTATATATTACAGTTTGGTAAGATTCTTTAATATGTCATTCAATTTGATATAAACGATCTGTTGCTTAAGTATTCATTTTGGGGGTATAGTTTTCCTTTAAAAGCCTCAAAGAAGAAAATAAGGTGTAATTCTTTTCTATTTCTTGGAAAATGTCTTTACCTGATCGCAGACGTTGTCATGTCCATTGAATGATTTTTGACTTGTTCTGAACTCAAGAACAGTCATTTTAATGTCTAGTGGAAGTAAGAATTAGAAATCGCCAGGATTTCTGTTTCAGCATTACCAGAAAACCAGAAATATGTTAAGACTTAATGGATTAAAAGCAGGAAACTTGCTTACTTGGATTCTCTCTAATCTTAAATTATTTAGCAGAGGTGCACTTCCATTTAATTATTTCATTTTTGTGTAATTAAATACAATTTAATTCTAAGTAACCTTTAATTATGCATTATTAACAAATGCACAGTGTTCAAAAGCAGTATTACTGTTTATATTCTCTGCACTGCTGGATCTGACTGCTGAAACAATTCAGCAGAAGCCAACTGATCTGCAGGAGATCTGACTCCGTTTAGTTGCAATTACATCTGCAAGTAGAAAGCTGCCCGTTTTTGTTGAACTGTATCTGAATGTCACTCTTTATTTATCCCCCAGCAAGCAGCCAGCATAACATGATTGACCTTATAGTGACTGATCACAAAGGCCATCCCAGACATTTACACATTTTCATATCTTTCTCTTGTAACAGTCCTGTAGGCTTGGTCAGCATAGAGCTATCTGCAAACAGTTAACAGATGGCATCATGAAGGTTGGGTCTACTGCTGCTAAAAAGCTGTCTGAGAAGCCTGTTGCAGAATGGTTTTCTCAGGCATCAAATGGCAACAGTGAAGCATATTGCAAACTCCGATTGTATGCACAAGTTTGCCGATATGAACTAGGTAAGACTGTTATTTCTTTTTTGATTTATGCTTTTACATTGCAAGAGTTGATAGAAACCAACAAGTGTGAATAAGCACATCCTATATCGATCAGTTCTGCAAGGTATATTCACATATAGCATTACATATAAGCATTTATCAGGCATAGTTCAGCTGGCATCATTAGAGGGGCTATGTATGTTAGGATCCTGTTTTTGTTGCTTCCCAGGGGGATACCACTCGCAATTGATTATTAAAGTTGTATTTCAGGATTAACTTTTAACCAGGGGTCCCAGACCCTTTCAAATTTCTCTGGACAGCCTCGCCCTTCGTATGTGAGTTTGATCAGTGGGAAGGTTTTATTGATCAGTTATCTAGGCTGGTACTGTGGGGGGTTGGGTGCCATCCATCTGATCATCTGTAGCTTCTTGGTGTAGAATAATGGCACTCAGATTAGCCACCTGGTTTTGTTTAAAGGCAGTATGTCATCCACCAGTCCCAGTAAGCCTACCTCTGGGGAGCAGGGGCCCTGATAGGCTAGCTCATCGTGTATTCTTTTCTTTTAGTATTGGGTAATATGTGGGCAATTCCAAGTCATGTGGTAGAAAGCTGCCTCCCCTTCCTACATTTGGGGTAGACTGACGTTTTTAATTGCTTTTATTGCTATTGTGTGACTGTTTTTGTGCAGTATATATGTATGCATTCGTGGCTTTAATATCTGTCTCTTTATGTTTCCATTAAGGTCCATATCTTGCATCCCAGCCACTAGATAATTCTCTGTTATGCCAGCCAAACCTTGCTCCCCCTGTTAGTCAGGCTGTTTCAGTTCAGCCGGCATCATCATCCACACCTGGAAATCCAAGCACTCCATCCTCTTTAAACTCTTCTGCAGCAATCAGCGCCTCTACTGTGACTCCTAACACTCTGCCTCAAGCAACTGCCACAGGGGCCTCATCTACTTCAAATGTGACTGGTGGCATGGCAGGAAACAAGCCAACATCATTTCCTCCTTATGGGAGTATAAACAGTACCACTAATTCCATTCCAGCACAAGTTAATTCTGTTCAAAACAATCAAGCAGGGCAGCAAACGCAACAAACAACGTTGCAACAAAACACTGGAATGTCGAGTGAACAGTCTGCAGCTGCAGCAGCGGCCGCAGCAGAGATCACTGAGAGGTAAGTGGGGTGTTTTGCTGCCTTAGATGTCTTTGTTAAATGCTCAATGAGTGGTCTTTTTTTTTTCTCATTTGTTTCCTGGTTTGCTGACAATAATTGACAAACCATGCATCATTTCTGTATTTTTCAGTACAATGGACCGGGATAAAGTTGGTGTCCCTACTGATGGAGAATCTCACGCAATCACATATCCACCTGCCATAGTGGTTTATATTGTTGATCCTTTTACATATGAAAGTAAAGATGAGGACTCTAATGCATCTAGTGTGTGGATGCTTGGACTTCTACGCTGTTTTCTAGAAATGTTGCACATCCTCCCACCCCACCTCAGAAATACAGTTTCTGTGCAGGTAATGGCATTCTAGACAAATGTGTTATCATCGGCTACCTGTAATCTAGTGGTTAACATCAGCAGTCAAATAACGGGTAGGGAGTGCTGGCCATTAATGTCTTCTAACCCTGCTGTATCCTGCCTGAATATTGAAGCATACCTTTGCTGAATAATTAGTGTAGTATAAATGGTACTATTAGAGCAACTTAAACACAACAGTATTACACCCGCACGTTTGTAATTGTTAAATACACCACAAGAAAAATCATGAGTAACCCAAAAGAATCTGGGGTACAGGCCTCGACTTCAGTTCAGGTGATATCAATTAGAGCAGCTGACTGCTTGGTAACTTAAAACGTAACTTTTAATTAATAAAGAATAAAACTAGTTGCTAGGGAGAAGCCCATTTACAAACCACACCAAACTCACTGCATATTCACAATTATGCAGTGCAGGACTATTGCCTTAAAAAACATATAAATTAAAAAGCCACTGTAAGTGGAGGTTTCAGGGGTATCTCGTGCCCATTAGTATGAGACACTGAAAAGTGTAAAAAGTTACATCCGCTATAGTGCGTACATTATTGGCCCGCACCCTTCTCAGATCCGATTTCCTAAGGTGCAATTCTACCTAGGTACATTGGGACCGGATGGGAGCTTTCCCCACCGTCCACCTATGCTGCCCTACGTGTTTCGCCACTCCATCGGCTTAGTCAGGGGCATTGGTGTAGTCTGCAAACGATATAACCTAAAGAGCCCATTTTGCAACCTTGCTTAATATGGACTGATGTGTAGAATTCTTGGATGTGCTAAATACCATATGTACTTTTAAAAAGTTATCTTTCAGTTCAGGTGGTTTCAGATAGTTCACCAGAAATAAAGTTTTTCTAAGTACTTTCTGTTTTCCGTGTAACTGTTTTTCTAATATTGAAGTGTCATTTTTCACCTTCTAAAGCAGTTCTGGGATGGGGGAGGGTAGCTGACACTGTAAACCGTTTTGATACAATAGTTGCTAATACTTTAGAAATGCTGTTTGAAATGTATCCACTAAATGTTGCAAAGTAACATTTTAGGAACACTTTAGAGTCTGCACCTGAATTACTGATCTACCGAACTGAAACTAATATTTTGTAAAACAGTAAAAAATAAAAGATGGAAAGTAATTACTAAACGTCTTTATTTCTGGCTGCTATTTTAAAAAGTGTGGCGCTTGCGAAGCTAAATGGTTGTTAATAGAGGAGGCTGCAGAGTACTGCAGAACTGACTGGAGATATGCCAGTCTAATAATTTATAATGTTTAATAGACTTTCCTTGTCCTTTAACAAAATGTATGTTGGGTGAAGGCCAGCAGAGGGTTAGATCTGTCCTTTTCCTTACATAAGTAGGAGACCGTTTTCTATCATGTGTTATTTGTTCTGTATCTACTTATTTAGAAGTAATTTCCCAATAATTATCAAACATTTGTACACTTATTTCTCTACAGATTGTCCCATGCCAGTATTTTCTGCAGCCTGTCCGACAAGAGGATCGGCAAATATATACACAGCACTTAAAATCATTAGCATTTTCAGTGTTTACCCAGTGCCGAAGACCACTTCCAGCTTCAACAAACGTGAAGACCTTAACTGGATTTGGACCAGGTTTAGCTATTGAAAATGCTTTAAAGAGCCCAGAAGTAAGTTCTATTTGAATACATTTTGTACATATGCAGCTCCACAGTGCAAAAGACTTGTAACAAAAGTTAGACACCCCCAAGTGATGGCATTTACTTACCTGACACCCCAGACCGGTGTCCAGCCAGCACCACAGAGCTATAGTCTTCCCGCTTCTTCTTTCTTCTCGCTACTGCGCATGCACAATAGAGCAAAAAGCTGAACTTTAGCCGAAAAGTCGGCTATTTTGTTCTACTGTGCATGTTTCTGCCCCAGAAAATTTGAAAGAAGAAGCAGGAAAACGATCGATCTGTGGTGCTTGGTGCAGGAATCCCGGGCTGGTGCAGTTTTCTCCAGTTCAATGCACCGGCCAGGGGTGTCGGGTAAGTTAATACAATCACTTCGGGGTGCCCCCAAGTAAAAAGGACTTTCCTTCTTCTTTAATAAATAACCCCTTAAGGGTCATATTTATAAAATTTGTGTACAGCACGTGGTCATCTAAAAGCTGGCAAAATCATACAACTTTATTAAAGAGGTTGTTCACCTTTGAGTTAACTTTTAATATGCCATAGAGAGTTCTATTCTTAGACAATTTGCAATTGGTTTTTATTATTTGTGGTTTAAGTTATTTAGCTTTTAATTCTGCAGCTCTGCAGTTTGCAATTTCAGCAATCTGGTTGCTAGGATCCAAATTACCCTAGCAATCGTGCATTTATTTTAATAAGAGACTGGAATATATTATTAACTATAAAATATACTACAAAGAGGTAAAATGTGTTGCCATTGTTAATGAATTCTCCATGTAAGTTTCCTAAAAATCTTTTTTTACTTACAGAGACCTGACTGTATCCGTCTGTACACACCACCATTTATTCTGGCTCCTGTGAAGGATAAACAGACTGAGCTTGGTGAAACATTTGGAGAGGCTGGCCAAAAATACAATGTTTTGTTTGTTGGGTACTGCTTATCACATGATCAGCGATGGGTTTTGGCTTCCTGTACAGACCTTTATGGGGAGCTCTTGGAGACCTGCATCATTAATATTGATGTGCCAAACAGGCAAGTTAAATATGCAGTTTATAACTGGTTCAATCGTTTTTGTTTTCAAGAATGTTAATAAACATATTTGTCTCCTCATTATGTTTGTAGAGCACGACGGAAAAAAGGTTCTGCTCGCCGTTGTGGTCTTCAGAAGTTATGGGAGTGGTGCCAAGGGCTTGTGCAAATGAGTTCACTTCCGTGGAGGGTGGTGATAGGGCGCTTAGGAAGGATAGGCCATGGGGAGTTAAAGGGTAAGTGTTCTACTATAATGGCTTCAGAACATGTATTAAACTTTTGAATTTCATTTGCATTTTAATGGTCATTTTGTAAACAGACTTTAAAGCCTTCAATTTTTTTTTTTTAAACTGTGCTACAGACTGGAGCTGTTTGTTGAGCCGCCGCAATCTTCAGTCACTCAGCAAGAGGTTAAAAGACATGTGCCGCATGTGTGGTATATCTGCATCAGATTCTCCCACCATTCTAAGTGCTTGTTTAGTCGCAATGGAGCCACAAGGTTCATTTGTGATCATGCCTGGTATGTGCATTTCACGTCTCACCTATACTGTCCTCTGATTAAAAGTTATGTGTCCAGTGCAAACATCTTATATTTCTTCTTTTGTAGATTCTGTATCAACAGGTTCAGTATTTGGCCGTAGTACGACACTGACCATGCAGACATCTCAGCTGAACACACCACAAGATACATCATGCACTCACATTTTAGTTTTCCCTACATCAGCATCTGTTCAGGTAGCTTCTGCTACATACACCACTGAGAACATAGATCTGGCTTTCAATACAAACAATGGTAAGTTATCATACAGATGGAAGCTATTCTGATACATACAAAAGCTGTAAAGCCATTTATTTCATCTTTGAGCATTTGGCAAAGTTTTGAAAGAAAAAAAGAAATTTAAAATTTGAGAGAATTTAGTAAATTTCAGCATTAACAGTGCCTTGTCATTTGTTAACCTTATTGGTGTTTTAAGGGCTCCATTGTGTTAAAGGGGATGTAAATGCAAAAAATAAAATCCAGTTTTTACTTTCTTTAATGAATTATCTCCAATATACTTTAATTAAAAAATGTGAGTGTATGCAGTGAAATTTCTATTTGCTCTGACTGTTGCAGATAGGAAACTTCAGAAGGTCCCTAACTGCTCTGCAGGGAAACAATCATACTTACGAATAGCAGGGGTAGCCACTCACCTTACTTCTCAAAACTGGAGCAGCTTTGTTTGTTTCCCTGTAGAACAGCCAGGGACCATGTAGAGATTCATATCTGCAGCAGTCAGAGCAAGTAAATGAAGGGGGAATTTCGCTGCATACAATCAGGTTTCTTATATAAAACTGTACAGATTTTTTAATTGAACTATATTGGTGATAGGTTTCTTTTTCAGTTAATAAAGTAAAAATTGGATTTTATTTTTGCGGTTACATCCGTTTCCAACTGCAGGGACAAAGATCATGGAGCCAGATGTAAAAAGATTAACTGGGATTCTATTTGGAGGATTTTTTTTTTTCTGCAGCCACTGGTTTTGGGGTGTTGGAGAAAGTTAGATTACATGACAACACAGGACCCAGTACAGTCTGCATATTCTGATTATTAATCACACTTGCTGTATCTATTATTTGACTTGTGCTCTTTTGATAATTTATGACAATCCCTAAGCAGCAGCTCAGACCACACTGAGCATGTGCATGGTCTTGCAGAGATGTATAACAAAGTTACAAGATGGTGACCCCCTGTGGCCAACTTTGAAAGCATAAATCATTTGTTTTATTAGGCTTCTGGTGCAGTTCATTCATGTTTATGTTTAAACATAAACATTTGTAGTAGTAGTCTATTTTAGACTTTAGTTCCCCTTTAAATTAGTCATTTTCCAACCAGAGAATCACCCGTTCTCATTTATACACACAAACGCAAGTTTATAATCTTTCTACACAGTATGCATCTGACAATAAGACTTGAAACCGGCAGTTTGGCACACACTCAGCAGGACTCCAGGCAGCTGTAAAATTCACTTCACTTTATTACACAAACATAAATCGTCCTAACGCGCTTCGTGTGTTAACACACGTAATCATAGCACAGTATTTAACTTGTCCTACCATGTCAATCCCTGTATTTGGCAGTTGTTCGCTATTGCACAAAATGTCTTTCTTTTCTTATATAAATATAGGTGAGTGCTGAGGTTTCGGTTTTTGCCAGATACTGACATTTATTAACCACATCCTTGCTTAATGGCACACAGACTAAAACATGTTCCCCTTTTTTTTTTTAAAGATGGTGCAGATGGAATGGGAATTTTTGATTTATTAGACACTGGGGATGATTTGGATCCTGATATCATTAACAATCTTCCTACATCTCCAACTGGATCCCAAGGACATTCACCTGGATCCCATTACCCACACGGAGGTGATGCTGGAAAGGTATTATAATTTGTGTCTTGATTTATTTATGTATTTTTTTAATAACTTGTATTCAGATTTTTGTTTTTTAACTTGTAGGCAACTATTCAAATCTAATTGGTGATTAGTCGCTATGGGAAACCACACCAGTGGTATTTAGTAGAACACTGTGCAAGCACCTATTAAAACTTTCATTTCCGGATTTTAAATGTATGGGTCAAGTTAATGCTTAACCAGCTCTTGAGCGGTTTCATTTGTCATGTTTATTATAGGACGTGTTTATAATGCTTATACTACAATAACGGCTAGGATAACTCTGAACAAAGCCCATATTTAAGAACCTCATTCTGGTATATCGTACAATGACTTTGATTTAATGACCATCTTCTGTCCTTTTATTGAAGGGTCAAGGTACAGACCGGCTACTGTCCACAGAGTCCCATGATGAAGTGACTTATATTCTGCAGCAACCTTTGGCACTTGGTTACTTTATATCAACTGCTAAAGCTGGTCCTTTGCCTGACTGGTTCTGGTCAGCATGTCCTCAAGCACAAAATCAGTGCCCGCTCTTTCTTAAGGTAAACAAAAACGTTCAAATTTCCTAGAATAAAGAATATTCATACATTTTCTCTGAATTATTTTTATGATGAATGATGGTCATGATCATGTTTTCTTCTGATCAGGCCTCTTTGCACCTCCATGTGCCTTCAGTGCAATCCGATGAGCTGCTTCATAGCAAACACTCCCACCCACTGGACTCCAATCAGACATCAGATGTGCTCAGGTAATGCAGAGCTGTGTCTTTTTAAATGGCATGTTAAAAATAGCTGGAGGTTAAGGACATGTTATGACTGATTAATCTGATAATGAGTCACTTGTTGGCCTTGCATGTAGTAAAACACAGATGTGTTTAAGGGCAGAGACAGAGATTAGTCGTCTCGTGACAAATCAACTCTTCTTCGGGCGACTAACCTCCCCGCCCGCTAGAATCTAAATGGCCAGCGGGGTGGCACTCGGAGCACTTTGTTTTCCAAAGTTGCCTCACTAGAAAACTTCAGGCGACTTTGGAAAACGAAGCGTTTCTAAGTGTCATCCCACTGGCAATTTACATTCTAGCTGGCGGGAAGGCTTGGAGAGATTAGTCGCCCCGAAGAAGAGGAGGTTTGTTGCTGGGCAACCAATCTCCCCAAATCTGATCATGTGTCTCTGCCCTTCAGGGCAACTAAAATAGCCACCAAAAAAATGTATTGGCTACAGAATCCATAAATGTAAGGTGCATAAATTAAGCATGACAGAGACCTCTAGTGACCAAAAAGAGGCAATACACTGATCGAAAAAATGTTTCTCTATGTTCATGCTATTTTAAAAATCCATTTATTGTATCATTTTAAAAAAACATGACCCCAGCCTAAGCTCCATGTGGGCTTGATGTTTTTTTTAATATGATGCAATAAATGGATTTTTAAAATAGCAATAGGATTTTTTTTTTTAATAAGATAAAATCGTGAATCGTGAGTTTGGTCGCATGCTTTAATAAAAAGATGAGATAAATGAGAGTTTTAGTAAATAACCCATTAAGTGTAGGAAAACATTTAACATGGATTTTTAAAATGAAGGTTCTTTTTATTTAGAGGCTCTTCCAGTAAATTATTATAATGTTGGCTTTAGTGTAAAAACACCTGGCAGTTAGCTTTGGATTGCACTTTATATTTGAATTCAGATCCCCTGATGAGCAGCAGGTCTCTCACTCATTCTTTAGACATGTCCACAGTGGCTGTCACATTATTACTATAACAGAAGTCTTGTTTCTCATGTTCTCAGTCCTCCCGCAAAGGCTTTATATAGGGTATTGGGAGTTGTAGAATGAAGCTCCTGGATGGATTCTCCAATTATATTTTTCTATTGAATATCAAATGTTAACATTGTGTTTCCTTCTCCTGAGAAAATTGTGGCTGTTTGTTAAATGAGCGGTTCACCTTTAAAGGGACATTGTCATGGGAAAACATATTTTTCTGCAAACACATCATTTAATAGTGCTGCTCCAGCAGACTTCTGCATTGAAATCTTTTTATCAAAAGAGCAAACTGATTTTTGTTTATATTTCATTTTGAAATCTGACACGTGGCTACATATTGTCAGTTTCCCAGTAGCCCCCAGTCATGTGACTCTGATACAATTTCACTCACTCTTCACTCAAATTTCCAGCACAGCAGTAATCTCACCCCCTCCCTTTTCATCAACCGCAGCAGCTTCATAAAAAAATGAAAACCAATATAAAAAGGTTTCCGAATACCACTCTCTAAATGAACTTTTAGTATGATGTAAAGTTGAACAACCCCTTTAAGTAGAATTGGCTTCACCTATTCTTGTCAATCTGGAAATGTGCCTTTTAAATTATAAACAAGGGCAGGAAAAAAAGAAATAAAACCTGTTTACTTTGCTCTATTGACCGTGTGTTTTTTATCCCCCCCAATCAGGTTTGTTTTGGAACAGTACAACGCCCTCTCCTGGCTAACCTGTGATCCTGCAACTCAAGACAGACGCTCATGTCTGCCAGTTCACTTTGTGGTGCTGAACCAGTTGTATAATTTTATCATGAACACGCTCTGATCTTTTGGAGCAAAGTGGAAGATTACACAAGAAGAGGATTTCTATTTCTTTCCGAATTTTGGTCCACCCTTCACCCCATATTCATGGATTTGCTTTGTTGATTGCTGACAGCGCCTGTTGCTTTCAAGCAGACCATTTATTACTGACCTCCCACCTATCAAACCATTTTCAATGTTATAAACCATTTTGGATTATTGCTTTAAACACAGACACACACACAAAATCTATTCTTTGAAAGTCTCAATGACACTTTCACAATCATCTCCAGTCTCAGTATTTGTTACGAATAGGATCCTCTCTGGCATAAAGTGTATCTAAAAGCTCGGGGATAATGTGGAACAATGAGGAGTTTCATCACATGACTTTTAAACATCCTGAGGAAGTTCTATGGATTCAAAACCTATTATCAATAGAAAAAAAATGCCTGCATCTCTTATTTATTGTAAGTTTTTAAATGTATAAATTGTCTTATATTTCTTAATCTCTTTTATAAAAAAAAAAAACTTTTTTCCTAGAAGGTTTATACTGCCTTCTTGCTTTAAAGCAATTGGTCTAAAATATATGTACTCGTCTTAATTAAAAGTTGCAGTAGGTTGCTTTTAGAGTATTATTTTTTGTAAGGGGGGTGGGCAGGAGGAACTTAAAAAATTTGTATCGTCTCGATGTACAGAATGTTGGCAGTTTAGGAGCGTTAATGTCCATACCATTGTGTGCGGGGGTTTTACCGCTAAGCTGCAGAGAACTTGTACAGTAATGAACTTCACTGTGTTTATAAATTTGAAAAGAAAAAAAAAAGGTACCGGGTCTTACGTTTTTATAATCGCACCTCCGCAAACAGAGTAACCTGATGGCAATATATCATTGAATATTTAGGTGGTGGTTTAACCTGTAGTGACAAATAAACTCTGGTTGAATTTCTTTAAAAATATTGCTCCACGGCAATGTCGTGAGGCCCGTTGCTATGGGATACTATTTTTTTTTTTTATCAGTTCTAAATGGTGTGGGGAAAATACTTGTATGCCCTAAAATGACATTTAGATAACATTAAATACCTAATGAAAATCAACCCCCCCCCCTTTAATGAGAAGCAGTCCATCTGGAGTATTTTTTTTTCCATTTTATTTTTTCTGTGTTATGTAAATACATTATCTTATTGATGGCATTCTGGCTTTTTTTTTTTTTTTTTCTATGACTTTTTTTATTTTTTTTGTGTGGTCTAAAGAAAAATCGTCTTGGCAATTTCCTCTATTTGCAGACCTACTTGGAAAGGAATTCAATTGTGTTCAGATAAAGAAATGCAAGTTTTGTAAATACAGAGTATTTACTTTAACATACAGAGAAAAAAACCACCAAGTTTGCATTATATGTATATATAATTATACATAGAGAAATATATAAATATTTAAGAAAGTATCGTTTTGTTTTCTTTAAAATGAAATACTTGGTGACAAAGAAAAGTCCCCAGATGTAAATTTCGATTGGTCAAATTTTCGAGTTCATGGGAGTTTTAATTCGACCCTTGATAAATGCGCCTCTAAGTGTTTGCGATAAGGATACACTCTCTTAAAGGGGTGGTTCACCTTTAAGGTAACTTTTATTATGTTATAAATGGCCATTTCTAAGCCACTTTTCAATTGGTCTTCATTATTTACTTTTTATAGTTATTTGCCCCTTTTCTTTTGACTCTTTGCAGCTTTCAAATGGGCGTCACTGACTCCCTTCTAAAAAACAAATGCTCTGTAAGGCTACACATGTATTGTTATTGTTACTTTTTATTCCTGATCCTTCTATTCAGGCCTCCCCTATTCATATTCCATTCAAATTAATGCATGGTTGCTAGGGTAACTTGGAGCCTAGTTACCAGAATATCACTCTCTACATTATACTAAAAGTTATCTCCAAGATGAACAACCCCTTTAACTGAGCCATTTCTACATTCTCTCGCTTTAATAATGTGGCTTTTACTCAAGCAACAAATGTTTGTGCTTTTAGAAACGTTCCCTTGGTTGTAATAATGTCACATGCGACACGGTGCATTTTATAAAATGGCAGCATAACCATTCCATGTGTGGGGTTTGCCTAATGTAGAAGCATTACTGACTGGAACGAGAGAGACTTTGTGTTCTGCTTTTGGAAACGTAAAATGATCACGTTTGTGTATTTTCCTGGCAGTTGTGTTTCTCCTCCCCAATGTCTCTTCCCCCTCCTTTTTTCCCCATTCAACCACTAGATTTAAAGCCCTCCAGCTTCTGTGTGGCTCTGTGCTACCGCCCTACAACATTTTGGCCATCTCCCTCTTAAATTAGGCCACTTTTTAGGCGTTAATATATATTGCGCTTGCTACCATTAATAGCATTTTATTTTTAACACTATTGCTATTTGTTCTTGTTTATTTTCTTTATACTCCACAATGTTGGCACATCAGATAGGAGAAGGCTGTTATGGTCTCTCTCAGCTGAGACCTCAAGCTCCTTTCCCACCTGCATTTTTATTTTAACCACTTCAGCCTTAAAGGGACAATAACACCAAAAATGAAAGTGTGTAGAAGTAATAAGAATATAATGTACTGTAGTTTTGCACTGGTACAACTGCCATGTTTACTTTAGAAACACTACTATAGTTTATATAAACAAGCTGATGTAGCCATGGGGGCAGCCGTTCAAGCTGGAAAAGAGAAAAAGGCACAGGATACACAGCGCATAACAGATAAGCCCTGTAGTATCTACTATTTACCCTGTGCTTGAATGGCTGCCCCCATGGCTACACAGCAGCTTGTTTATATAAACTATAGTTTTGTTTCTGAAGCATACACACCAGTTTTGTCAGGGAAGAGCAACACTACATTATATTATCATTCCATTAAAACATTTTAATTTTTTTTTGGTGGTACTAATCCTTTAAATGGTTTGAAATCCAAGCAATTTAATGCCGATAAATGTGACCATCCATATTTCAGTGGGATAGTGAACATTCAGCTATGACTGAACTCCAGGCCTGGTTTGTTCCAAGGACCAGCAGATATCTGAAATAGTCGTCATTTGGAAAACATTTATTATGTATACAAGAATAAGCAATATTTGACCATCTAGATCAGGGGTCCCCATCCTTTAGAACCGTGAGCAACATTCAGAAGAAAGAGTTGGGGAGCAGCACAAGCAAGAGAAATGTTCTTGGGGTGTCAAATAAGTGCTGTGATTGGTCATTTGGTAGCAACTATGTGGATTGTCAACCTACATTGAAGCTCTGTTTGGCAATACAGCTGGATTTTATATAACTAAAACTTGGAATTCAAAAATAATCACCTGCTTTGAGACCAAAGCAGGTGATTGGTTGGAGAGACAAGTTATTCATGAGCAGCTGGTTGTGGATCACTGATGTAGATACTGCAGGACGAGTGTTTCCTCCATAGTTCAGCCAACGGTAGAATATAGAACCTTGACATATGGTACCTAGATCACATGCCTTTATTGCTTTGCACCTTTGCACTTATTGTCTGTGCACTTTGTGACCAGAGCACGGAGATGCTTAGAGAATGAAGAGTGCTAAGGAATAATTGTGATAAAAACACTTTAAAATAATAAAAATTAAAATAATTTATTTGGGTTAAAACCATTGCACCCCCCAGTTGTCCAAAACTGAAATTTCAGGACAAAGAAAATCTACTCTTTGGTCGTCTTGCTCTCAGACAGAGATGTGAGTTTTGTTTGGCTGCTCTATGATAGAAAAGCTTCTAGCTCCAGTGTCAGGAACAAAGAATAGCTTTACACAGGTCAGATGGGTTTCTTACTGGAGAATCTTGCAATTTTAAACTCTGAAGAGAGAGAGGGAATATTGCTCCAAAAAAAAATACAACCTTAGTATTGGCAGTAGTATATTGTCACAACCACAGAGATGGATTCTTAAAACAACAATGCAATAATAACAGAGCCTCCAGATGTCAGAGTATCCATGCTGGAGAACCCGCCTGCTCTATTTAGCACCTAAACCGCATGATATCGGCCCTTCTGAAGTTTGTTTACAGCTTAATATTGGCAAACAAAGTATGATTTAGCAATGGAAAATGTTGTGATGGGAATCACTGGCCCTTGCTTTGAAACAGCAGTCTCCTGAACTTCATGGTCTACTTCAGGGGTCCCCAACATTTTGTACTTGTGAGCCACATTCAAATGTAAACAACAGTTGGAGAGAAACATAAACATGAAAAAGTCCATGGGGATGCCAAATAAGGGCTGCTATTGGCGGTTTGGTAGCCCCTATATGGACTGGTAGCTTACAGGAGGCTCGGTTTGGCAGTACATCTGCTTTTTTATGCAATTAAAACTTGCCTCCAAGCCAGGGATTATCACTTTCTTTGATGCCACTAGGAGCAACATCCACGGGATTGGTGAGCAACATGTTGCTCGCGAGTTACTGGTTGGGGATCACTGGTCTACTTGATGTCAGGCGATTGTTAATTCATTGGTTGTCCCTTTAAATTTACTTGTCCTTGAAGTATTGGAGCATTTAGTCAGGTTAACCGTTTTCCAGGAGAATGAGTCTTTGTATCAATTCAATTCACAATTCTCTCTGTGTTTCATGGGAGATCAGAAGTGAGACTGATACAATTAAGAGACATGCTAGAAGACACAACCTTGTGTTATGGTGCAGTGGAATAAAACCTTTCCATCGATGAAATGACGGTTATTGTGTCTCTCTTGGTTCCATGTGAATTAAACACACCGCCACTATTTTTTTGTCAGTTTTTCCTTTCCCTTTGGGTAACTTTTACAACTTACATTGCTCGATCAGTCACACTAACGGACTGAGAAGAGTTTGTTTTGGGGGGAAATCCATTTTTTTTCCCCCCAATGATGGATTTCCTAAAAGGTATTGCTGGTATATAAAATGCTTTCACCATGAAAAAAAAACCCTCTCTGAAAATGCAGAATACCTTTTTTTTTTTTTACTTCCCCTTTTGTATGTTTAATTTTACTAAAGGGCTAATTTTCATTTATTTAATATATTTTAAATTAAGTTTTATATCTTTATTTTGGGCTTTTTATGCACCAACAGCATTTTCCTTCATTAACACGTGAAATGATTGCCGTTTAACATATAATTAAATATCTTATATGTAAGGCAAAGCTGATAATGCCAATGACATTTGAATTTCTTACAAACGATATCCCTACCCTCCTTTCCATGTCACGGAATTTTATTGAATATATTTTTTAGGACTTTACAGAAGACTATGGCCACAAGCAATCAACAAGGAAAACATTTTTTTTATTGAAATTAGCCATTTTATGCCCTTAAATTGAGCAAATATCTTCTTGGGTGCAATTTTTGTTTTGATCCATGATTGGTGTTCCTGCTGCCTTGAAGCACATCCATCCTTGATTTCTCATAGTGTATGGCAAGAAATTTCTATACTCATAAGATGAAAACATATTAAATCTATTTTATTTCTAAAGAGGAGGGTGGCCAAGACAATGGTATTAAGAGATTAAATATCTTAGCATTTCAGTGCAGGTAGCTGGTCCCTACGTTAGGACCATAATAGATTATATTCAGTGGATTAAGGTTTCTTCCACTGCAATGGTTAATGGTCCAAGTGTTATTTTGTTTTCTTTTCCCACCTAAATGCAAAACGAAGAACAAATATTTTTGCTGCCAAGTGCCATAAATAGAATTGTACAGAATGTGGTTATGGAATTGAAAAGTTTATACATAAAAGAAAATAAATTATTCATGAAGCCTTCCTTGCGTTGTCTCTTAATTAAAAACAACAACCGTTATGCTTTTAGAGTGATAACCTTTAGTTCCTTCGTGAATGAATCTGCATCAGGAAGACCTTCCTCAAGAAAACCTGCTGCTAGCAATTCACTCTTACAGAGTAGATAAGGCTGGAAAAGGAAACCTACATCAAGTCAAACCTTTTGTCCAAGTGAATGTTTACATTTGAGCTGTTCCAGAAGAAGGCAAAAGTAACTCCTGGTAGGACATATATCTAGTAATCAATGGGTACTCGACTGAACAATAATAGTCTGATAATTATATAACCTACAAAAAATAGCAAGGAGAATGTGTTTGAAGAATTAGTACAGGAATACCTGTACTACCTTGGTACCTGGGGTTTTCCAGACTTTGGATCTTCATGCTTTATGTCTACTAAAAAAGAGTATTTTTAAATACAGTAAACCCCCATTTTACATTTTTCAGGGGACCAGAAAAAAATTAGTGTAAAATCCAAGAAGGTGTAAAATCAGGGAATTGTATTCTGCATAATATATAGGTGGGACCACAACAATGTAAAATGAGGGGCAACCTAAAAGCAGGGGATGTAAAATTGAGGTTCTACTGTATTAAAGGAACAGTAACACCAAAAACTAAAAGTGTTTTAAAGTAATGAAAATATCATGTAGTGTTGCCCTGCACTGGTAAAACTGATGTGTTTGCTTCAGAAACACTACTATAGTTCATATAAACAAGCTGCTGAGTAGCAATGGCGGAAATTGAAAAACGGCTAAATGGCACAGGATAAATAAAGGATAACAGATAACATTATGTTCTACAGAGCTTATCTGCTGTGTAACTTGAGCCTTTTCTCCTTTGAACAGCTGTCCCCATTGCTACACAGCAGCTTATTTATATAAACAATAGTAGTGTTTGTGAAGTAAACACAGCAGTTTTACCAGTGCAGGACAACACTGCATTATATTTTTATTACTTTAAATCACTTTCATTTTTTGATGTTACTAGTCCTTTAAACCCAATTGTTTTGCCTCCAGTATTCATAGCTTGGTTAGGATCAAGTACAATGTACTGTTTTATTATTACAGATTAAATGAAGAATTAATTAAAATGGCCTTCCCGTATTTCAGAGCTTTCTGGATAACTGATTTCTAAATAAAAGTTCCCATACGTTCTAAAGTCTGGCATTCAGTATATTATACTGCAGCTCTGTCTCTAGGGCACTTGAAAATCCTGTTTGCCAGATCAGAAATAGGGATTTTTACATACTGGGACCACTCCCCTGTAATAACGAATTTTACAATACCACACACTCTTAAACATGAGTTTAATTGGAGATTGAATGATTATTTGTTACTCCTTGGCCGAGATTGAAAATTGCATAATGTTACCACCAAATGGGAAAAGCCCGGGACCTGAGGGTTATACAGTATTATTCTATAAAGTTTTTAAAAAAAGATATTTCTCCTTACTTATTGGAATACTTCAATTCCATTGATAATATCAACAGATTTCATCCACAGGCACAAGAAGCCCATATTACTTTAATTCCTAAACCAGAGAAAGACCCACAGTTATGTACGAGTTATAGACCGATTTCTCTGATAAATGTGGATCTAAAAATTTATGCAAAGATCTTAAGCACTAGATTAAAAGAACACTTACCAGAGTTAATCCATCAGGACCAAGCGGGTTTTGTACCGAAAAGACGGGGAAAAGAGAATGCGGCCAAAGTCATTTCACTAATAAGGTACTCACAGATAAAAAATTTACCTACAGTGTTACTTACTACAGATGCGGAGAAGGCTTTTGACAGAGTTTCTTGGATGTTTCTAGAAAAAGTACTAATGGGATTTGGTCTGGGAGAAAAAATTAGACAGAGAATTTTAGCATTATACGGCAACCTGTCTGCAAAATTAAAAGTTAATGGATCGTTATCAGCCAAGGTTACAATACTTAATGGGACGAGGCAAGGGTGTCCACTTTCCCCAATTTTGTTTATCTTTATAATGGAATCCCTCCTAGCTCATATAAGGAAAAATTCAAACATACTAGGTCTAAAGGTAGATGGTAAAGAATATAAGTGTATAGCTTTTGCAGATGACTTGTTAATGTGTATTACAAATCCCCTAATATCTCTCCCTAATATAGTGGCCCTTTTGAAAACCTTTGGAGATGTCTCCAACTTTAAAGTTAATTATTCCAAGTCTGAAATTTTAAATATCAATACCTCAGATAGAGTATTCTCCTCAATAAAACAAAATTTTATATTTAAATGGGCAAATAGTAGCATCAAGTACGTAGGTGTACAAATTCATTCTGATCTAAGTAAACTGTACGAGGAGAATTATGTTCCCTTAGTGCCAACTCTACAAAAATTAAGAAAAATGGGATAAATTACAACTTTCTTGGTTTGGCAGGATACAAGCCATTAAAATGATATTATTACCAAAAATATTGTACCTATTTCAGGTATTACCAATATTTCTTCCCCAGTCCTTCTTTTCCTCTATACAGACTATGCTAATAAGATTTATATGGAGAGGCAAAAACCCAAGATTGAAATACAACCTTTTAATGCAGCCCAAAAACAAAGGATGGTTAGGATTACCGGATATGCATTTATATTATATATCAGTTCACTTAGAACGAATCCGCAGTTGGTTTAGCGTAAAGGAAAAGAAGGACTGGTGCACTTTGGAACAGGCCTTTTTCTCTTATCCTATTGAAAATACCTTGTGGGTTGAAAATCAGACTTTGCTTAAAGAACCATTAAAACATCCCTTGATAGGGGCCATGTTGAATGTATGGTTAAAGAACAAAGGAAGATATAAACTTACACGTGCCCCTTACCTACTTCAGCCGTTAATGTATAATCCGGAATTTCTGCCTAGTATGGAAAGGGGCTCCTTCAATAGGTGGAATGATTGGGAAAATAGAAATACTAGAATTAGAGATTTGTGCATAGACAACAAACTGATACCCTTAGTTGACATTCAGAAGCGCTGGGGATCCCACCCGAGAGATATCGGGGATTATAATGAACTTCTTGGGTTCACTCAAGTCAATAAATCATTGAATTGGAATAGATCAGCAACTAGTTGGGAAAAAATACTCATGGCACCACCAGAGGTTGATAAAATACTCGCCAAAGCTTATAAAATTCTTTTAAGCTCAGTGGCCACCCCTATCTCAGAAAACTACCTTCTGTATTACATGGGATAAAGAGTTAAATATTAATACATCAGACTACATGTGGGAATCTATATTTAAATCAATTCATAAATCATCAAGAGCCTCAAAGACTAGGGAGGCATTTTATAAATTGGTCACCTTACTCCCGCCAAATTAAATAAAATATCTCCCAATTTCCCAGTTAATTGTTGGAGATGTAAGGTAAATAAAGGTACACATGATCATTTATGGCTGACATGCCCATACTTAATCCCATATTGGGAAAAAATTATTAAAGTGGTAAATAAAGTTACTAATAGCGATTTTCGAATAGAAAATCATGCTTTAATTCTGTTGAATATCCACCCGGGTTCTGTTTTGACTGACCCTCTCACTCTACATTTATTCCATGTGGCTAGGGCAATGATTCCTCAAAAATGGAAATCTATTAATCCCCCAACGCTTTCCAAGTGGTTAAATAAAGTAGAAGAAATCAGACGCCTAGAAGAGCTAACTCACATTTACAAAATAGCAGCAACAATTATTGGACTATTAGGCAGCCGTTGATTGAATATTTAGAGAACGGCTAACTGTATGGAAACAAAATTTAAATATCATAGTACTGTTGGACCAATTGCTATGCCAAGTATAAATTGTAAGGAATCTATGTGACCCCCCCTCCTCTATACCCTTTTTTTTTTCTTTCTGTATCCCCTTCCCCCATCTATAATGTCTTATAATTTAAAAACTTAAATAAAGATATTACAAAAAAAAAAATCCTGTTGGTAAGTGAACAGTGACATTTATTTTTGTTTGCTTCATATGTGAAATGAAGGTTATTGGAGGGTTTAAGAGCAACGTAAGAACCAATCAGGTCCGATGATTGAATATCATTAGGAATCCTGTGCAAATTCATTAGGAGATGACGGTATTCATTGTTCTATGAGGTCCTCGCTCCAACTAGGCTTTCATTTAACCTTAGTCGATGTCTGCCTGATATTAGCCAGGGAGACTGAGATTTTGGCTGAGATTTGACTGAGATTTTGGCCCTGCATATGTGCTAGTGAGCTGCCAACTCAAGAAATGATAGATAGGATTATGTAAATATGCTAGCATCATTTTTCCAATTGACACCTTTACCTTAGCCTAGACACACAAGTCTACCGGACCCCTTAACAATGGGCATTCACATTTAAATATCTGGGAGTCCATATCCATTGGGACCTGAACAAATTCCTAGAATGAAACCTACAGCCATTACTTTCACTACTAGACACCAAAACCAAGGCCTGGAGTTCCCTTCCACTAACACTGCTTGGGAGGATAAACCTCTTTAAAATGATTCTACTTCCTAAGTTTACATACCTGTTTCGCCAAGCACCTATCCACATACCCAGCAAGTATTTAAGTAAATTGAAATCTCCGCTCTCTACGATGTACTGGGCTTCATCAGCACCCCGGACATCTCTTACAAACCTCCAACACCCTGTTTTTAAGACAGACATTTTGTGCATACTGCTACTAAAAAATGCCTTACCCTTTAAACAAAACAGGGATTGTTTGTCTATATATTACAATATATTTAAGCTGGCCAACTACGTCAAAGTCATCCCATATCTGGCCAGTCCTATGCTCAATTTTCATCGGATTCATTAAGAATCCCTGTTTTGTTTAAAGGGTAAGGCATTTTTTAGTAGCAGTATGCACAAAATGTCTGTCTTAAATATATTGATAATGGGTTGAGTGCAGAGGAATCTTGTATTTGTCTATTTGAGAAATGGACTCACGATAGCCCACAAATTACCCCAGAAATATGGACAGATATACTAGAAACCCACAGTACAATGTTAATCAGCTCCAAGGACAAAATTGTATAATTTAGGTATATACACAGATCCTATGTCACTCCTCACAGTCTCCTTCTCATGAACCCAATGATACCTGATAGTTGCCCTAAAAGCAATCACTCACCTGCAGATTATATTCACATGGTATGGAAATGTCGGGATATTCCAAAATAGTTTTCTGGCACTAATAATTCCTCTTGACTCAGCAATACTCATACTAAATTAAGTAGAAGAAACCGCCCCCAACCCAGCAGAAAGGGCACTCAATCCCTTCATATCAGCTAACATACTGGAGTAGAGGCTGACCCTAAAATTAAATAAACATTGGTCACAATGGCTCTCTGAGCACATACTAACCTTACTACCCCAAAATGATTTACAGACAAGGAATAGCCCCCTCCAAGTTTTGAGGAATGACAGTAACACTTATTAATTTGGGAAAATAGCAGTTGTTTATTGTTACAAGTTCAATATACAAATGAAAATAAATACTTGTACACCTGGTATCGGATAGGACATACACTCTGTGAATAAGGCACACATTTAAAATATCATATTTGTAAGAAAAATGTGCTTGCCTTATTTATGATACATATAGGAATAACTGTTACAAAGTCCTTGATACATGCTATAATTTTGTAAATGTATATTTGCTATGTATTTCCTTTTCTTTTTTGTTTCTTCATTTTACTGGGAGAAAACCAAAAATCTCAATAAAAAAGAATTTATGAAAAAAATAAATATGCTATCGTAGCCGAAGGATGAAACCACTAGCGTATTTATGCAGCTGTCGACTTTTTATAAAAACTATGGCGCGGAGCGTGCCAAAAACGATACAGATATCCGCATGTGTTCAGGGCCTAACAACAGAACAATGGGAAGGTAACCAGATAGCCGCTCCCTAACACAAGATAACAGCTGCCTGGTAGACCTGAGTACAGCACTCAAAAGTAAAATCCAGGTCCTACTGAGACACATTCAGTTACATTGGAGAAACAACAGCCTGCCAGAAAGCAGTCTCTTTATGAAAGCACATGACCAGGCAAAATGACCTGAGATGGCTGCCTACACACCAATATTACAACTAATAATTGCTGGTTCGGGAATGAAATGTTATATTGTAGAATGAATTATTTGCAGTGTACACAGTGTAATTTAGAAATAAAAACTACATCATTAAAATCATGACAGAATCCCTTTAAGATCGGGAATTGACAAATGTCTGGCAAATAACACTGCTAATACATGACCTGCAGGTCGTCAATGTGTTTGTTATTGACTCTATACAAAAACAAAGTGATGACCTGCAATGCATGTTGCCCTTGCTAAGGATTTGTCAGTGTGAAATATCTAAATAATAAAAAGGAAAGGACACCTGTACACAACGGAATCAGAAGGGGGTGGCTAGTTTCCATTGGATGATATGTTTTACTCCATTTAGAATTTTTCAAGACAACTTCTTGAGTGGATAGAGAGTACAGAGAAAGGGAAGAAGAATAGGGAATGAAAGAAGAGGGGGAGAGTTAGGGGACTTATGCACTGGAGGGTTTGACATATAGACACCAAGGGGGACATTAATCAAATGTCGAATCTTAGAGGTTTTTTTATAGCTTGAATGGAAAAAACTCGAATCAGCAAGTTTGGGGTGAGCAACCCGAAAACTCAAATTGATCAAGTTTTTGGCGAAACCCCCCCCCAATAAAAACCTCAAATTGATCAAGTTATGGACTAGAGGGCAAAACCCTCTGAAAAAAACTTGATCATCATAAAGGCTATTAACATCTTCAAATGGTTCAAGGGACCTCTGCCATTGACTCCTACATGAACTGGACAGCTTTTACATGGTGTAGTTTCGGATTCAAGCTATTTCCAGGGTCAGGGATTAATAAATCTTTAAAACAAAATCGTGGGTTTTTTTTAACCGTAGAAATTCAAATTTTGTGTAAAACACACTCAATCCTTAATAAATCTGCCCCCCAATGTCTCTATGGTTGAGATTCAACCACAAAGGTATGGTTAATTAATATTTCCCCATAAGTGCCATTGCCCTCTTAGAGGGATTTTCATATTGAAATTCAAGTATAATAGCAAAAGGTTTTTCTAAGTTAAGATAAGTAGCTTTATGTTTGGTAGGGTGGTTTGTGTCCAGTTCTGAGCTAATATGTTCCTGCATATGAACAGTATATAACATAGCTCAGAATTTGTCCACTGTCCTCTCTTCAGTGGTTGGAGTATCCATCCTAGTAAGGCAGTTTTTAGTAACGGTTTCACTTTTGTAGTCAATACGTCTATAAGGGTATTAGTGCAGGTATAAAACCATGAGTGTCATGCCATTTTCAACACTTAAAAGATCAACATATTTGCTGTAGTCACCTACTGACTTGTATAACAGGTGGGCACAGAAGATGTCCTAGAATTGGCCATTCTATAACATACCAAAAGTTAGCTAAAAGATGAACCACCCCTTTAAATTACTGGGCCAGTGGTATTTTCTAGGCTGCCTCCTCTGCCTGCACCATCCTCTCATTATAGCAGATCAGTAAAACATTCTGAACAGTTGTATTGTAAGAGGCTTATAGTTATCACAGTTAACCAAAATCAGAATGAATCATAAAAGCCCATGAAGATTGAAGTCTTATGTATTCTTATTATGTACTTCTTTGTATGTACTGAATGGGATAGTATGATGGTTATGAAAATGAGGATTAGTTTCATTTTCCTAGTCACATATTTATGTACCTAAATATATATATACCTAAATCTAATAAAAAAGACAAAATAATAACAAAGGTCTTTGGACGAGTTACTTTCAAAACATATTAAAAGTTCATTTTTAAATAGTTGCCTGATTAAAAATTACAGTTGCCTTTAGTTAACAATAGTATGGCTTGTGGCCAACAAGTTGATGACATCACAGTGAGGAGGAAGCAATTGAATTGTGACATCACAATGCAACTGACAGCATCATTCAAAGCGCTCACACTTGAGCTGCATTTGCAAAAGCAACATCACAAGAGAAACACCAGAAATTAATTGAGAATAAATATGGATACATCAACATCGAAAAACATCACTAGACATCGTTTAAAAGCAAGAACTCGACAACGCTCAATGACTCGTCCACCCTTCAAGAATGATTCAGTTAAAAATTCCTACTGGGACAAAGTGGGGATTGAACCAGATATTCAGGGCCTGTTTAATGAATTTAATAGCGAATACTTTTATGGAAAGTTGCCTCAAGTTAACTTAAAATGGACCTACAGGATTTCTACGTAAGTCATGAACTAAAATATATGATAACATAATGGTTAGAGGCTGATAGATCCTGGTTAAAAAACACATGTAATCTTATAGAACAGCAAACCTTTGATAGAGGATGCTGGGAGTTCATATTATAGGCAAATTCACATATATAATATATGACACAAGTAAAAACTAAAACTTAAATTACACTCAGGAAATATATCAATAATCCTTGGATGTTAAAGCTTCATATTTTGTCTTCTAGAGCTGCTGGGTTATGTTGGCCAGATGGTAACGGAAACTATATAGTCCGCTTGAATAAACCCCTCCTTGAACAGCGACCACGAAGAAATACAGCAGAAGTAAGAACTTTGTATTTTTTTTTTTACATTTCGAAAGTTATTTTATATGTTTGTAAAAATCGTTCGAGACAATAAAGGTTTTTCCCTTTCTTAAATGAATAGTATTTAAGTAACTAGATCTTTCTTTACTCAACAGATCCTCCTGCATGAAATGATTCACGTGTATCAGTTTGTCACTTGTGCTCGTGACTTGGATCATGGGGCATCATTTCAATACCATTGTAGGCGCATTAAAAAACTGACTGGAGTCAAAATTACAGTAAGTGATTGCACACCATACAGTTTTACAATTACACAGTCTAGCTGAAAATCCCCTCAGTTAAGCTTATACTGGGGTGATACTGTATATATTCATTAGATTAATATTTTATATGCGGTACAAATGAAGGCCTAGCAGTTCTGGAAATAAGTTGACTCTGCTACAATACCTCCATCAGAGAAAGCACAGATAGAGGAGATATTAGTTAAATGTCATTATATGTGACAATAGTAAGGGCCAGTTGATTAGTTCCCCAACCCCATATAGTAATGCTGCGTTTGTACTCCAGTCTTCTATGCTTATAATTCATTGGCCAAGAAACATAAAGCTGTGATATATTTTGTTTCTGTACTGTAAAAAAATGGTCCCTATATTTTTTTTTTTATAATTTTTTGTCACAGAAATACCTGTGTCTGATTTAAGAATGAGAGCTAAGGCAAAGTAAACATATTAAATGAATTTATAAAATGCAATTACAAGATGCTATATTATATATAAGTTATATGCTTTCTCATATTATAGACCTACCACCAGTTTCATAAAGAATATGATGAACTGAAGCGCCATTGGTGGATATGCCAGGGACCATGTGGAGAACTCGTAAGAAGAACTATGAACCGGCCACCATGCACAAAAGCACATAAACGGAAATGTGGAGGAGATTTTGTAAAGATTCAAGAGCCAAATGAAAGTCCTGCAAAGAAGAAAAGGAAAATATGAACTACAGAATATTGTTTCAAAAACAGAAAGGCTCTTGACTACTGAAATGAACCAGAATGCAGAAGACTAGAACTGCCGTTGTACATTTACAGAGAACCGTTTTTCAACTGTCTATTAATTATATGTATTGTTTTTAACAAATCATTTTTTATCAAATAAACTTTTGATCAACTTAAACTGCATGTTTTTGTTGTCTTCTTTTAATGAGTATTGGTAAGGTGCAAAATATATGTAACAAACTGGGTTAGAGCAGCAGAATTAACAAACCTTAAAAATGTAGCCTTGTCACTTCCCTCAAACAGGGCTATACCCTTCCAGTCTCCCCAGGGCCAGTCTTTAGATCTACTGATCACCTGCTAAAGGTCTACTGGTAGATCCCGATCTAGCTTTTGGGCACTCCAGCGTTAGGGCATAACTGGTAGTTATGTCTTCTTATGCATTCTTAGTATGTACTGAATGGGATAGTATGATGGTTACAAAAATGATGATTAGTTTCATTGTCTTAGTCACATATTTATGTCACATTTCAACAGTATAAGATAAACAAGACACCTGCCATCATTTGGTCAGCTGTTAACCATAAGTCATATCAACTATTTCACCCACGCCAATTGCCCTCATTACATTGTGCCATATATATATATATATATATATATATATATATATATATATATATATATATATATATATATATATATATATATATAGCTTCCGTGTAAGTCCGCACTCGTCACTTCATGTATTATTTCGGGTGCAGTGTATAGATTGTAGTAGACAGCGTTCCAGACATTAATGCATCCGCATCGACGTTTCGGTTCATGGTCTTGAACCTTTCTCAAGATGCTATACCATATAAATTAGCAATCAAGTTACAGAATTTAAACCAAACAAAGTCCCGCCCATCCAGTGACACCACGGCAAATGATTGGTGAATTCCACTATATCAATTATTACAAATAAAGCAATATAACATTAAATATATATACAATATCAAACTTATAAAGAAAGGGAAAAAAAACACAAAAATTTGTCAAATGGCTCAAGTGGAGTCAGATCTTATGATTTTACAGAATTTAACGCTGGTCAAGAAAACAATTAAGTGAGCAATACTCATTAAGTCCATTAGGAGAAATGGTACCAAGAGTTTTGATCCAAAAGGATTCACGTTGCAGTAATAGCCGGGAACGGTTTCCACCCCGACGAGGTGCCGGGACATGGTCAATTGCTAAATATTTAAAAGTGGGTAGCCCGTGTCCCATCTCCAAAAAATGTTTGGCCACTGGTTTAGTGGTTTTGTTGTCTCTAAAAGCAGTATTAATTGCCGATCTGTGGCCATCAATGCGTAATCTAAGCATCATGTCTGTCTTGCCGACATACGACAAGTAATAGGACAAGTAATCAAATAAATGACGTGTGTAGTTGTACACGTGATATGATGTCTAATCAAAAATCGGTGTCCTGTTCGAGGATGTACAAAACTTGTCCCAGGTGTCATATCGGCAAGACAGACAAGAAGGGCATCTAAAACAACCACACTTGTTTGAAGATAGCCATGTTGGGTCTGGTTTAGGAGGTACATAACTATTGACGGGATCTCCCACAACTAATAGATCTCTCAAATTTTGACCCCTACGAAATCCAAACATAGGGGGGTTGGGACTAATCATATCCAACCGTGGATCAGCTTTAATGATCTTCCAGTTCGATCGAACCGCTTGTTGGATGGAAGGGGATAAATAATTAAACTGTGTAGAAAGTATTAAAGGGCAGGAATTACTGTTTTGTTTTGATGGCGACACAATTCTATTTCTTGCTATATTAAGTGCCTTATCTAAATCTTTTTTGTGATAACCACGCTCCAAAAAGCGTGTGGTCATTTGTGTGAGTTGTGTTGCGCAATTGGATGGACTAGAGTTATTTCTCAACACCCTGCAATACTGTGATATTGGTAATGATCGTTTCAGGGCAGGAGCATGACAACTTGAAGCATGTAAAAGGGTGTTGCGGTCTGTTTTCTTACGGAACAAAGTATATTCCAATTTTGACCCATTGATTTTTAAATTAAGGTCTAAAAATTCTAATTCAATGCCACATTTAGATGTAAACTTAATTGAACCTGAACTTTGGTTCAGTTCTGTCATCATGCCTTCAAAGCTCTCAATCGTACCCTTCCAAATTAATACAATATCATCAATGAACCGTTTATACATCACAATATGATGGTGGAATTTAGGCAAAATATGGGTTTGTTCAAATTGATGCATGTATAAATTTGCATAAGAGGGGGCCATTGGCGCCCCCATCGCTGTCCCCGAAATTTGTTTAAAAAATTGGTCTTCAAAACGGAAATAATTGAAATTGAGACACATGGTTAATAATTCAATTAGAAAACCAATGGGAGGTCCCTCATAGTCAGAAAATTCCAAAAGTGATTTCTCTACAGCCATCAAACCATCACAGTGTGGGATGCTGGTATATAAGCTGACTACGTCAATAGTAGCCAACAATAAAGTGTCGTCCTCTGGAAGAATAAGATTTTTTATACAATCTAAGAAGTGGGGAGTGTCCCTTAAATAGGATTGTGTGGTTTGAACCACTGGTTGGAGCACTTGATCAATATAAATACCCAATGGATGTAGCAAGCCATCCCTGGCAGACACAATAGGCCTGCCTGGTGGTGCAATAAGGCTTTTGTGGATTTTAGGAAGGGCATATAAAATCTGGCATATAGGAAAGTCCTGTTTTAGATATTCATGTAATGTCTGGTTGATCCAACCATTATTTAAAGCTGATTGCAATGAAGTATCAATATGCATTTTGAATATCTTAACAGGATCTCCCTTAAGCCGTTCATAAACCCTTACATCCGATAATTGAGAAAAAATTTCCGCTCTATAATCACTATAATTAAGGATCACTATCCCCCCACCCTTATCGGCAGGGCGAATGACAATAGAAGTATCTTGACGTAGAATATCAATGGCTAAGGTTTCTGCCCTTGTTAGATTATTGTGAATTCTATGCTGCTTGGTACAAAATTGGTCAACCTCGCGGTCCATAGCCTGTTTAAAGAGTTTAATTGCAACATTCTGTGTAGGTGGACAGAATGTGCTCTTGAGTCTCAAATTGTTCACTGGTTCAGAGCTTTCCCGATTATCTCCACCGAAATGATCTTTCAAATTCAAAGTCCTAATGAATCTAAAAAAGTCAATGTCCCATTTAAATCTGTCAAACTTGGTGGAGGGCACAAAACTTAAGCCTTTTTGTAATAGGGAAAGCTCAGCTTCTGTCAATGTATGTGCTGAAAGATTAAACACTGTCGTGGTTGTTATTGGCGCGATCGTCCTCTTCTTACCCCTCCTCGTGGGGTATCTTTTCCTCGATTTGATGAAGGGGGAATTGGTGGACGCGTTTGCAACGTATCTGTTTCTAAAAATTAGATGCAGGAATTTGTGTGCCCAATGCTGCCCCATCCTGTGTGGCATTAGGGGTTTTTTTTATATTGTCATCAGGGTCAGAGTCCCCGGAACTAGAGTCAACTGTTAGTAAAGAGCGTGGGCGATTCTGGCGTTCCTTAAAACGGCGTGATGTAAATTTATAGGGCTGTGTCTTATCCCCACTCAACCACCGATATACTTTGTGTGTGGAATAATCTTCGTTGACTTTGCGTAATTTATCTCGCTTAAAGCGAAGAATATCTGCTTTGTAAGTTTCTACTTGCGCATTTGTGGCAGCCAGAATGTCCTTAGCAGAATCAGCTGTAAGTAAATCATGGTGTTCAAGTTCAAATGATAAAAGAGACTTACGTGCCTTGGTAAGTTCAATTGACACCTCCTCGATGACAAGAACCATGAGGTCCAGCGAGCACCGATTAAGGACGCCGGTCCATTTCCTGCAAAAATCCGGGTTCCATCTGCCTATAGTGGGCATATTACGAATGCGGAAACCTCGCGGAAATTTTCTTGGCCCGATAATAGTCGGAAAGAAACAGGCCGTGCAGGTCCAGATCAGTCACGCGTTGTTTTTAATCGCGAGAGTTCCTTACCGACATCTTTGATATTGGTACTGGACGGCAATTCAGATTGTGTCCCTGCCCACAGTACACGATCAGCGTCGGCTTCAGATACATGCCACGTCTCGGCATAGTCTGACAGAAGACCCGCTCGTTCCGCAAAATCCTCCATGGTGGAATGGACTGTTTCGGTACAAATTTGGAGTTAGAAATCACGACGGTGCTGGACTTGGTTATCCAATCCCGGAATAAGACAAAACAGCTTCCGTGTAAGTCCGCACTCGTCACTTCATGTATTATTTCGGGTGCAGTGTATAGATTGTAGTAGACAGCGTTCCAGAGTTACACGCACACCGTATTGAAAAATAATAAATTATTTATTAGCACATTAATGCATCCGCATCGACGTTTCGGTTCATGGTCTTGAACCTTTCTCAAGATGCTATACCATATAAATTAGCAATCAAGTTACAGAATTTAAACCAAACAAAGTCCCGCCCATCCAGTGACACCACGGCAAATGATTGGTGAATTCCACTATATCAATTATTACAAATAAAGCAATATAACATTAAATATATATACAATATCAAACTTATAAAGAAAGGGGAAAAAAACACAAAAATTTGTCAAATGGCTCAAGTGGAGTCAGATCTTATGATTTTACAGAATTTAACGCTGGTCAAGAAAACAATTAAGTGAGCAATACTCATTAAGTCCATTAGGAGAAATGGTACCAAGAGTTTTGATCCAAAAGGATTCACGTTGCAGTAATAGCCGGGAACGGTTTCCACCCCGACGAGGTGCCGGGACATGGTCAATTGCTAAATATTTAAAAGTGGGTAGCCCGTGTCCCATCTCCAAAAAATGTTTGGCCACTGGTTTAGTGGTTTTGTTGTCTCTAAACCAGTTGTCTCTATATACTTTTTAACCAGTTGTCTCTATATACTTTTTAAAACCATTAGGCGGGGGTGAATAAGGCTGTGACCACAAAATACATGTAGACAAATACAAGAGTCCTCTGTACTCAACCCATTATCAGTATATTTAAGACAGAGACATTTTGTGCATACTGCTACTAAAAAATGCCTTACCCTTTAAACAAAACAGGGATTGTTTGTCTATATATTGCAATATATTTAAGCTGGCCAACTACGTCAAAGTCATCCCATATCTGGCCAGTCCTATGCTCAATTTTCATCTGATTCATTAAGAATTCTATTGCTTCATTATACATTTTACAAAGGGACTAAGTTTTACCTGCAACTTACTAGCTGCTTTCAAAGTAAAACTCCCAAACTTGCCTGCCCTTTTATTAGACACCAGTGGGATCACCTGACTATAGCTGGGAAGGGTGGGAGCTACAACATGGAGCTGGTCACTGCGCCTGTATAACTATAACAAACAAGGCAAAGTTGTGCTCACCACTAATTTTTAAAAACCATTAAGCGGGGGTGAAATTTGGCTGTGACCACAAAATACATATAGACACTAAACTCAACCCATTATCAATATATTACTTTTTAAAACCATTAGGCGGGGGTGAATAAGGCTGTGACCACAAAATACATATAGACAAATACAAGAGTCCTCTGTACTCAACCCATTATCAGTATATTTAAGACAGAGACATTTTGTGCATACTGCTACTAAAAAATGCCTTACCCTTTAAACAAACAGGGATTGGTTTGTCTTATATTGCAATATATTTAGCTGGCCAACTACGTCAAAGTCATCCCATATCTGGCCAGTCCTATGCTCATTTTCATCTGATTCATTAAGAACTTACTTGCTTCATTATACATTTTACAAAAGGGACTAAGTTTTACCTGCAACTTACTAGCTGCTTTCAAAGTAAAACTCCCAAACTTGCCTGCCCTTTTATTAGACACCAGTGGGATCACCTGACTATAGCTGGGAAGGGTGGGAGCTACAACATGGAGCTGGTCACTGCGCCTGTATAACTATAAAAAAACAAGGCAAAGTTGTGCTCACCACTAATTTTTAAAACCATTAAGCGGGGGTGAAATTTGGCTGTGACCACAAAATACATATAGACACTAAACTCAACCCATTATCAATATATTTAAGACAGAGACATTTTGTGCATGCTGCTAAGGAAAAATGCCTTACCCTTTAAACAAAACAGGGATCCTTTGTCTATATATTTGCAATATATTTAAGCTGGCCAACTACGTCAAAAGTCATCCCATATCTGGCCAGTCCTACGATCAATTTTCATCTGATTTATTAAGAATCCCTGTTTTGTTTAAAGGGTAAGGCATTTTTCAGTTGCCCTTCCTAAGGATTTGTCAGTGTGAAATATCTAAATAATAAAAAGGAAAGGACACCTGTACACAACGGAATCAGAAGGGGGTGGCTAGTTTCCATTGGATGATATGTTTTACTCCATCTATAATTTTTCAAGACAACTTATTGAGTGGATAGAGAGTACAGAGAAAGGGAAAAAGAATAGGGAATGAAAGAAGAGGGGGAGAGTTAGGGGACTTATGCACTGGAGGGTTTGACATATAGACACCAAGGGGGACATTAATCAAATGTCGAATCTTAGAGGTTTTTTTATAGCTTGAATGGAAAAAACTCGAATCAGCAAGTTTGGGGTTAGCAACCCAAAAACTCAAATTGATCAAGTTTTTGGCGAAACCCCCCCCCAATAAAAACCTCAAATTGATCAAGTTATCGACTAGAGGGCAAAACCCTCTGAAAAAAACTTGATCATCATAAAGGCTATTAACATCTTCAAATGGTTCAAGGGGACCTCTGCCATTTGACTCCTACATGAACTGGACAGCTTTTACATTGAGTGTAGTTTCGGATTCAAACTATTTCCAGGGTCAGGGATTAATAAATCTTTAAAAACAAAATCGTGGGGCTATTTTAACCGTAAGAAATTTCAAAATTTTGTGTAAAACACACTCAATCCTTAATAAATCTGCCCCCCAATGTCTCTATGGTTGAGATTTCAACCACAAAGGTATGGTTAATTAATATTTTCCCCATAAGTGCCATTGCCTCTTAGAGGGGGTTTCATATTGAAAATTCAAGTATAATAGCAAAAGGTTTTTCTAAGTTAAGATAAGTAGCTTTATGTTTGGTAGGGTGGTTTGTTTCCAGTTCTGAGCTAATATGTTCCTGCATATGAACAGTATATAAACATAGCTCAGAATTTGTCCACTGTCCTCTCTTCAGTTGGTTTGGAGTATCCATCCTAGTAAGGCAGTTTTTAGTAACGGTTTCACTTTTGTAGTCAATACGTCTATAAGGGTATTAGTGCAGGTATAAAACCATGAGTGTCATGCCATTTTCAACACTTAAAAGATCAACATATTTGCTGTAGTCACCTACTGACTTGTATAACAGGTGGGCACAGAAGATGTCTAGAATTGGCCATTCTATAACATACCAAAAGTTAGCTAAAAGATGAACCACCCCTTTAAATTACTGGGCCAGTGGTATTTTCTAGGCTGCCTCCTCTGCCTGCACCATCCTTCTCATTATAGCAGATCAGTAAAACATTCTGAACAGTTGTATTGTAAGAGGCTTATAGTTATCAAAGTTAACCAAAATCAGAATGAATCATAAAAGCCCATGAAGATTGAAGTCTTATGTATTCTTATTATGTACTTCTTTGTATGTACTGAATGGGATAGTATGATGGTTATGAAAATGAGGATTAGTTTCATTTTCCTAGTCACATATTTATGTACCTAAATATATATATAACTAAATCTAATAAAAAAAGACAAAATAATAACAAAGTTACTTTCAAAACATATTAAAAGTTCATTTTTAAATAGTTGCCTGATTAAAAATTACAGTTGCCTTCAGTTAACAATAGTATGGCTTGTGGCCAACAAGTTGATGACATCACAGTGAGGAGGAAGCAATTGCATTGTGACATCACAATGCAACTGACAGCATCATTCAAAGCGCTCACACTTGAGCTGCATTTGCAAAAGCAACATCACAAGAGAAACACTAGAAATTAATTGAGAATAAATATGGATACATCAACATCGAAAAACATCACTAGACATCGTTTAAAAGCAAGAACTCGACAACGCTCAATGACTCGTCCACCCTTCAAGAATGATTCAGTTAAAAATTCCTACTGGGACAAAGTGGGGATTGAACCAGATATTCAGGGCCTGTTTAATGAATTTAATAGCGAATACTTTTATGGAAAGTTGCCTCAAGTTAACTTAAAATGGACCTACAGGATTTCTACGTAAGTCATGAACTAAAATATATGAGAACATAATGGTTAGAGGCTGATAGATCCTGGTTAAAAAAACACATGTAATCTTATAGAACAGCAAACCTTTGATAGAGGATGCTGGGAGTTCATATTATAGGCAAATTCACATATATAATATATGACACAAGTAAAAACTAAAACTTAAATTACACTCAAGAAATATATCAATAATCCTTGGATGTTAAAGCTTCATATTTTGTCTTCTAGAGCTGCTGGGTTATGTTTGCCAGATGGTAACGGAAACTATATAGTCCGCTTGAATAAACCCCTCCTTGAACAGCGACCACGAAGAAATACAGCAGAAGTAAGAACTTTGTATTTTTTTTACATTTCGAAAGTTATTTTATATGTTTTGTAAAAAATCGTTCGAGACAATAAAGGTTTTTCCCTTTCTTAAATGAATAGTATTTAAGTAACTAGATCTTTCTTTACTCAACAGATCCTCCTGCATGAAATGATTCACGTGTATCAGTTTGTCACTTGTGCTCGGTGACTTGGATCATGGGGCATCATTTCAATACCATTGTAAGACGCATTAAAAAACTGACTGGAGTCAAAATTACAGTAAGTGATTGCACACCATACAGTTTTACAATTACACAGTCTAGCTGAAAATCCCCTCAGTTAAGCTTATACTGGGGTGATACTGTATATATTCATTAGATTAATATTTTATATGCGGTACAAATGAAGGCCTAGCAGTTCTGGAAATAAGTTTACTCTGCTACAATACCTCCATCAGAGAAAGCACAGATAGAGGACATATTAGTTAAATGTCATTATATGTGACAATAGTAAGGGCCAGTTGATTAGTTCCCCAACCCCATATAGTAATGCTGCGTTTGTACTCCAGTCTTCTATGCTTATAATTCATTGGCCAAGAAACATAAAGCTGTGATATATTTTGTTTCTGTACTGTAAAAAAATGGTCCCTATATTTTTTTTTTTATAATTTTTTGTCACAGAAATACCTGTGTCTGATTTAAGAATGAGAGCTAAGGCAAAGTAAACATATTAAATGAATTTATAAAATGCAATTACAAGATGCTATATTATATATAAGTTATATGCTTTCTCATATTATAGACCTACCACCAGTTTCATAAAGAATATGATGAACTGAAGCGCCATTGGTGGATATGCCAGGGACCATGTGGAGAACTCGTAAAAAGAACTATGAACCGGCCACCATGCACAAAAGCACATAAACGGAAATGTGGAGGAGATTTTGTAAAGATTCAAGAGCCAAATGAAAGTCCTGCAAAGAAGAAAAGGAAAATATGAACTACAGAATATTGTTTCAAAAACAGAAAGGCTCTTGACTACTGAAATGAACCAGAATGCAGAAGACTAGAACTGCCGTTGTACATTTACAGAGAACAGTTTTTCAACTGTCTATTAATTATATGTATTGTTTTTAACAAATCATTTTTTATCAAATAAACTTTTGATCAACTTAAACTGCATGTTTTTGTTGTCTTCTTTTAATGAGTATTGGTAAGGTGCAAAATATATGTAACTAACTGGGTCAGAGCAGCAGAATTAACCAGACCCTGTATGTCCACAGCATCTCCAGTGTAGGTTGGAGCAGGAAGGATACAATGCATTCTTTTCAGTGTTACAGACATTTGAAGTATTTGGTAGGGGAGGCACAAAGCAGTTTCCAAGTCTGTGGATCCAAAGACAGTTGTAAGTCTTGTCCCCACTTAGCAGTGGCTGCAGTGAAGCTTTTGTAAAAGACACACACAAGTGTCTTTTGCTGGGTTTGTACTTTAATAACTAGCCAAAGTTTCCCCCCTAGTGTACCATCCCAGTGTATGTTGGGTAATAGTTTTTTTTTTTTTTTTTTTTTTTGCAAATGCCTACAGCCAAGGTTTATGTAAAACTACAATACCCAGAATGCAATTGGAGTAGGAAGGTGTAGAAATTTCTCTTTGCTGCAGTTCTAACCTATCAGTCCCAACCTGTCTGTAGTACAGACTGCAGCCCGCTCCACCTGGTATGTGATAATCACATGTGCCATACAAGTAGAATTATAGTTCTTCTTCTATAGGCTGTTGTCATATTGATTGTTCAGTGTACTAATTGGGCTGTTTTTGGTCTACTTTTAAAATGAGTTTTGGCTACTTTTTTGATAGTCTTTGGCTGTTTATGAAATGTAAATCTGGCAACCCTCTGACTAGCAGGTTAGGTAGCCAGTCTAAGCAGGTAAAAATGCAGGTTGTGGGTTTAAAAAAATTGGACCTGCGCAATCCCAATTAACCTGCCCATGTCCGGACTGAGATTCAAAACAGGCCAAACAGTCCCACTAAATTGTGACTGTCTTTGGCATTTTACAGCTGCCCCTCTTGCATTTGCCTGGCTGGTAAAAATGATGGTTAATCCCAATGTTATTAATAGGGGAAAAAGATAAATATATAGGAAGGCCGGTATTTTTTTCCGGAAAAGGTGGCAACCCTACCTGCACTAGTGATGCCCCTAGGGTTGCCACCTTTTCTCGAAAAAAAATACTGGCCTTCCTATATATTTATCTTTTTTCCCTATTAATAACATTGAAATCAGGCCAATAAAATACCAGGCAGGTGGCAACCCTAGATGCCCCCCCAAACAGCTCAGATGCTAAAAGTTGAAATCGGCGAGCGGGAGGGGGACGGCAGCAACCCCTTAAACGCCGCTGCTCCTAAGATAGCCATTCCCCCCCTAAATCTCACCTCACCAAACGAGGGATAGTTTTTAGTGTATGTGATAAATGTGGCCCGAAACATTGCTGTAATGCCCTAAAAAGTTTTGCAATAAAGCTATTTTTATTCTACAAGGACAAGCGGTGCTCTTCCATTCTGAATTTCGTTTAAGTGTATGGCCAGCCTTGGAGGGTGCTGACAGTAACTTGAAGCTGGCCGTTTAAGTGTACGGCTAGCTTCAAGTTACTGTCAGCAATTGCCAAGTATGAGTTCCACTCATATTCCAATTTCTTATTAATGTCAATGCATGGTTGCTAGGGTAATTTAGACCATAGCAACTAGATTGCTGAAACTGAAGGTTCGAGAGCTGCAAAATAACTCCGTTGTACCATAAGCATTGTAACTTGAGTGGCAAGGGGAGCCGTGGCTCCCCCAGAGTTTCCCTACTTAGTGACAAAGTAGGGAAAACAATGAATTACTTAGACCAGTCCAAACACTGGAAGCTGAGGCTCTATTGGAAGCAAACATGGAGTCCAACCAATATAGAAATAATGGGTACCTTTTTTTCAGACAAAAGTAGAAGCTACAAGCAGAGAAAAGTTAAATAGTGCGCGGACGCCCACAGCAAAATCCTTATACCACACACATTCATTTTACCCTAGCTCATCACTCCCTCAATGCGGCTACATGCAGGGTTACTGCGTTTAATCCATTTATAGACATGCGGTGTGACGTCATTGTAAGGGCCGAAGGCTCAGTTAGTAGTGAGGACCAAGGAGGAAGCAGTTCGTAACACCAAGTTCACGGTACAAAAGGGTTCAACAATATGGTCAAAGTCCAGGCAAAGGGGTCAATCCAGGCAGAATAGGGTCAATACAGTTTAACAGGCAGAAGTCGGTACACAAGAATCAAAATAACAAGGCTAGAGTCACACCCAGGAATGCACAAAGTGAAAGCTATATTTGGGCAATGTTGCAGTCTTTAGGCTCCTTTAAAAAGGCCATTCCTTGATCCATCTTGGATCGAGGAATGGCGTTGATGAGTTGTTTCCCTTGCAGTCATGATCTTGCGACACAGGACTTGTGATGTCCGGACTATCTTTCCGGCAGGAGCCGAGGAGCTCGACATTAGCGCTGCAGGACTTTTAAATCGGGATTGTGTGTTGTGATAAAATTGTGTCTGTTTCCTGGAAGACGGGGCTGCTGGGCAGTATGTGATTGAAATGAGCGAATTAGTTTTTGTGTTCTCAATGAAAGCAATAGAATGGTACATTCCTGTGCCATGTGAGAAGTTCATTCTATCACTTCAGGTTTAGGGGGTGTTGAATACAAAAGCTATTATTTTTGGATAAGAAATTTTTCAACATGCACTCATTAGAAATGTCGAATGGTTGTAAATGTAAATGTTATTGAAAGAAGTGCCCATCTGGCTATTTATGTTCTGCACTGCAGGCTCTGACTCCTGAAACAATGCTGCAAACCTGCTGAATAAACTCCTGACTCCTGTTCCAAACACTTCCTTCGACTCCAGTTACATTTACTAATAAGTTTACTAATAAGTACTAAACTTACTAATAAGTTCAAAACAATTGAAATGAATGAAGCAAAATGCAAAGTTGCCTCGAATTACATTTTCTTTTATTATGAAAAAAAAACAAAAACAGTTTTTGTATGTTCGACCATTTAACATCTTCCATGGTAGATGTATCTCCCTGCTTACATTCGTTATGTTTAAGTGGATGATAGTCCGCTTAAACTAATCATGCTATGAAGGAGTTTTATACCTATAGGATAATCAAATTTCTTCCCTGAATAGTACACACTTTTTTTGTGAAATAAGGCCCTTCTTATAATACCTGGTCTGCTTTATCAGATCTTTATTATTTTACACAAGTACCCCTCAACAAATTATTTGTTCTTAATTCCTGTACTTTTGCATCTGTCATAATGGGCATCTCTCTCCCTTTCTTTTGAACCCCAGCAACCTAACCGGAGCAAACTATTTGATTTATGTACATTATACATTTTATAAATACATTATACAGTGGGACTCTTTGGCAAAAAACAGGACCATTGGAAGGTATATAGTTATGTAATAAAAATAAGATAGGGAGCCATGGGGCAGTGCAAACAGATTTGTTTATATTCAATTTTGAAATCTGACATGGGGCTAGACATTTTGTCAATTTTCCAGCTGCCCCCAGTCATGTGACTTGTGCTCTGATAAACTTCAATCACTCTTTACTGCTGTACTGCAAGTTGGAGTGATATCACCCCCTCCCTTTCCCCCCCAGCAGCCAAACAAAAGAACAATGGGAAGGTAACCAGATAACAGCTCCCTAACACAAGATAACAGCTGCCTGGTAGATCTAAGAACAACACTCAATAGTAAAAACCCATGTCCCACTGAGACACATTCAGTTACATTGAAAAGGAAAAACAGCAGCCTGCCAGAAAGCATTTCTCTCCTAAAGTGCAGACACAAGTCACATGACCAGGGGCAGCTGGAAAATTGACAAAATGTCTAGCCCCATGTCAGATTTCAAAATTGAATATAAAAAAATTTGCTCTTTTGAGAAATGGATTTCAGTGCAGAATTCTGCTGAAGCAGCACTATTAACTGATTCATTTTGAAAAAAAATGTTTTCCCCATGACAGTATCCCTTTAATAAGATTCTCCCCCTGCAGGTTAACAGGGATGGCACTTGTTAGAAATAACTCTGTTTATTAAGGATGTTGTTAAGAATTTACAAAATGTAACAATTCAGTATACTGCTGTTGATTTTTTCAATTACAAGATTGCACTTGACATGTTCTACATCACATGAGTGTGGACAATACATGTCTGTACATTTCTATGTACTTGAGAACTGTACCCTTTGGTCAACTTCTTTTCTTTAATTTTTATTTCTTCATTTGTCCTTTTGTTAATGCAAAACTCCAATAAATACAATTGTAAAAAAACGAGCAGGGGGTATGGTTGTGATGTAACCCTTTATTCATCAGGATAGGTGGGGGACAGCTTGAGGTCTGTTTCGTAGGGCAGCACCAGACCTAAATACAGACCTTCTGCAAATACAGGGAAAAGGTAAAATGTGTACGTTTTAGTTGGATTCTTAATATAAACCAATACACTGTCTAATTTAGGGTTCAAGGTATTCTTAAGGTGGCCATAGACACACAGATCCCATCTTACGAATCGAGGATTCGTACGATTTTCGGATCGTGTGTGGCGTATGCCATCTTTTGTCCGGCGGAGATCGTTCGTTTGGTCGATCAGTCAGGTTTGATTTTGACCGACCGATCCCGCCGGAGCCATGACTGTTAATGGCATATCGGGGAAAGATCCGCTCGTTTGGCGATGTTGCCAAACGAGAGGATCTTTGCGTCTATGGCCATCTTTAAGGTCCCCATTGGGTCCAGGACAACATCATCATTTTAATATTATCCAGCTTGTGAACATGTGACATTTTAGATAATTGAAACAGGGTGGTTAATGTCCTTGTAGTAGGTGTCCATTATGCAGGGGGGATGTCTGTGCACTGGTAATGTAATTATTTACCTAACAAAAACCAGACATGGAGCAACATCTTTCTGAATTTATTTAAATTTAAAAATATCACCTACATTCTCATGGTTTAACCAACAGGCGAAAAGTATATTCAGCCGAAGCCCTGTTCATTGAACTCCTGTTGAAAAGGAGTATAGTATTCCTATAAATATCAAATGGGCACCAACGCATTTCGAGAAAACCCTTGAAACATAAGCTGATGATTAAGGGGTATTCCTGAAAAGCATTATGCGCCCATTTTACAGCAGCCACCTGTTTCTTAAAGTTACTTTACATGGCGATGTGCCCTCAATGTTTCTTTTTTTGGTAATGGTAATATCATATAAAGTTTTTTTGAGACGGCTATGGACAAACTCTGGTAGGGCCAAATATGATCGTTTTGGAAAGCACAGAAATGTGAAAAAAAAGAAACCTATCTATTCTAAGCACTCTTAAACCAATCAATGTCTTACCATATAAAGACTGCTGCCATGCAAGTGCAGAACATAACAAGGCTAAGCTTTTTCCACTTCCAGTTGGACTTTCTAGCAAGCAGTGCTGTTTACAATTCAGGCCTCTCATAATCTGCAGAATAAATAAGAGAAATTTTAATAATCTAGTAATTAAACAGATGCAAGGAAGTCTAAACCTGAAATATTGGCTGAATTTAACTAAACTCTTTTTTTTATTTAAAGGGGAGTTTCACCTTTAAGTTAACTTTTTGCATGTTATAGAATGCCCTATTACTAGCAACATTACAATTGGTTTTTATTTTACAAATGTTAACTTTATTTATAAATTGCTGTAAGGACCCACAGAACTGAACAATATATATTTTTTATAGTTATTTTAATTATTTGCCTTCCTCTTCTGGCTTTTTCCAGCTGTCCAATGTGTGTCACTGACCCGGCAGCTAAAAACTTTAACTCTGTAAGGCTGCAAATTCATAGTCATTACTTATCTTTCTATGCAGGCACTCTTTAAATAATTATCTGGTTGCTATGGTCAATAAGATCATAGCATCCAGTAGCTAAATACTAAACTGGAGAGCTGCTAAACAAAAAACGAAATAACTGAAAAATCCTAGACAAATGTCTACATAAAAGGGATGCACTGAATCCAGGATTCAGCTGAATCCTTCTGCCAGGCCGAACCGAATCCAAATTTGCATATGCAAATCAGGGGCGGGGAGGGAAATCGCATGACTTTTTCTCACAAATCAAGGAAGTAAAAAATGTTTTCTCCTTCCCACCCCTAATTTGGATATGAAAATTAGGATGCGGCTTCTGTTCGGTATTCGGCCGAATCTTTCGCGAAGGATTCGGGGGTTTGGCCAAATCCAAAATAGTGGATTCGGTGCATCCCTACTACATAATACCAAAAGTTAAATTACAAGTGACTATACCCCTATAAGCCCACATTGTATGATCTAATCAGATGCATATACACACCATTCGACTTTATGTTGCATTTCACTTTTTGTATTTTTTTTTAACTCTCTTTATTAAATTTTTAATAATTCAGCAGAAAAGTTTCAAATAAACAATATTTGCCAAGATAAATAAATAGATAATAAAGGCACTAATGACAGGCTAGCTTATTACCAATATTAGGATTTGTACTACTTACCTCTTTATTTAGGTCGTTTATATGTCTATATGTTTATGTGTCTAGCTATGAGAAAGCAACTGAACATTAAAAATAAAAAAAATAAAAACGATAATTTAAAACTGTAACTTGCTTTAAAAGGGTGGTTTATACCATATATAACGTATGAAAAACCAGGTGTATTATATGCTAAGTCTTGGAACTTCACTAAAAACAGCTATAAAAACTTGCTTAAGGGGAACTTACTGAATTCATCATTGCAAACTGGGAAGGATACGCTCTACATGGGAAGAGGATTTTCACCCCACCAATTGTATATTCTGAAAGTACGGGTGACATTTTATCTGAAAAGAAGGTAAAAACATATTGGAATTACAGTTAATAACAACATAAAGTTTAAACTAAAACCCCATCTTTATTGGAAAATCAAATCCTTACCAACAAGGACTGGGTCTCTCTAGCCAAAAAAATGCTCCATGCTATTTTGCTTGTTTTTTTACCAGAAAGAACCCAGAGATAGGCAAATGTACAGGGATCCGTTATCTAGAATAAAAGAAAGATGCTACTCTAAAATATAGAATAGCACAACTCTGATTAACTGGCTGATAGAGGCAATAGTCGTAGAAATAAAACCATCATCAACTTCCATTCTACAATGGTAGGGTAAAGTGGATAATGGATGCAATGCAACCCACTCCCACATCAGGCAAAATCACAACTTTTAGGCTAGGGATAAATAAGTGAATATCTCTTATAATAAATATCTTCCCACAAAAATTACAAATAAAATCCCCTCCCCTGTTGGGTGAAGCTCCAAAAAATGTTTACACCCATGTCAAATGCATTTGGACATAACTGGCATCGGTCAAATGGGTCTAAAGCTGGTAAAGCATTTTTTTAATGTGAAATATATACTAATTTGCAAGAGCAGTTTCCAAAAATCAGGGCAGTGTTTTGATTCAGTGCCACCCAAGGACCTCAGCCCTCAATCGTCCCATGCACAGAAGGACTTGCTGTACGGATACTTCAGGCGCCCCATTTCCCCTCAGCTACCAGATTTAGCTGGCAAGTATCTGGCAGTGGCCAGAGATGTTTTTATGTATATTTTTATTAAACCATATAGACACGCAAAGCTGCCCCCCTAGTCTTGGGTCCTCGTTTGGGTCCCTATATAGTACATATGGCCCTGTCAAGAATCCATAGAGGGGAGGTACCTCGCTGTTGGGGATAGGGTTGCCACCTTTTCTGGAAAAAAATACCGGCCTTCCTATATATTTATCTTTTTTCCCTATTAATAACATTGGGATCATCCATCATTTTTACGGGCCAGGCCAGTAAAATACCGGCCAGGTGGCAACCTTAGTTGGGGATAGGGGATAAGACATAATACAGACACTGTGTACTGTATGCAGATGAGAAGGTTGAAGCCATACAAATGTGTATTACACTATTCATATCTTCAGCTCTCTACATTTTACACAGGTTGGGTAAATACATGCATTTGTGGCATTCTGAAGAACCGGGGAAACCCATATTTCTCATGCTTTGTCAATGTGCCCATGACTAGTAAATTTAGCAAATTATTTGCATTTTGGTAGCCTCAAAGTTAGACAGATTTGGAAAGCTTGTAATTGTGAAACAAAGCCAATACATTGTTTATCTAGTTAATTCTTAAGCTGTGGCTCAGAAACCCCCAAAAGCACAGATTGTTTAGGGAGGGTTCCCCTTGAATACAGTGGGGGTCATTTATAAAAGCTGAGCCTATTTGCACCTGGGCAGTAACCCATGGCAACCAGATTGCTTTCGGGTTTTAACCTGCAGCTGGCTGGAAAAAAAAAAGATAGTCACTGATTGGTTGCTATGGTTTACAGCCCAGGAGCAAATTTGCCCAGTGTTTATAATTGAACCCTAGTGACGTTTCATTGAGCGCCAGACAATACTCGTGCTGACCCAATTGTCAGGTTGGAAAGATAACTACTAGCAGACTTCATCCTGGCACCACTAGGTAGCAACTGCCCAAGCTAAATAAGCGAATACCTTCACCTCGGAACGGACTCCTAAAGTAAATAAAACTGCGTGGCATTCCGCGACGATTTTCTTTTGGGGGGGGGAAGCATGAGCTAGCAGTGAAAGGGTTAAGAAACAGAAATGCCCACACAAGAGCACCCTACATACCCGGGCTGCAGCCCCACCTTCTTGTGTGTAGTGTTACACCGCTCTGACATTAAACCCCGCCTAGTAACAGCACTGTTCTATATTGACAACTCCCGCTCTTTCCAGTGGATGGGCCGCAGCAGTAGCAGCTCCATAGACAGGCTTTCAGGAAGTGTGACGTTACTACCACGTGACCGACTTGTGGGCGGGATGTGACCTAGGGAAGTGTGTAGCTCCTGAATGTTAGTCACAGCAGAGCAGGACAGCAGCTTTAAATGAAGAATTAACAAAGTAAAACGTAGAGGGTATAAAGAGCTTATTAAAGATAAAGGGGAGAAAAGATTGCTGAAAGAGAAGACGTGTAGGAGAGCTAAGCTATAAAGCTGAGGAAGGTTGAGGCATCAGAGAGGGATATAGGGAACAGGACAGTTGAAGACAGAACACAGAAAGAAAATGAATGTAGAACACAAGAGAATGAAGGATTTGGTAGCAGGATAATGGTGGGAGGATAATACATTTTAAAAATGTGGGTTAATATATAATATTACACAAACACACAATACACAGGCTGCTTTGTGTTCAGCTGAATTTTCAGCCAAGAAAAGTCATAAGCACAATTTTCATTTTAGTCACATCGCCCTCTTCAAATGTAAGGTGTTTTATTTTTGTATGTAATAAATTGTGTGTGATAAATGCAGTCATTTTAGGTGACAATACGCAGGCAAGGTGCGGAGCTTAGTGCAGTTGGCAGCTGAGGAAATTCAAACACATATATACATTTATGGTCCATATATGTCACATACTTGGGTAAATATATGCAAATTTGGCTTCAAACTGTGTAGCCAAACGAGCGGGACTCTCCCCGATATGCCCACATTGAAGTGGGCGATATCGGGCTGATACGATCATGGGCCCTAGGGCCAAAGATTAGATCATAATGGATCCGATACGGGCGGATACGGTTTGCGGGACCACATAGACGCACAGATACGGCCGTGATCCGACAGGATTTTTTAACCTGCCCGATCGAGATCTGGTCGAAAGGTTGATAAAGTGAAGCCTGTCCGATGGCTCCACAGAGCAAGTGTCACAATTTTCACCCTAATTCAAGCATTTAGTACAAGAGAGGGCCACAGTAATGGGGGGTTATTTAGGATGGAGGGCTGCAGACCACTAGAAAACTGCATTGTGCAGGGAAGGCTATTCCATACGATAACTGAAGTGGACTGTTTGTGAAGTTTATGTGGGTGGACTTCTATTTTCACTGCCACCATAAGGTAAGTAGAGGGGGTACTGCAGTCAGGGCTTCATGGCAAAGATGAAAATGCATTATTAGGTTAGAAATGGGCAGGGCTTACATGGAGTAGGCAGCTATTCTGCATAATTATGACTTGGTCTGGGCAGTTCAGGCACATGATCCATGTATGCCCCAATCCATGCATGTATTTTATTTTTATTAACACCCTCTTCTTCTGCCTATGGCCATCCACTTAAGCCCTGATGTACCCCAAGTTTGGCTGAATCTTACTTCTTTTCTGCTGAGATTAGTCAGAATTCATTGCAAGCCCTGACAATTTACATAAGTCCTCTTAGCAGTATTTTATCTACAACTTTATTGTGCATGTACATCGACACAGTTTGACTGCCAACTGCATGCTCCAGAGCACTAGGGAGACCTAGCGTCTGGCAGTGTCTTCTCCATTGGTGGGCATGGATCATGACAGTAAATGGTAAGTATTATGCACAACTAATTCATTGGAAGGCTGAGCTGCAAGGCCACCAATGGGAATAAATCAGTAAGGGAAGTTGTTGAGAAGTCTTTGGTGCTTCTAAAATTACTAGTAAGTATTCCCACAAAATGGCAGCCCATGTATTAAAAAACGATGTCCTAGGCCCATACATTTAACAGATATCTGTCCATGATGTTCTTGAGCAGTCTGAGGGCTATGAACGTCTCTTGGGCCTCCAGCTGTGAATTATTGGGCTAAATCAATGCAATTTAAAAATCTATGTAGGGAAGAACTGTACAAATATCTAACCATTTGGACTTGTATGCTATCCCAAATTGTGTCAAATATCTCACCCGTATTGGAGGCCTAATGCTTCAGATGACTGGAAATTGGGGTCATCTCAGAGAAAAAAATATTAAATACACAATTTCATTAATAACTTTTCAGCCTGTTATTAACATTATATTATGCAATGATTAAATATATTAAGAATGATATGTAATGAAATACATCTATTAAAGGGGTTGTTCACCTTTGAATTAGCTTTTAGTATGAAGACCAGTGCTATCCAACTGGTGGCCCAGCACCCCCCCCTTAGTGTGCCCTCTTTTTCATATGAAAGTCTGCCTGCTGTTAGCGCTTACCTTGTGTAAGATTTAAAAGGTATCACTACAGAGATTAACTGGCCCCTGCATTGTTCATAACTGTAAAACCTCTATTATTCATACCCCTAAAGCCCTGTACTGTTCACACCTGAGACCCAAACTGAAACTGCCTACATTGTTTACCTGTTCGCAGTCATACAAACTGCTGAAGTTGCACCAGCACTGTCACTGTTTGTAGCACAGTATGAACTATTCATCTTAAGTCCTGATAGGTTTCCCTGTCTTCTGCTCTACTCTGTCTTCCATATGCTCCCTGTGTGTGCCATACTCTACCTGCCCTATGCTCCCTGTGTGTGTCATACTCTGCCTGCCCTATGCTCCCTGTGTGCGTCATAAGTCTGCCTGCCCTATGCTCCCTGTGTGTGCCATACTCTGCCTGCCCAATTGCTTCCTGTGTGTGCCATACTCTGCCTGTCCTATGCTCCCTGTGTGCACCATAGTCTGCCTGCCCTATGCTCCGTGTGTGCCATACTCTGCCTACCCTATGCTCCCTGTGTGTGCCATACTCTGCCTGTCCTATGCTCCCTGTGTGCGCCATAGTCTGCCTGCCCTATGCTCCCTGTGTGCGCCATAGTCTGCCTGCCCTATGCTCCCTGTGTGCGCCATAAGTCTGCCTGCCCTATGCTCCCTGTGTGGGCCATACTCTGCCTGCCCTATGCTCCCTGTGTGTGCCATACTCTGCCTGCCCTATGCTCCCTTTGTGCGTCATAGTCTGCCTGCCCTATGCTCCCTGTGTGCACCATAAGTCTGCCTGCCCTATGCTCCCTGTGTGTGCCATACTCTGCCTGCCCTATGCTCCCTGTGTGGGCCATACTCTGCCTGCCCTATGCTCCCTGTAGAGTCCTGCAGCATGTCGGTACCCACAAAAACCTGCGGTTTGTGGGTAGAAGTTCCACGTACGGGTATAGAGGCGGGTCGGGCCATGGGTCTTCTCAATAGCGATATTTACTCCTTTTTTCTGGTCACGTCTACTTCCGATGACGTCACTTCCGGTTTACAATGACAGCATTTCCTGTTTTACTCCTTTTTTTGATCATGTCTACTTCCGATGACGTCACTTCCGGTTTACAATGACAGCACTTCCTGTGTGTGCCATACTCTGCCTGTCCTATGCTCCCTGTGTGCGCCATAGTCTGCCTGCCCTATGCTCCCTGTGTGCGCCATAGTCTGCCTGCCCTATGCTCCCTGTGTGCGCCATAAGTCTGCCTGCCCTATGCTCCCTGTGTGTGCGATACTCTGCCTGCCCTATGCTCCCTGTGTGGGCCATACTCTACCTGCCCTATGCTCCCTGTGTGTGCCATACTCTGCCTGCCCTATGCTCCCTGTAGAGTCCTGCAGCAGGTCGGGTACCCGCAGGTAGAAGTTCCAAGTACGGGTAAAGACGCGGGTCGGGCCGCGGGACTTCTCAATAGCGATATTTACTCCTTTTTTTCTGGTCATGTCTACTTCCGATGACGTCACTTCCGGTTTACAATGACAGCACTTCCTGTTTTACTCCTTTTTTCTGATCACGTCTACTTCCAATGACTTCACTTCCAGTTTACAATGACAGCACTTCCTGATTCTTGATGGTCAGTGGGTCCGGGTTGCGGATAAGGTACTTGCGGGTAGGGTCAGGTAGCGTTTCCAAGCAGGTAAGAATGTGGGTTGCGGATTGCAGGTTGCGGGTCCCAAAAAATGGACCCGCGCAGGACTCTAGCTCCCTGTGTGTTCCATACCCTGCCTGTCTTATGCTGCCTGTGTGCCATACATATATTTTTTGTGGGTTTTCAATTATTTTTGTTCAGCTGCTCTTCAGTTTGCTATTTCAACAGCTATCTGGTTGCTAGGGTCTTAAATAATGTTTAGGACCCCTTTTCTTAAATGCAATAGTTAAGCTAAAATTGATTGTTCCTGTGGATATTCAAAATGACAAAAGGTACATAGAATGCATGCTAAGAAATTAATCAAGTGTTTTTAATGTCAACCATTTAAACATTTGCACTTTAAAACACTCTACGTTCTGCACAGTCATAGAGGTGCCAACAAGAAGAGTAGTTAACAAAAAAGTAAATGTATAGGAATCTTCAGTATTTCCCACTGTTTCTATTTTCCCACTGTTATAACTACTTTGCCCAGCCAAGCAGAAATTCCCTCCACAACGTGGCCGTTTTCTCCACATATTTCCAGCAAAGTCCAAAGCACAGTTGCAAACCAGTTGAAAAATAATTGGTGGTGTAACGCGAAATCCTAGGGTGCTGTACCCATATTTGTGTGCATTTGTAACCAAGCTCCTTACTGTCCAAATGCTGGTTATATGTGCAGAAGATTGGAGGAATGCATATAGAAACACTCTGGCTAATAAATAATAAAGGAAACATGAAGCAATATTAAAGGAACATTTTATTAATTCCTTGAGTAGAAAAAAACAAGGGTGAATAATTCCACATGATGCTTAGTCTAAAAGTTGTTTGAAAAGCTTGAAAACACTGCTCAAATATCATTCTGCACAGTAATCTGACAGTTGAATGGCAGATCTGAGCCTTTGGGTGAAGGGTATGAACAAGAGAATTTGTGGCTGCTCCAGCTCATATACAAAATACAAATATGCAAATAAATAATGCTCCTTGTGCAGAATTACCTATAAGAAAAAACTAATTTTACATAAATTAAAAAAAAAAAAAATTGCATTGCCATCATATAAAGTTTGCCTTGAGATAAACTTGGACATCTAAAATTAGATTTAGAAGCTTCAGTAAAAACTGTATCCTGCGCAGTCAGAGCTGATGTAATAATTCTATGGACATTAAATAAGATCCCAATCTCATAGTATCCCTTTCTCTTGCCTTCTTTTTCTATGTTCTGTTCCTTTCCCTTTTAATCATTACTTGTTTTAGAGCCGTCATTTCTATTGCTTTTTCTCCTTCTATAACAGCAAAGAAGATCACTGGCCAATGTTTTATACTTTGAGCAATAGTTTCTAAAACTGTATACCTGCTCCCCACTGGGGCTCAGACTGAAAGGCCAATTAAAGAGATTTAGGGATGAATGCTTGTTTGCTTTCCTAGATACAACTGGAAGCCAAGCTCATAGATCAGCAGGGTGATATTTATGGTGAATGATTTTCTTACATTAGATACAGTAAGGGTAATGTCCCTTTGTACAAGATAATGGATTTACCAGCACACAAGTGTTTTTGGTTTAGTGTTGAAAGCTAAGTCCCCTAAGAAAAGCAACAGTCAGCTTCTAAAGATGTTGGCTAAATAGAAAACTGTATTCCACGAGGCAGGTATGCTGTCCAATTTAATAGGGCTTGAAACAACACTGTGAAATCCACCATTTAGAATTATATCTATTTTGCCCGAAGATTGTGAACATACACCACATTTGTCACTTTTATTTCTTTAAAAATGTACATAACCAAATATTTAAGCCTCTCTCCTGTGAGTATTTCCAGTAATCCAAAGCATGAGATGTGGTGTATGTTAAATATTAGCATATTACCAGTGAAACATTTTTGTGCATCAGATCTTCATTCATTCCCACAATTCAGCAGATGCCAATAATAACTCCATGGTCTGTACAGACACTGCTGTATCTTTCACCTTCCAAAATCAAGATGAAAATGCCATAACCCAACTTATAACCAACTTGACCAATGCTTTGAGTAATAGCACTAAACAGGTTTAAGCTTTATTTTAAAGCTTTCTTATTATCAAGTCATTATAAAGAAATACAACCTCAGGGTCTCAGAAGATCCCAACTGCAAGCCTCTCTCTCTCTGCCTCTTCCACTCTGCACATTTATACAGCAGAAAAAAGGATGATATACACAAATATTTCTACACTCCTGTGACGCTCATGTTAATGATTTCAATGATGGTGCTTTCAACACGCTGGCACAGTTGTTCATCAGAGTCTAAACTCTCAGTGTCTTTCAGTGCACTAACTGGCATTGGTGAAGGTATGTATGTTCATGACCGCTCCTTTGGGTTTTCTTTAAGCTTTTGGAGACCTGGATAAGAAAGCAGCATGAATAAATATTCACCTAATAGACAAGATTGGTATATACTTCTCCTTTCTCTACTCCCATTTTCTAGATGCTGTCATTCAGAATACATAACATTCTAAAGCTGAAACAAAAGCACTTAAGTGTAATGTCTGGGTCGACATCTCTAGTTTGGCAGAAGGATACCAAACATGGCAGTGTAGGCATGAAAAACGAAAACCGCTTGGCTTCGGTAAGAACTGTGAAGAAATACCATATGTCAGTTTATTTTTATAGGTAATAATCCACAACAAAATGTCTATTTCAAGGTACAGGTATGGGATCCATTATTCAGAAACGGAGAGGCAGTGTCTCTCTTGATCATAGGCCTTTAGTTGACAAAATACAATACTATTTTTTCCTGCATACAATCGAATAAAATCAGATGTCTAATCAGTTACACTATTGCCAGTGTAAAAGCCAAATCCATATTTTATACTGAAGATATAACAGTCTCAAGCCTCTATAACGTTAGCCCTACATGTGTGTTACAGCTTTTGTTAACCTGGCTTAAAAATTTAACTTTTTCATATTAAAACTAAAACTTAGTTTACAGTTTAGTTTTAAATGTAACAAAAACTTAGTTTAGTTTTTAAACTTAGTTTTACAGACATAACGTAAGGTTAGAACTGTGTATTTTAGTTTAATTCTGCTGCTATACATATATTCATTGTACTTTGAAAGTGCAAATTCTATTAAAGAAATAGTAGTAGAGAACATATGCCTTTGAGTAAACCATAAAAGCACCAGAACTGTGCAGAGACAGGCACACAAGTCTATGCAGCTACTTTAATATTAATAGTTACCTGTCAGCAGAGTCCCCATTACATTAATGGCCAAGAGAGCCGTGCTAAGAGAGTTTTGCAAAGCATATTGGATGCACAAATGAGAAAGGAGCTGGATAGCAAAAATCTGTAACATATGTGTATATGTGTGTGTGTATATATATATATATATATATATATATATATATATATATATATATATATATATATATATATATATATATATATATATATATATATATATATATATATATATATTCTAAAGGGACCCGTACTGTGGTTTCTTCAAAAACAAAAAGTTGTTTATTTAAACATCACAGTGCTTCCAACGTTTCAACCCCCCTCGATAAAGACCCCGAGGGGGGTCGAAACGTTGGAAGCACTGTGATGTTGAAATAAACAACCAGAGTGGGGGTCCCTTTTGAATATTTATATACATTGATTTGGCCGAGCACCTGGGAAGTGAAAATACGGGACAGAGTGCGGGTACTACCTACATTACTATATATATATATATATATATATATATATATATATATATATATATATATATATATATATATATATATATATATATATATATATATATATATATATATATATATATATATATATATCTATCCATACACTCGAGAAGAATGCTGCTGCACACCAGGATTTATCATGAAAAAAGTTAATGAATTATTTGATCGACGTTTCGGTCCTCACCATGGACCTTTATCAAGATATAACAATAGACAAGTGAAAATAATTTATAGACTCACCCACCAAACAACCACCACCAAACCATGCCCCTATCATAGGTGTGTGAATTAATCAATAAGTGAACATCCAATCAATTGATGTGTCTCCAAAACTATGGTCTGAAAGAAAATACAAAAAATACATAATACTGTATAAATATTTTGAAATGTTGTATACAAAACTTATAAAATTGATTAAAAACATATAAAACACGTTATATAAATGTTAAAAAACAATCATAATAACCATAGATATCTGTTTAAAGAAGCCTAAATCAACAGGGTTATATTACATATTAGCATAAAGGTCAGCTGTTTTTATCCGATATCAAGAAAGGGAGTGAAAGAGCAGTATTCATTTAATCCCCGTGGGGCCACAGTATCCAACATTTTAATCCAATAAACTTCTTTTGCCAATCCCACCCAGATGACACTCACACCATTTTAGGAGATCACTTTAGAACTGCACACCCCTAGAAGTGGATTTTAGAATCCAGTTGAAATAATAGTTCAGGTGAACATTTGAGGGTGTATTTATTAACATTCGAGGAAAACATCACTGGTGATGTTGCTCATAGCAACCAATCAGATCTTTGCTTTTGTTTTCTAAAGTTGGCCATCCACTATTAGATACGCTTGTTTGGCGAGGTCGCCAAACGAGCAGATCTTAACCCAATATGGCCACTAACGGCTGGGGTGCGATATCAGGTGTATCCAAACGTGGGGCCAAATGTTCGGATTGCAATGCTGCGAATGGGCGCCGACGGGTCGCATTACTGCCAATCATTTTTTTTTTTTTTTTAAATCTCTTTTATTTTTCAAAAACAGATGCATAGACAGAGAATAATGCAAACATCATTTTCAGTACAAAAGTCTTCAAATGGTTCTCATCAGTACAACTTCGTTCAGTATAACATACAGTATATCAAGGTATATTTTCACTCAAGATTGTAGAAACACATTCCATGGGGCCCAAATTTGTGTATGTTTCTCTACCCTGTCTGCTAATAAAGCCGTTAAATACAACAGATTCTGCGTCTGGGTAATTTTTGCAATTACAGCATGAACATCTATAGTATTCCGCAGCCAGTGTTTCGCTAAATTGGTTCGTGCGGCAGCTAAGATTTGCCCCATCAAAGTATTCTGGAGCTTCGTGAGGACTTTGGATGGGCAGGCTAAAAGAGTTGTAGTGGCCTCAGGGACTATACGTGCATGAAATACTCGCTCACAATCATTTTTTTTAATAAAAAAAAGGTAAGAATTTTTTTTAAACCCATTTGGGGAAAGCCAAGGTTATGTGATACAGGAACTGAACATTAATAAATCAGACCCGTGGTGTTCCATAAAGCTATGGATGGGGTGTGAAGTATAAAAAAATACATATATAGAACATCATCTTACCACCATGCTGCGCACTTTGAGGGCCTGAGACAGATTCATTTTACACAGCTGTCGCAAGGCTTCTGTTCTATGCCTCCCACCAACACTCTCCTCATCTTGACGCTCTCCATTCTTAATCAGACTTTTCTTAATCAGAAAAAAGAAAGTTTACAGTTGTCAAAATGTTCCTGCGTCAGGTACAAAACTTTTCAAGCATGTATACTACCTTTTAACTTGCTTTTACTATTTGAAATGAAAATCCGTCATTTTAAATTCAAGAAGAAAACATGCAGAATTACTTCTGCACTACTTATGGCATGGGCACAGGTTTAGTAACCTATTCTAGGAACAGAACCCTTTAACTACCAGCAGCTCAAGGAGAAACGTTAGATCAAATGTCTGACCCCATATCTTAAAAAGGTAAAGGCCAGATATACAAAATATTCACAGGGATCGGACACTTTGTAGTTTGCAGCATTTTAACTGCAAATCTTATTTTACCGTAGTGACATCCAAACCCCATTCTTCCCTGTCCAACTAGCCACATAGAAATATGCAGATATTGAACTTGCTTGAGGATTAAAAACACATATAAATAATGGAAAGCCAGCAAGGATCAAAATCACCACAACAAATTAGCACTATGAAACCTAACTTTAGAAAAAAAGTCTCTAATTTATCAATTAACCCAAAGGTTCCCAAACTCTGGGGCAGGCCTCCATGACAAAATACAATACAGTTTTGGCTCAGTTTATTATTTGTTTTGCAGTCTTTGAAATTCTTTATAATATAATTATATTATATAACTACATCATGATCCCATGTAGCTTGAACTTCACAGGCCAAGAATCAAGAACACAAAATATCCTGAAAACCCCCGAATTAGTGGATTATTTTATAACTAGATAGGTGCAATCTCTAGTGAATTAAATCATATTACCTTCACTGAAGCTGTCAGGGACATTAGCCACTAACAAACAAAGAAACCAAGCTCCATTGCGTTCGTGGGGGAGTGCTTCAGCCATGGCAGTAATGGGTAAAAGATTGTGTAATTCTGTGAATGAGTAATGATATACATTACTTGTATTATCAGTTCATTGGAACACAGTTTCATATTATCAAGTATTTACCCACTGTAATGTCTTAAGACAAATTTTACTGTAACTGATTATTCCCTTTCCACAGCTACTGAAATACAGAGCAAAAAAAAGAGAACTAAATGCAACACTGTTTATGTCTAATAGATAACTGCTGTGTAATAAAAACTGCCTAAACAAGCAAGCCGATGCCTCAACCTTCCTCAGCTTTATAGCTTAGCTCTCCTACACTTCTTCTCTTTCAGCAATCTTTTCTCCCCTTTATCTTTAATAAGCTCTTTATAACCTCTACGTTTAGCTGCTGTCCTGCTCTGCTGTGACTAACATACAGGAGCTACACACTTCCCTAGGTCACATCCCGCCCACAAGTCGGTCACATGTTAGTGACGTCACACCTCCTGAAAGCCTGTCTATGGAGCTGCTGCTGCGGCCCATCCACAGGAAAGAGCGGGAGTTGTGAATGTAGAACAGTGCTGTTATTAGGCGGAGTTTAATGTCAGAGCGGTGCAACACTACACACAAGAAGGTGAGACTGCAGCCCGGGTATGTAGGGTGCTCGGGTATGTAGGGTGCTCTTGTGTGGGTATTTCTGTTTCTTAACCCTTTCACTGCTAGCTCATGCTCCCCCCCCCCTTAAAAAAAGAAAATCGTCGCGGAATGCCACGCAGTTTTATTTACTTTAGGAGTCCGTTCCGAGGTGAAGGTATTCGCTTATTTAGCTTGGGCAGTTTCTACCTAGTGGTGCCAGGATGAAGTCTGCTAGTAGTTATCTTTCCAACCTGACAATTTGGTTAGCACGAGTATTGTCTGGCGCTCAATGAAACGTCACTAGGGTTCATTTATAAACACTGGGCAAATTTGCTCCTGGGCTGTAAACCATAGCAACCAATCAGTGACTATCTTTTTTTTGCGGCCAGCTGCAGGTTAAAACCCGAAAGCAATCATCTGATTGGTTGCCATGGTTTACTGCCCAGGTGCAAATAGGATCAGCATTTATAAATGACCCCCACTGTGTTCAAGGGGAACCCTCCCTAAACAATCTCTGTGCTTTTGGGGGTTTCTGAGCCACAGCTTAAGAATTAACTAGATAAACAATGTATTGGCTTTGTTTCACAATTACAAGCTTTCCAAATCTGTGTCACTTTGAGGCTACCAAAATGCAAACCATTTGCTAAATTTCCTAGTCATGGGCACATTGACAAAGCATGAGAAATATGGGTTCCACGGTTCTTCAGAATGCCACAAATGCATGTATTTACCCAACCTGTGTAGAATGTAGAGAGCTGAAGATATGAATAGTGTAATACACATTTGTATGGCTTCAACCTTCTCATCTGCATACAGTACACAGTGTCTGTATTATGTCTTATCCCCAACTACGGTTGCCACCTGGCCAGTATTTTACTGGCCTGGCCCATAAAAATGATGGATGATCCCAATGTTATTAATAGGGAAAAAAGATAAATATATAGGAAGGCCTGTATTTTTTTCCAGAAAAGGTGGAAACCCTATCCCCAACAGCGAGGTACCTCCCCTCTATGGATTCTTGACAGGGCCATATGTACTATATAGGGACCCAACGATGACCCAAGACTAGGGGGGCAGCTTTGCGTGTCTATATGGTTAATATAAATATACATAAAAACATCTCTGGCCACTGCCAGATACTTGCCAGCTAAATCTGGTAGCTGAGGGGAAATGGGGCGCCTGAAGCATCCGTACAGCAAGTCCTTCTGTGCATGGGACGATTGAGGGCTGAGGTCCTTGGGTGGCACTGGATCAAAACACTGCCCTGATTTTTGGAAACTGCTCTTGCAAATTAGTATATTTTTCACATTAAAAAATGCTTTGCCAGCTTTAGACCCCTTTGAACGTTGTCAGTTATGTCCAAATGCATTTGACATGGGTGTAAACATTTTTTGGAGCTTCACCCAACAGGGTAGAGGATTTTATTTGTACTTTTTGTGGGAAGATATTTCTTATAAGAGATCTTCACTTATTTATCCCTAGCCTAAAAGCTGTGATTTTGCCTGATGTGGGAGTGGGTTGCATTGCATCCATTATCCACTTTACCCTACCATTGTAGAATGGAAGTGAAGAGGAAGCAGAGGAGATGATGGTTTTATTTCTACGACTATTGCCTCTATCAGCCAGTTAATCAGAGTTGTGCTATTCTATATTTTAGAGTAGCATCTTTCTTTTATTCTAGATAACGGATCCCTGTACATCTCTGGGTTCTTTCTGGTAAAAAACAAGCAAAATAGCATGGAGCGTTTTTTTGGCTAGAGACCCAGTCCTTGTTGGCAAGGATTTGATTTTCCAATAAAGATGGGGTTTTAGTTTAAGCTTTATATTGTTATTAACTGTAATTCCAATATGTTTTTTTCCTTCTTGTCAGATAAAATGTCATCCGTACTTTCAGAATATACAATTGGTGGGGTGAAAATCCTCTTCCCATGTAGAGCGTATCCTTCCCAGCTTGCAATGATGAATTCAGTAAGTACCCTCAAGCAAGTTTGTATAGCTGTTTTTGGTGAAGTTCCAAGACTAAGCATATAATGCACCTGGCTTTTCATACGTTATATATGGTATAAACCACCCTTTTATAGCAAGTTACAGTTTTAAATTATTGTTTTTGTTTTTTTATTTTTTTTATTTTAATGTTCAGTTGCTTTCTCATAGCTAGACACATAAACATATAGACATATAAACGACCTAAATAAAGAGGTAAGTAGTACAAATCCTGATATTGGTAATAAGATAGCCTGTCATTAGTGCCTTTATTGTTATCCGTGATCCAACCCAACCAAATGTATAAACATACAGTACATTAGGGTGATCGCACACAGGACGTTTTGTTGCCCACAATAAGCCTGACCTACTACAGGTGACAAAACGTTCCTAGTTTCCTTCCTATTGGCGGAAATGTAAATCACCAGCAAGATGACATATGCATGGCTTCCTGTTTCCAAAGTAGGCCAAAGTTGCCTTACGAGGAAGCTTTGAACTACTTTGCACAACATGTCTTTCCCACTGATGATTTTCATGTCTGCTGATGGGAAAGAAACTTGGAAAGTTTTGTCACCTGTGGTAGTGCAGATTTATTAGCAGGTGACAAAGCATCCCATCTGCCAGAAACCGTATAAAGTAGATTAAGATTATTTAAAAGTGAAATGCAAAATGGTCTATTTATTTGGAAACATCAGAAACAACAAAAAGGCAATTTATTTATGGGAGAAAATCCCCATGAGGTCTGGAAAATCCTTTGCTACCTATTTTGAACTTGACTGTACCATTCACATATTATATTGGAGAAAATGTTTGCTGTGTTTTTAAATATGTTGAGCAAAAATATGATGCTGTGTTTTTAAATGCGTTGAGCAAAAAGAAGTAGATCTCTGGTCACTTGTTAGTTAATACCTGTTAATGTTAAATTAATTTATTTGTATGATTCACATAGTATCTTGGCAAATATTGTTTATTTGAAACTTTGCTGCTGAATTATTAAAAATTTTAAAGAGAGTTTGAAAAAATTATTTTAAAGAGAGTTTGAAAAAAAAAAAAAAGTGAAATGCAACATATAGGTGATTGGTGTGTATATGCATCTGATTAGATCATACAATGTGGGCTTATAGGGGTATATTCACTTGTAATTTAACTTTTGGTATTTTGTAGTAGGGATGCAACGAATCCACTATTTTGGATTCGGCCGAACCCCCGAATCCTTTGCGAAAGATTCGGCCGAATACCAAACAGAATCCGCATCCTAATTTGCATATGCAAATTAGGGGTGTGAAGGAGAAAACATTTTTTACTTCCTTGTTTTGTGAGAAACAGCTGGAAAGAGCCAGAAGAGGAAGGCAAATAATTAAAGTAACTGTAAAAAATATATATTGTACAGTTCTGTGGGTCCTTACAGCAATTTATAAATAAAGTTAACATATGTGAAATAAAAACCAATTGTAATGTTGCTAGTAATAGGGCATTCTATAACTTGCAAAAAGTTAACTTAAAGGTGAAACTCCCCTTTAAATAAAAAAAAGAGTTTAGTTAAATTCAGCCAATATTTCAGGTTTAGACTTCCTTGCATCTGTTTAATTACTAGATTATTAAAATTTCTCTTATTTATTCTGCAGATTATGAGAGGCCTGAATTGTAAACAGCACTGCTTGTTAGAAAGTCCAACTGGAAGTGGAAAAAGCTTAGCCTTGTTATGTTCTGCACTTGCATGGCAGCAGTCTTTATATGGTAAGACATTGATTGGTTTAAGAGTGCTTAGAATTGATAGTTTTCTTTTTTTCACATTTCAGTGCTTTCCAAAACAATCATATTTTGCCCCACCAGATTTCGGCGATAGCCGTCTCAAAAAAACTTTATATGATATTACCATTACCAAAACATTGAGGGCACATCGCCGCATGAAGTAAAAAACTATTTTTTCTGTAATTTTAAAAAACAGGTGGCTGCTGTAAAATGGACGCATAACGCTTTTAAGGAACACCCCTTAATCATCAGCCTATGTTTCAAGGTTTTTCTCGAAATGCATTAGGTGCCCATTTCACAGCAGCCACCTGTTTTTTAATGTTACAATAGAAAAGTGGTTTTTACGTGGCGGTGTGCCCTCAATTTTTTTCTTTTTTGGTCTTGGATAGTCACAATTTTAGGAGCTCTGCATGTGTGTGGGTACACTGAATCCTCTGCAGCTCATCTGTGATATTTAGTGATGTGAGTCTGAATTGTTTTGCTGAACCATTACAAATAATATTACCATTATAATATAATCTACCCCCTGAAAATATAGTGCAGTGGATTTGCAGACTCAACACAAAATTAAACATATATCTTGTAGATTCAGCCTCAAATGGTTATGCTATGCACAAAATTAAGGCAATTGGCTGCTTATAGTTAATTAACAATTTGTCAGGGGTGAAACTTTTACTGAAATCTTTTTATCTTGCAGACAAAAGCTTGAGCTGTAGGGCCACAAAGAGGATATTTCTGTTGAAGGGACAAAAACTGCCTACTTAGGGCATGCAAATAGTTTTTTCTTTTTTTCTGTATAAAAGGCACAGGTTAAAACGTATAATTTTGTTGCAGACAGCCTGTGTATGTGTGTCATCCTTACTTTAGCAAGATGTAACCTTTGGATTACCCTGGGAGCACTTGTTTGGCCAGCCCAGTTCTGTTTATCAGTTTAAGCAGAAAAATGTCCTGTGTGCACGCACTAGTGACAAACTAGATATGCAAATGTTGTCACTGGCCAGACAAGGGTATTTGAAAATTAAGTGCACCTGCCTCTAATTCTAAGCAACTTTTCAATGGCCTTCATTTTTTTTTAATATTTTTTTTAATTATTTGTCTTCTTATTCTGACTCTTTCCGTTTTTTAAATGGGGGTCACTGATCTCTCTAAAAACAAATGCTATGTAAGCATGCAAATGAATTGTTATTGCCATTTTTTTATTATTCATCTTTCTATTCCGGTTCTCTCATATTCATATTCAAATCAATGTATGGTTGCTGGGGTAATTTGGACTCTAGTGACGAGATTGGTGAAATTGTAAACTGGAGATTTGCAGAATTATAAGTTAAGTAATTCAAAATCCGCAAGTAATAAAAAAACGAAAACTCATTGCAAATTGTCTCAGAATATCATTCTCTACATCATACTAAAAGTTAGTTGAAAGGTGAACAACCCTTTTAAGACTTGAGACTACATTAATATAGAATTTGTATGTAACAAAGAACTTTACTTGGGATTATGCATATCCTTTAAAGGGATACTGTCATTGAATCAGTTAATAGTGCTGCACTGAAATCCATTTTTCAAAAGAGCAAACAGTTTTTATTATATTCAATTTTGAAATCTGACATGGGGCTAGACATATTGTCAATTTCCCAGCTGCCCCAAGTCATGTGACTTGTGCTCTGATATACTTCAATTACTCTTTACTGCTATACTGCAAGTTGGAGTGATATCACCCCCTCCCTTTTCCCCCCAGCAGCCAAACAAAAGAACAATGGGAAGGTAACCAGATAACAGCTCCCTAACACAAGATAACAGCTGCTTGATAGATCTAAGAACAACACTCAATAGTAAAAACCCATGTCCCACTGAGACACATTGTTATATTGAGAAGGAAAAACAGCAGCCTGCCAGAAAGCATTTCTCTCCTAAAGTGCAGGCACAAGTCACATGACCAGGGGCAGCTGGGAAATTGACAAAATGTCTAGCCCCATGTCAGATTTCAAAATTGAATATAAAAAAATCTGTTTGCTCTTGTGAGAAATGAATTTCAGTTCAGAATTCTGCTGGAGTAGCACTATTAACTGATGCATTTGAAAATAACATGTTTTCCGATGACAGGATCCCTTTAAGAATATTTAGTGAAATCACATTTTTAGTTTTGTTTGTTTTTATTGGTTACAACTTATTCAACCTCAGTTTATAGCACAACAAAACAAGGCATCATTTCATTGAAATGTTGTGCTTCTTCCCCTTTTTTTTTTTCAGGAAAGCAGTTGGTGGATGAAAAATCAGATGAGAAAGAGTGGAAAAAAATGGAGAGAGTTACTCCATGCTGCTGTTCATGTCATTTGAAAAATTCTGATCAAACTACTTTCTCCAGTGATAGACAAATGAATTCTACAGATAACGCACCATCAAATATTTCCGGTAATAATATTATATTCCTTTATGAAGAGTAACTTACAAAGTGAGCTAATCTTCTTGCCAATTTACAGAGGACAGACACATGCTGGCTATGGAAAATGCTGTTAATACCAGGCAGGGATCTCTCAGGAGCTCTGAAGTGAGTGGTCCCTGCTGAGATCTCCAGTGTCTGCTATACACAGCCTGTTTCTGATACTTTGATTGGGAAGTAGTGTCAGGCAAGAAAGAGTCCGTGTGCCATAGACTTTAGTACATATGCATGACCTGTTTTAGCTGTTATGGACACTTGAATAAGAATTTTCAGTAAACTTTACTTTTTTCCTTGGATGATCTCTCTGCTTCTATTGGCTAGAGAATACAGGTTTGGGAGCTATTCAGAATGCTCTGGACCTGGGGTTTTCCAGCTAATGGATCTTTCCATAATTTGGATCTTCATACCTTGTCTACTAGAAAATCATGTAAACATTAAATAAACCCAATAGCCTGGTTTTGCTTCCAGTAAGGATTAATTATATCTTAGTTTGGATCATGTACAAGGTACTGTTTTATTATTACAGAGAAAAGAGGAATACTTTTTCAAAATTCAGATTATTTTATTATAATGCAGTCTATGGGCGACAGACTTTCTGTAATTCGGAGCATTTTTGATAATGGATTTCCAGATAATGGATCTAATACCTGTATAGAGAATTTGCAGCTGAGTTCCTGTTTGGCCAAGGTACTTAACCTGATCTATGTCTTTGTTCATTCAGACATAATCCAGGAAACATCCCTGGGTCATATGCACCTGTGCTCAGCGTGTACCCAACAAATTGGTCATGCCATGCTCTTTATTTGTAGGACTGAACTGGAAGCCATAAGGGATGGGGGCAAGAATCATTATTTCAGAGGGAGAAAGTAAGGGTACAAGTAAAAAAACATTTGCCATTATTAAATTACAACTGATAAAGGGGAACCAACTTCCAATATTTTTTTCAACTGTTGGCCCCAGTACACATTTTCCTCTGTCACTTCCCCAATCACGTCTCCACTGCTGTCCCCTGGTACCTGATCCCAAACTTCAGAGCTTCACACTGCTCTTGGCTACCTATTTTGGCCACGTCATGTATATTCCCAGGTTCCATTGTGGAATCTATCTTTCTATCTTTACTTCAAAATTAAAATGGCTTGTTTATAAAGTACCTTGCCAGTGTATTAAATTGGGTCCTGTATGTTGTTTGGTGAATAAGTTTGGTTTTGATACTTTCAGGAGCTTCTAGTAACAAAACTACATTAGCTTCAAAGCTGTGTGCAAAGAAGCAAGCATCTTTTACAACAGATCAAGATGATGATTTTCAAACTGACAGGAAAAGGATTCGCCAGTCTCATGATGAACAACTGCAGGTAATAAAAATCCCATTAACCTGCGTGCAGATAAAAAACAAACTAGCTAGCACTGTTCTCTCTGAGAGCACCTTGTGTCAGATCCCTAAATATTTTTCTCTCCATCTTTTCTTTTTTTTGGGGGGGGTCCCATATGGCTTCCTTACCCTTCAAAGTGCCTTTACATATCAATATAATCAATATAATCTGGTTTTAAACAGTTTTCTTTTTATGTAACAGTTTAACATTGGATGATATTCTACTGCTTGTCTAAGCAGAACTGCTGAGGGGCTATAGCATTAATGGAAACCTCATTATTCTTGTCTTCATTTCCCCCTCTCCACCCTGAAGGCTGGAAATAAATGTATTTAACGGTGAATACCAAAAAACCTTTACCATAGCATAATGTTCAGATGTACTCTTGAGAAGTTTGTTAATAAGAGAACCCATAACATTTTAATTTAGAGAAAGGTACCCATATTAATGAAGTCCTCAATGTTGAACTGTACAAAATTAAACTGAAGAACTGTTCAAATTGTCTCTAGCTTTTAGATTGCTAACGCACATAATTGTGTTGCAGGCAAGAAAACGTCGTTGTTATGAAAAAGGTGTGCAGTTTATTGATGATGATGATGATGATGATCGGGATCATGTGAAGTTTGATAGTTACAATCAAAGAAGAGCTAGCATGGATAGTTGTGCAGAGGAAGCTATTGCTGCTTCTTCCAATCATGTGAGTTTCTTTTGAATTAGATTAATAGTGAATCTAAAACTATCTATAGTTTGATCTTTATTTGCTATGATTTAAACCGTAATTCATTTCCCACAGGAAAAACAAAAAACAAAAAGTACTATTCCTGATATATTTGTAATTTGAAAGCTGCACTTAAACTAGCATGTCTGGTTTGGACAATGTAGACTCCACCCATCTTAAAGCAAACAAGAACTTTCGGTGCTGATAAGTAAACTAGACAGAAACAAGCACATACTTCATTGTGAAGTATGTTGTATGTGCAGATTCGGGCAGATATTTTAAATAGGCCCTGCCTTTTCAAGTGCAAAGAGGCCCAAATAGCACCCTACAGGTCCAATAAATAGTGTCTGTCTGGTATTTTACCACTCGTGTCTGCCAAAATCTATAGATTGCCAATCTGGGCATGATTATTTGTGTGTGCATAGTTTTTCTGAAAGGAGTACTTCTTAACTAAAACAAAAAGCCAGCCTCCAAAAAAACCAAAATGAGATTAATTTTAACCCTTTTCCTGCCATGCACGTATGCGTACGTGCTGGCAGGCAAGGGCTTTAGCTGGCAAGCACGTGCCTACACTGCTGGGCCAAGTCGGCCCACAAAGAGGGTTATATTTTAAATTTTTTTTACTTTCATTTTACCAATTTTTTTTTTTTTTACCCCTAAAAACTGTTTATTTTGGCATCAATTACACTGTTATTTTGTTATTTCAATGATTAACACAATTTTTGTGGTTTTATTGTAATTTTATCCCTGCATTATTGTTCCTTATATATATTTAGTATAGTATTGCTGTTTGGTGCTTTGGTATTGAAAGATGTATTTTATCATGTTTGATCCGACAGAATATGTACTTTCCAAAATATATGGTTTTCTGGGTGTCTTTTTACAGTTTGGGCACATAACGCACAGTCTAGGCTCTGTTGACCAGCGTGAACATTCATATGCATGTATTTTAATTTTTCATCCATATATACCACATACTTTGGTGAATCTATGCATATTAAGCATCACAATATTCAGTTAACCTCTGACATCCATATTTAGGGTGATTTTTCTTTGTACGTAAAACATTGTGTGAGATAATTGCGGCAAACTGCAACATTTTTAGATGATTTTCAGAAATGAAAAAAAAACCTAATATACTGTTTTTCTGGGTAAACCAAAAGACCCCCCCCCCCCCAGGAAAGGCCCTTAAAATGAAAATGTCTAAAAACTGCTTGGAAGTATATGTTCGTATTTAGGACAAATCGGTTTGCAGGGAAAGGGTTAATTAAAGGTTTAAATGAGCTGCTGTTGGTTAAATACCGGGTAGTTTTCATCAAAGCCAAAACAGGTTGTTGTACCCATTTATAATATATGTTTTGGATTATTATACTTTTGTGTCTTGTGTTTTCACTGAAAAAATGTAGGGTTTTTTTTTTCAAGCATGTCTTGGCAATAGGTGTAGCATACTTACTTGCACACCAGGCTACCCCTGAGGGCCAGACCTAGGTGTAGGCCGAAGAGGCACCTGCTTAGGGCTACACAATGTGAGGTGCCAGACAGGTACCTCTTAAGTCTGCCTCTAGTCCTGGCTCTCTTGCCCCTTGTCACCAGCCCAGGAGGATGGGCGCGAGGTGGCTGGCCAGCTTGGCCCACATTTGATATATAAAGCATTTAAAATATAAATTCGCTTTTATAAGATTATGTAAAAGTAAATGATAGGGGTAACTCAAAAGTACGACAGAAGGAGAAACGTTTCTCACAAACCAAGGTAATTAACCCCCCTGTGAATTGAATTTTGAACCAAAACAACTGTTATTGAATTAAGAATTTTAAAATCAAGGGTGTTACAATTTCAGGAGTACAGTAATTGGTGTCTGTGGATATAAATCTAACATAGGGAGACCAAGGAATTCAAAACTTATACAAGGGTTCCCTTTTGTGTGCAGCTTTTAGTATTCTAGCCGAAATAGCGTATTGAATTTGATTTGATACAATATCAATAGCTTGTATCTGGTAAAAGTTACAATTGGATACAGGTAAAAATGTTACAAGTCCCTGTTATGTAATTGCCTTTATAGTGCAGTCGTCAGTTATCACTATTGTTTGAGGTTTTGTATCTGAAAAGCTTCATTAGTACTAGAAAATCACACCAAATCTAAAAGTGCTCTTGACTGTGAAAAAAACACCTAAAACACCTAAAAACCTTTTAATTCATGCAGAATTTAAATCTTTCTTTTGTTTGTCGCCAATTCATTGTGGCCACATCTATTTACAATCACTTCAAGACCCCTGATTAGTAGACACACAGGAACTTGGTATACTCCAGACTTTTTACTTGATTTCAATACATAAACCCTTTGCAGCCAGCCTTTGCTTCTCTGTAGTCTGTTGATAGTTTGTAGATTTCATTTGCACATCCACATGTTTTGCAGAACTAAAAGGCAAATCTAAAAGGGGGTGGCTAAAACTCAGTTTCCAATTCACTGATAAACAGCTTGTTAGCCAATATTTCACCCAGGCCCAACAACTGTTATTAAGTAAATAGTTAGCGGTTATTGCTGTCAATCTTTAGCATTGTTTAGAAAGTACATTGCGCAGATTTCCAGAGTGCTGCATTCCAATACCTGGCGTTTGTCTACTCCCAGCTTTTAACCTAAGTGTTTCTGATTGGGCATATTTTTTGTTTGAATTGACATTTCTTCAATGGGGCATATTAATCATTTGAACTGATGAGTGTGGAGGGGATGCTGGAGGGCTTATTTAACACCAACTAATATTGGCTTTACCTGCGACCACTGCTAACCCCCAGGTCTTCACATTTTTATAAACAAGAACTTTACTTAATGGGGAAATCCACAAAAACATAACTTATGCTTTTTGAAAAGTAAACCTAATTTCAAGCAACATTGCAATATTCATCAATTAAAAAATATGCAGACTTTTCATGATTTTTAATGGTTTGGACAGTACCCTAAGCCTAGCCCCCTCCTCTTCTGCTGATCTCTTTGACTACTTTGCTGAGCTGACTGACTACTGTTACTTTGTATCAACAGCCATCAGTCCTCAGCCTGCATCCTCCAAACCCCCCAATTCCCTGCACACGTGATTTCAATAACTAACAGAACATGGCAGTGCAATGCATTGAGGGTTATGTAGTTCCTGCATGCTGTCTGTAAGCTGTGAATAAGTTGTTAACAATTTGTAACATCAGTGTTTTAGTCCCTCCTTCACTGCCAGGATTAAATGATGCAGAAAGAGAAGGACTGTTAAAACAGCTGGATTTCAGCATAGAAAATGGCATTTATTCATACTTTTTGAAGAAACCGGTAACTGTGATGGGTATATGAGGGGTTTCTGTGTTATCAAATTTTGGTTTGGAAGCCGGAGTTCCCCTTTAAGGAGCGTTTTTAAGGAGTGAAGTTTCAAAAATTACAATAATACATTAACAATATATATTTTAATACAGATATGGGACCTATTATCCAGAATGCTTGGGACCTGGGTTATTCCGGGTAATGGATCTTTCTCTAATTTGAGTCTTTGTAACTAAAGTCTTCTAGAAAATCATGTAATAATTAAATACACCCAAAAGGCTGGTTTTATCTCCAATAAGTATTAATTATACAGGTATGGGATCCATTATCCGGAAACCCGTTATCCAGAAAGTTCCGACTTACGGAAAGGTTGTTTCCCATAGACTCCATTATAATCAAATAATCCAAATTTTTAAAAATGATTCCCTTTTTCTGTGTACTAATAAAACAGTAGCTTGTACTTGATCCAAACTAAGATATAATTAATCCATATTGGAAGCAAACCAGCCTATTGGGTTTATTTAATGTTTATATGATTTTCTAGTATTCTTAAGGTGTGAAGATCCAAATTATGGAAAGACCCGTTATCTGGAAAGTCCCAGGTCCCAAGCATTCTGGATAATAGGTCCCATACCTGTATCTTATTTTGGATCAAGTACAAGCTACTGTTTTATTATTACAGAGAGAAAGGAAATCATATTAAAAAATTTTGATTATTTGAATAAAATGGAGTCTTTGGGAGACGGCCATCCTGCTATTCAATGCTTTCTGGTTAATGGGTTTCCGGATAACGGATCCCATACCTGTATAATATAATATTCAAGTAATCTATAAAATATACCATTATTATCAGTGGTGTATACTATACCCATTGTACTGTGATTTGAGGGCATTCTGAAGAATATATGGTAAATGTGTTTTTTCCTGTATCATGGTGAAAAAAGTACTTTTTAATACTACAGCATGCAACTGCAAATGTAAAAAATGGTTGAAAACCTATGCAATTTATTGTTGTCATTAATCAATTTTGAATACCAGGCCTTGCAACAGGGTGAATTAATGCATTCATGTACAATTCTTTTGGCAAAAATAATAAGATCTTGTAAAATTATTATTTAGTTTCACTGCATTTTTAAAATATTACAGCACTGTTTTGAAAAAAAGAAGTGCATTTAACAAGTTCAAATCTTGAAGTTACTCCTTTGTGGCACAAGAGGGTGCCGCAGACCACTTGCACAATTTGTATAACCACAAACACAGCCAGCATTAAGAACACATGAAATGCACTTATTATTTTAAACTAATTATGATTTTATTTTTATGTAGAATTAATATTTGAAATACATTGTATGTATTTTGTTGTACATAATTAAAGGTGGTTATCCATTTTCCAACACTTTTTCAGTTACGGTATTTTTAGATGGTTCACCAGAAATACTTTTTTCAATTACTTTTTATTATGTATTTTTTAATGTTTTTCTAATATTGAAGTTTAAAGTTGAATTTCTCACCTTCTTATTTCTTTCTAAAGCAGTTGTAGGAGGAAGGGGTCACCAACTCTGTAAACTGTTCTAAATGATAAAACCACCCTTTATGAGTTACAACCCTGTTCAGGTATCTAAAATAAGTTCAGTATGTTAAAAATGGCATGTTTAACCATATTCATTTTTAGGGTTTAGTTCTCATTTAATGGCAGCTGTAAAATGCATCAACTAGTGTAGCAAATTGTAACAAAAAAAAAAATCAGAAGTAGAAGGCAAATAATTCAAAAACTATTTAAAAGAAAAAATAAAGCCCAGTTGAAAAGTTACCATTCTATATCATACAGGTATGGAATCCGTTATACAAAAACCCAATATCCAGAAAGCTCTGAATTACGAAAAGGCCATCTCACATTGACTCAATTTTATCCAAATAATAAAATTTTTAAAAACGATTTCCTTTTTCTCTGTAATTAAAAAACAGTACCATGTATTTGATCCAAACTAATATATAATTAATCCTTATCAGAAGCAAAGCAAGCTTGTTGGGTTTATCTAATGTTTGCATGATTTACTAGTAGACTTAAGGTATGAAGATCCAAATTACGGAAAGATCTGTTATCCGGAAAACCCAAGGTCCCGAGCATGAAATTTATGTTTACGTTTCAAAAAGCTTGTTATTTTTTTGTGGAGTTCCCATTTAAATGCAATTATTTTTTTCAAAACAGTGCTGTAATATTTTAAAAATGCAGTGTAACTAAATAATAATTTTATAAGATCTTATTATTTTTGCCAATTAAAAAGAAAATAATTGTATTGTAAATGAATGCATTAATTCACCCTCTTGCAAGGCCTGGTATTCAAAAGTGATTAATGACAACAATAAATTGCATAGTTTTTCAACGATAATGATTTACATTTGTAGTTGCATGTTGTAGTATGAAAAAGTACTTTTTTAAACTTAATTTTTTTTTTAATTACCATGGTACAGAAAAACAGCACATTTTTCATATATTCTTCAGCATTCCCTCAAATCACAGTGCAGTGGGTGTAGTATACACCACTGATAATAAGGGTATATTTTATAGATTACTTGAATATTATATTATACAGGTATAGAGATCCGTTATCCGGAAACCGGTTATCCAGAAAGCTTTGAATTACGGGATGGCTGTCTCCCATAGACTACATTTTATTCAAATAATCTAAATTTTTAAATATTATTTCCTTTTTCTCTGTAATAATGAAACAGTACCTTGTACCCCATAAATGGGGTGGTTGTTGCAGATACCTCATGAATCTGAGAGTTTGATTACTGAAAAATGTCCAAACGTAACATCCCTTCCCAACATACAGCCCAAAAATATTTCCTTCCCTAGTTTACATGGCAAACCTTTCAGTCAATGACACCTCTGCAGGTCAACACTAAAAGCAAACCTGGGGCCAGAGCTTACTTTACTTGCTGCAGCTAGTCACCTATATAGGTCGGCACCATTTAAATAAACTTCCTTTGTATATTGTCAATTGGGCAAACCATCATCAATGTAGTTTAAATCTGATTGGGCAATTATAAGAGCCATTTGCATTGCAAGCAACACTCGCGTAATCTCTGAAGCAGGAAAGGCTGGCGCATGGGCAGTATAAGTTAAAGGGTAGCTAAACCCTAGCCCATTTTCAAGCCCCCTCCAAGCTCCCTCCCCGCAACATCCATACTGTTGAAAAGTCCCCCTTTGTGCCGACCTACAATACATCTGCAGAGTTCAAAGGTGCTAGTTTAATAAACACCATTGAATATGCATGTATGTTGGAACGTTGCGTAAGTTATATTATTTCATAAAGCAACTCAACTTTTGCGGTGTAAGACCCATTCTTGACTTTGCTTATGTGATTCACCATTTGCAGCTTTAGCTTACATTTTGTGAGCGTGCTTCCCTTTAAAACATTTGTTCTATCAGCCATTTTGCCATAGTTACATCATACGTTTTCAACCAAAATCTTGATGTTATTAAACTTGTCGGAGTATATTATACTGAAAATGACAATTCGAAACAAATGTCCCTAACTAGCCTTCAGACAAATATACCCTGCCAAGGCCCTGAGTCCCACAGTTTGGTAAACACTGCAATAGAGTGACTTAATTGATACTATCTCTTATACTATCCTCACACCTCTGTCTAAGGCTTACTCAGGTGACCTTGTGGTGGCCCAAGTAGACACCTGAGTTATCATCTGTCTGCGCCCTCAACATGCAGGAGCCAGCACCACAGAATCATTGTGATGCTGCCAGAAAGGGTCTGCACGCTCCAGTAAAGGATGAGTCTAATTTAAAGGGGAACTGTCACCCTAAGAAATAATTTCAAATTCTTTTCTATCATGTTAGTTGAGCAAAATAAACTTTACTTACACTATATTTATTATTTAAATTTTGTTTCCTTCTGTCTTGGAATTATACAATCACAGCAAGCAGGCAGCAGCCATTTTGTGGACACTGTTATTAAGGGAAATTGTGTATCACCCCAAAATCTTGTGTATGCACCAGAATGGGGGACCTAATGTCCATGTGCAGTGCCCTACACAATTATAGAGTCTGATGAGGGAAGGGGGAATGTGGGGAGAGCAGTGACATGTAGGAAGTGCTGAATGGAAAGTGAAAGTAATTGACTGCCCCTCCTCTATGCCACGGGCATAGAGGCGGGGCAGGTATTATTTGATTGACAGTTTAGATATTTAAACACCTTTATAACAGGTATGGATGTTTTAATGAATTTTTTTTGGGGGGTTTCATATTTAATTTGCAAAGGACTTTCATTATGCAGCTTTTTATGTGTAGGTGACAGGTCCACTTTAATATGCAAACCTTCATGGCTATGTCACTGATAATGTAGAAAGTCTTGGTAATTTAGGAAGCATTTGTTTCTATTTCACTGCTTACATCAAAAAAATAAACAGGTGGCTTCTTTAAATGTCGTCTTCATATTATTTGCAAGTAACCTTAATACTGGTGCCATACTTTGTAACTTGCACATTACTTTGAAGATATAAATTTGCTAACCTGACCACTGAAAAGTCAATAGTAGTCAGTTGAGTGAACAATAAATGTAGGTTGTACATTTAACAAAATAAAGAGGCTTTGTGGATGCTTGCTATGTTGTCTCTTTTTCTATGATCTACAGTCTACATTTTGGCTATAAAATAAGAGGACATGATAAAATAATAAGCTATAAATTTTATGTCTAGTTTAGAAGTACAGACTTCAAGGAAAATAACCCAGTGAACAAATTTACATTTACTTGCCAATAATCCATTTTCACGGCGCGGCCAACAGAAAATTACTTTTCTAATGCTTATTTGTTTTTGACCCGGCACATTCCAGAATGTATTGGAAAGAAATACCATTATTGAAGATTATTAAATAAAGAAGCTGGAACACAGTGTTAGTAATTGACTCATATAATACAAGCTCCAGTTATGCTTTTTTTTTTTTTTGAGTAAAGTCACTGTCCTGGAAAAAATATAGCGAAAGAAGGGAATATAATTGTTTTTCTGTAATTATATAGCGCAGCCACCCTATGCAATGCTTTACAGAGATTTTTCATGATTCACAAATGCCTCAGCCCAACTGAAGCTAGCAATCTAATATTCCGATACAGCTTCCAATGGGAAATTGTGCCCTCTTCCAGATCCAAAGCATTCCAACTGATAGGGGCTTAGACATTTTAATGTAACCCTGCTCTTCAATGTATTTGTATGACAAATAATTAGCCAACTGCATGTAAAAACTCCCTGGGAAATTGACAATATGTCTAGCCCCATGTCAGATTTCAAAATTGAATATAAAAAAATCTGTTTGCTCTTTTGAGAAATGTATTTCAGTGCAGAATTCTGCTGCAGCAGCACTATTAACTGATTCATTTGAAAAAAAAAAAAAATTCCCATGACAGTATCCCTTTAAGGGGGATTAGGTGGAAAGATGATTAATTCCGTTTTTGTTAGTTTGAGTTTGAGATGGCATTGATTCATCCAAGTGTTGCTAGGATTTTACTCTCTGTTTCAGCTGTTAAAGGAAAACTATACCCCCAAAGGGAATACTAAAGCAACAGTTTATAACATATTAAGTGGCATATTAAAGAATCTCACCAAACTGGTGTATATATTTAAGTAAAAATTGCCCTTTTACATCTCTTGCCTTGAACCACCATATCTGATGGTCCCTGTGCTACCCCAGAGATCACCTGACCAGAAATACTACAACTGTAACAGTAAGAAGTGTAGAAGCAAAAGACAATTCTGTCTGTTATTTGGCTCATGTGACCTAACCTGTATAGTTTGTTTGCTTTGTTTGTGTGCACTGTGAATCCTACGATTCCAGCGGGCTGCCCTTATTTTTTGAAATGGAATTTTCTATTTATGATTACCCAGTGGCACATAATGCTAAAAAGTATATTATTATGAAAATGGTTTATTTACATGAAGCAGGGTTTTACAAATGAGCTGTTTTATGCAATAATTTTTTATAGAGACCTATATTGTTCGGGGGTATAGTTTTCCTTTAATGAATGGCATTGATTAACATTGATAAAGACTGGTGTAACAGCGAAATCATTGCCTTTACATTAAATTAAGATATTGGCTTTACATTCAATTATTTTTTTGACCAAGATAAGACATATGAGTGCAGAATTCCTTCAGTACAGCAATAAATATATGTGGATATCATTAGCATACAGAATATATTACAGAATATAAATAAGAACTCCCAAATATATTTGTACGTCCATGTTACATCTTTTAGTGATATCAACATTTTTAAATCGGCACCCTTTAACAAACAGTATATATGATATTTGGCCCATCCTATAGGATAAAACTTTTGATATAAAACAAAGCGGTTTAAAGGTTATAACTTTATTGGCTAACTAAGATAGTAATTACAGCAAGCTTTCAGTACATGTGCATTCCATCTTCAAAGCTGATTCAAAGGTAATCCGTTTTGAAGAAATGTGTTGCAAAACCTTTACCTGAAACAGCACTACCTAGTGTCATGTTGTGGTAAGAAATACCATCCAGTGTTTTATTGTTTGTACTTGTCATTAAGAGTCATTTTCCAACCCTAGCTGAACCTTATAAACTAAGGATGCACTGAATCCGCTGTTTGGGATTCGACCAAATACAGAATCCAAAAATGCAAATTAGGGTCGAGAAAGGAAAGGAAAAAGTGGAGACATTTTTTACTTCCGTGTTTTTTGATGAAGATGCTGGTATGTGTTAGGTGCAGGACTTACAATGGCGACATTTTTCATGTTAGGGTCATGTGGGTTAAGGTTTTTTGCTTTTTTTCTCTGAGAGCAGTCAATTTATCATCCAGTCCTTCACATAAATGTCTGGTTTTACTTTGTGTATTTGTTATGTTACTTTTGACATCATAAAATGTTTTTGCACTATGACTTCATTCTTTAGATAATTATTCACTATATAAAACTTTTTTTTTTTTTTAAAGATCAATTATTCCCAACAGGTGTCCCAGGTCTGGATGTGACTCCTTTATGCGGACCCTCCAGGAATCTGCCTACCCAGGTTTTAGTGAAAGCTTGGAAATGTATAGTAATTCTCATTACCATAATTGATGAGGATTCAAACAACCTACCAAACAATTTAACATGCATTATACACATACGCTTTCTAAAAAATTGCAATGAAGGATTATTTTTAAGTAGGTTTTATGAATTGTAGAGGATTTGTATATCCAAGTTCTTTTTGAAGTTATGAGCCTTGCCTTTTGCCTTTTAGAGCTGACAGTTTAGCAGAAGTATGAAGTGTGTCCACATTCTATAGCTGAATGTTATAGTAGTGAAACTGTATCGCTCACAGCACACTCTTGATTAATTTTAGTGTTGTGGTGACTTTGAGAAATGGGGACAGCAGTGCTAAGGAATCCCCTTTTACACCAGCTAAGAAAGTAAACAGTAAATGGAGAGTAGTGTAACAAACACTTGCCATATGAAGAAACCTGCTGTGAAAAGGATCTGTCTTAATGTGCTAGCCCACTGCAGTTTAACATATTGCTTACAACCTGCACAATAGAGTTTGAGTGACTTGAGTTACACATTCCAGGAGACTGGCAGTCTGTTACAATCAGAGCCCCAACTTTATACCAGTCTAATTTACAGAGATGGGATGAAGAAAGTTACGGATTTGTATTACACACTCTCACCTGACACCGTATCCGATCTCTATCCCGCTGATTGACATCTTGAATAAGTTCTTTGAAGCGAGTTCCAGCTTAATTAAAACGTTTGCTCGGCTTGCAGTGATCTGTAAAAGCCTATGATAAATATTGAATCGGGTTCACCTGCTGGTTACTGTGAGTGGATAAACAGCTGCTTTGTGCGGCTTAATCATGGAATTGTGGCAATGGAGATCTACCTCTGTTAAAAGAGTTAAAGAGTAGTTGAGAAGCTTTAGTAATGTCACTTCTCATATCGCAGCAGGGTGCCCTCGTGTGAGATTTCACACAACACAGTATTGAGCAGTGTAACACTGAGATGGGTTTTGTGACCAAATTATTTTCCAGATTATAATAGCCCTCTTTTATCTTATACAACTGCTGCCTTCCATGGGTGATCAAAGACTTTTTCAAATTGATTTTTCTTATCGTGCCATTGTTTTTCTGCCCAGTTCCCATTCTGCCATATTATTATTCTGATGGTCTGTAGTTGATACTTTTTGTTCTAAAAGAGCTAAGATCGGTCAACTGTTAGTATTTAATTAGAGAAGTATCTGGATACCTGAGAACATGTGAACTTGTGCCAATTTTTTTCATTTGTCTTATTTCTTATATTTTTGTCTTCTTTATATATCTTTTAGTTGGGAAGTGTTTATCCAGAATATTTGGGATTTGGTTCTTTCTGAATAAGGTGTTTCCATAATTTAGATCAACATAACTTAAAGGAAAGCTATACACCCCAAATGAATACTTAAGCAACAGATAGTTTATATTAAAGAATCTTACCAAACTGTTATATATATTTAAGTAGTATTTACATGTCTTGCCTTGAACCACCATTTTGTGATGGTCTGCGTGCTGCCTCAGCGATCACCTGATCAGAAATAATGCAGCTTTACCTGTAACGGGAAGAAGTGTGGGAAGCAAAAGACAGAACTCTGTCTGTTAATTGGCTCATGTGACCTAACATGTATGGTTTGTTTGTTTGGTATGTTTGTGTGCACCGTGAATCGTAGGATCTCCGGGGGCGGCACTTAGTTTTTAAATTGACAATTTTATATGTATGATTACCCAATGGGTAGTAAAAAGAAAATGAATCGGCACTACAGACTCCATGCAAGCGGGACAAGCCCTGCATGTTTATTCAAGGTAACGTTTCGGGGGCGTGCCCCTTCGTCAGACCGGTCTGACCGGTCGGAGTCCGTAGTGCCGGTTCCTTTTCTTTTTACTACTCATAATTGAGGGTGCCGACCCCTGTCACTGTGTACCGGACCTATTTGGGATCGATAGACCAGGGTGTGCTGGTGGGTTCTTGTGATCACCCAATGACCCATATTACTAAAAAAGTATATTATTATGAAAATGGTTTATTTACATAAAGCAGGATTTTACATACAAGCTGTGTAAAATATTTTTTTTATAGAGACCTACATTGTTCAGGGGGGGAGTATAGTTTTCGTTTAAACTAAAAATTAATTTAAACATTAAACCCAATAGAATGGTTTTGCCATCAGTATGGATTCATGCAGCTTACGCACCATCAAGGACAAGCTACTGTACTTTTATTACAGAGAAAACATTATTCGCTTAAAATGGTCTATGGAATATGACCTTCCTGTAATTTAGATCTTACTAGATAACAGTTTTCTGAATAAGGGATCACACACACACACGTATGTACATGCGCGCGCACACACACACACATACACATATATATGTATGTACATGCGCGCGCGCACACACATTTTTCATTTTTATATGGCATAATTGATTTATATAAGGCTTGGATCATGCAGTCTAAATTGTGCAGCTTTTCATCAATATGACTATTTTAGTTGCAGTTAGCCAGGCAACTGTCTGTTATTGTCCCACTGGTTGTACCACTGCTTTGCTGGACCCTTGTAGAGATCTGTAGAGCCATGGCAATGACCTGCACTTTTTCAGTGCATGTCTGTGGCTGTTACTTGTCTCTTTCTTTGTAGGTTTGTTTCATCAGATTTAGAAAAAGTGCATTTGTGATTTTATAAGCTTAAAAACGTCATGCTTCACTTTGCTTTACAGTAGTTTATTTCTGAAAAATCATAACCCCCAGAGCATTGTCAAATCAGTATCCACTAAATAATTAGATATTTATCCGTTAGGCTGCATTGAATTAGCGGTTTTCCAAGTACAGCATCTGTCTGATTACATGGTCAATGACCAGCCACATTGATGGGTTGCTATCAGATTTCTGCACTTTGGGGCCGGTATAATGAAATAATCTGCATATCTGTTTCGCGGTTGGTTGGAATCCCAAGATTTCCATATAAAGTACATGTGGGTTCCCACTGCAATCTGTAGCTATGGACATAGACTTATATTAAGAGGTTAGGTGAGTTGAGGGAATACACTAGGTGCAGGAAGTAGTAACACATTTAAAATTATTGCAATGAAACACTTCAAACTGTCTAATCAGGCTTTTGCCAAGCCACTGATTCAAGATTTTTTCCATGTAGGAAGACTTGACCTGAGTCACATTAAAGACAAAATAGCTAATTCTCTGCATGAATAAATACTTGTTCTGGCAGTTCACATGTAACCCATAACTGCTCCTTTAACTACTTATCCCATGGTTAAGCATACTGGCATTAAAAATAGCACTCTGTATCTGAACATTTGACAGATGGAAAGAATAGTTAAAATATGCAGCCACACACATGGACTTTAGAGGAATAACATGAAGGCACATGCAATTGAATTAGGGATGCACCGAATCCACTATTTTTGATTCCAGCTAACCCCCTGAATTTTCCCAAAAGATTCTGCAGAATACCGAACTGAATCTGATTGCTAATATGCATATGCAAATTAGGGATGGGAAGGGGAAAACATTTTTTACTTCCTTGTTTTATGACAATAGTCACGCAATTTCCCTCCCCGCCCCTAATTTGCATATGCAAATTATGATTCGAATTTAGTTCAGCCGGGAGGAAGGAATCCACTGGCTGAATCCACAACCGAATCCTGGATTCGGTGCATCCCTAAATTGTATTGATGGTATCTAGAGAATCTGGGTCAATGTCTGAAGCTCCTGTAGGAGTCTGAAATGGTTGTTTTACCTAATAAATGAGTTGGTTACAAAATGTGGACCAATGTCATTAGTCCTCCTTCTTTCTTCTGAATAGTTTTAAAAGGGTACCTTGAATCTGTAATTTTTGGGTTTGGCTGCAATTCTGTTTTAAAGGAAAACTATACCCCCAAAATGAATACTTAAGCAACTGATAGTTTATATCAAATTGAATGACATATTAAAGAATCTTACCAAACTGGAATATATATTTACATAAATATTGCCCTTTTACATCTCTTGCCTTGAACCACCATTTCGTGACTCTATCTGTGCTGCCTCAGAGATCACCTGACCAGAAATACTACAACACTAACTGTAACAGGAAGAAGTGAGGAAGCAAAAGGCAGAACTCTGTCTGTTAATTGGCTCATGTGACCTTACATGTGGATTGTATGTGTACACAGTGAATCTTACGATCTCAGGGGGTGGCTCTTATTTTTTTAAAATGGCAATTTTCTATTTATGATTACCCAATGGCACATACTACTAAAAAAGTATATTATTATGATAATGGTTCATTTACATGAAGCAGGGTTTTACACATGAGCTGTTTTACTCAGTATCTTTTAATAGAGACCTACATTGTTTGGGGGGTATAGTTTTCCTTTAAACCATATTTTGCATATTGAAATTTCAGAAAATTTTTTAAAACGTTCATCACTTGTGAGCAAAAAATTGTTCTTTTAGTTATTTAGAGAAGGCTGAGCCTAAGGATTTGGCTGAATACTGCTGGTGTTTGGTTCATCCTTTATATAAGGGCTATGGATAGAGGGACAGCACGCAGTAAGAAGTTAAAAAGTGTCCTTATCACATCAGTAGAACTGTTCATTTATTTGCAGGAAAACCATTGTAAAAACCATTCTTGAATGGTGGCAGTGCTATTGGACGAACTTCCATCTATTGGGGCCTTCAGAGATCTGTCGGATGAGGACTGCAACTTGCCAATGAGCTCCATGTCCAACCATTTTTAAACCTGCCCGATTGATATCTGAACAATATTTGTCGAGACATCTGTCAGAGGCCTGTCAGTGGAGCTCACACAATGTTAGATAACCTGCTGACATGGTCGAAAGGAGCTTAAATCTGCCTGTGTCTGCCCACTGTCTATATTTTAGACACACTAGACTCTGAAGTTCAGCCTTGACTGTCGGAAGTTCCATAGTAGTATTCTGTTAACATGCAGTTAACAAAAAGAAAATCATATAAATATGTAACTTTAAGGTATAACACAACAGCACAAGTGACTGTGTAAGCATATAATTTCTACAGTTTGTAATCGTTCATTGTCTGGCAAGACCTATAAACAGGCGTACCAAAAGCAAAACAAACCAGAATTATAGGTATTTTTAGACCTCTTAAAATAGATGAAGTGATACAAATTTTTAAGAGTTCCCTAAAAATAAGAGTTTGGTAAATAAACAATATTATTACCGTAACTGAAGGTCAGACAATATGCTCTCTTTCATATTGTCTGGATTCCAAAAGCCCAACAACAGACCAATGTGTTTTCTGCGGTAAATGTTGAATATGGAAAGCTTTTCCTCTCTCCACATATAACAAGTGCTGTTGAATTCCAGGATTTTACAGGCTACCATAAAATTGACTACATTTATAGCTTGATTGTTCCCTTTGGCTCCAATACATGTGAACTTTTTAGAGGTAGTGCACTGAGCAAAGTTCTTGTGAAAAGACCTCTGTTATTCCAATTTTACAGCTTGGCCAGAGACATTTTACAGGTACTTTTAAGATAAACATTTGTACTCCGCTCTTCAGTTTATTCGGGGTGCTATTCTTTTAGTACATCCTTTTGATGGTTTCTGGGGGGAACAGTGCTGCAAACAACTTATTATGTTTGTGTTTAAAAAAACACAAGATGTATGTGGCATTATCTTTAAGGTGGCTGTGCACAAGCTGACCTAAAAATTGTCTAATTGGTCAGTCTATAAACAGATAATGGTGGGATGGCCAAAAGCTAGTTTTTCATTTGTTTCTGGACAACAGCCCATATAATTGGAATTTCAAGAAAATCACCTGTTGATAGCATTGGAAATAAAAAAACATCTTTTAACAACAGTGCTTCTGTTTATAAGAACATTAACAGCATTACAAGTTTTCAAGGGAAAGTTGGTGATGAGGAAAATGTTCTTGCATGAATACAACAAAAGGTTTACATTGTACAACCTTTAAGTCAGCTGTACTCTGTCTGATGCTACACTGTATCCAACCGGTTGGCCCGTGGGTCAGACTTAGACACTTTCCGGATTCACCACATCCACTCCCTTATGAGTGCTGGAACTATAGCCTGTTGGCATAGACTGTGGATGCCCTTGCTTTACTACTTTACTTTCTGGAGAAGAGCAGCATACCTACCCCAGTATCCCATATGTGGTAATACACAGTAAAATCACAAGGAGGCAAATATGATACTTACTATTCTAATGCATACTTACCTTTGTCATATAAATTACAAATGCAACCACAAGTGTAAAGCACACAAATGAGCACCCATCTCTTTTAGCTTGTGAGTGCTAACCTCAGTATTTGCCAACAGCAAGGTTTGCATCTGGTAGTGTATATATATTATACAATTTAAATGATTCTCCAGTACAGTGGTGATTGTTAGGCATGAACATGGAGAGCGAGAGTAATTCTGGTGCAAAGTCTGAATTAAATATATTCCATCAATCACTTTGAAAGTTGTAGTATTCACAGTGAATTAGTTCTCTGTTTACTGCTGTATTTTACTTTCATCATGGAGGATACAATGAAACTTTTTTTTTTTCCTTTTTGCAAGTGAAAGCTGAGCCAACTATATTTGTCTCTCTCCATGAATTTCTTTAGTTCATGAAATGCCGCCTCAAACTTTCTGATTGAAATAATAATTATATAATTTGCTCTCTACTTTCCTGCTAGGCAGATATTGGATTGTATGTAAAGGACACCGTCAGGTCAGCTGTTTCCTCCTTCACTTACAAGTACTCCATTCATAATGTGTCCTTTTTATCCCTCGGAGTGAATAAGTAATTATTCAATATAGAAGGCAGGATATTTGGAACTGGCTCTATGATGTGGCAGCACATCGTAATGAAACCTGCCTTTCCTCGCAACTTGAGAGGGGAATGTAACTATTCCAGCAAGAAGGAAACTTTATCCGGTTTGACGGACTGTTTCTTTGGCACATCAGTGAACCTTTTATCCCTGTGACTGACAGCTCCAGAAGGGTCACATTCACCTCCTTTCTATCACTTATTGTAATATTTAATGGTGGACAAGGTTGAGTGGGGCTGAGGGTAATCTGAACTTGCTTTTCCACAGTGTGGAGGCTAAAAGACAGCTTGATCCCCAGTATTGTGGTGTAACGCATGCTGTGGCTTAGCATTTATTCATAGAGGATAATCTTACTGCTTACAATTAAGAAAGAATTGTAATATGCTGTCTGTTTACTGAATCTTTAGAAGAACCCATCTTGTTTTATAGATTTGTCAGGTATTTATGTGTTATGCATAAGTCCTTACTTATAGATATAACACTGCATACTTCTATAGTTTTAGTGGGGTTATGGTAGTTTACATCTTTATTATAAGGCAATAGATATATTAAACATTGTACAGAATAATTGTTCAGTACATTAGCCTTTATGACTGCCTTACCTGAGAAAGGCAGTTATGGTATGTCAACAGCCGAATAAGAGGTCTTTTTGTAATCTGGATGCCATACCTGCTGTCTACTTAAAAACATACAAAAATGTAAAAAAAAGCCCAATAGCCGTGTTTTGCCACTAGCTTAGTCACCGTCTTTTGCTGATAGTTGCAAACAATTCCCACTGCAAAAGTTAAACAAAAAATTATCGTTTTAGTTTTATTAATAAACAAATAGCTGTTGAGCCTTCCAGTGAACTGCAGTGCACCTGTCTTGTTTGTAATTGTATGAACTGTTGCTCTCGTAGCCCTAAACTTTCTTCTTGAAATAAGCCTCTATCCATGAGGGAGGCCAGAGGTCCCTCTACTGCCAAGTAACATGCCCCACGGGGGCTGCCTTGGCCCCTAAACAGCCCTGGCTGTCAGCACTTGATGGAGGCCTAGTTCCGAGCCTGGCTGATGTAAAATTTATGAGGTCTTATGACACATAGGACATAAAATGGCAGTAGAACAATTCCTGAAGCCACTCCTCTTATTTGTCATTGGCCATAGCTACTAGCCTTGACTGCCAATTTCAGCAGAAGAGAAAAACTGCAGCACCTCTTGTTTGCAAATTGTGAAAATTTATTACAATGTAACAGGCAACATTTCGGGCCTGGTCTTGCCCTTTCTCAAGCCTTGAGAAAGGGCAAGACCAGGCCCGAAACGTTGCCTGTTACTGACCAATTGTAATAAATTTTCACAATTTGCAAACAAGAGGTGCTGCAGTTTTTCTCTTCTGCTGTATATTTGGCCCACGGCAAGGGCCTGTACGCTGCTTTGCACTCTGACCGAAAGGAACTTATATGAGGTGGTTGAAGCACACACATCTGTATACTTGACTGCCAATTTCAGACCCAAGAATGCTCAAATGTGGATTTTCAGGCTAAAAACTGCCTTTTTAACAGCCAGGTTTACTTCAATCAGATGGCATAGATAGATTCTCCATCATCTGATAATGACATTATTATGAAACTTTGGTTTGTGGAAACTGTATATTTTGGAACTTTGGATAAATGCATTATTTACCTTTGAGATAGCTTTTAGTATAATGTAGAGAGTGATATTTTCAATTGGTTTTCATAATTTGTGGTTTTTAAGTTATTACCTTTTTATTCAGCAGCTCTCCTGTTTGCAGTTTTAGCAATCTGGTTGCTAGGGTCCAAATTACCCTAGCAACCATGCATTGATTTCTATAAGAGATTGGAATATGAATTGGAGAAGTAAAAAATACTTCGAAATTCGACCCTCGAATTGAAATCCTTCGACTTCGAATATCGAAGTCGAAGGATTTAGCGCTAAACGTTCGATCGAACGATCGAACGATTAAATCCTTCGAATCGAACGATTCGAAGGATTTTAATCCAACGATCGAAGGAAAATCCTTCGATCAAAAAAAGGTTAGCAAACCTATGGGGACCTTCCCCATAGGCTAACATTGACTTCGGTAGGTTTTACCTGCCGAAGTAGGGGGTCGAAGTTTTTTTTAAAGGGAAAGTACTTCGACTATCGAATGGTCGAATAGTCGAACGATTTTTCGTTCGATTCGTTCGATTTCGTTCGTATTCGAACGAATTTAACCAATTCGATGGTCGAAGTACCAAAAAAATACTTCGAAATTCGAATTTTTTTCATTCGAATCCTTCACTCGAGCTTAGTGAATCGGCCCCTTAAAGTTGAATTACCCCTTTAAATCCTTCCAATTTTAAGATGACTCCCAATTAAAAGCAGGAATAAGCCAGAAGAAAAACAAAAGGTAAAATGATAAAAACTATAGAAAATAAATAATGAAGACCAATTGAAATGTTGCTTCAAACTGGCCATTCTAAAGCATGCTAAATTCACTTAAAGTTGAACTACCCCTTTAAATCCTTTCATTCTTCAGATTTTATTATTATCATATTTTCTTATTTCAAGCAAGAATTATATTTAGATGAATTATTAATAAAATGAAACTCACCATCCATTGTCCATAATTTAATGTATTTTTGTTTTTGTTGGACATTTATGGTTCAGTTATAATTAGTTTTACCTAGTTTTTGCTGGAGTCTTTTACTCTGCTACTGGATCTGTGCAAATGTTATCATCTTAAGATCTATTTCATTGCTGGCTTGCAGTTTATCCACAACTATCTCAGTGTACCATCTCTCTGTCTTAGTCCGCAGAAAAAGGTAGTAATATGAGTGTTCAGTGCAGATTTAAATCTCTGCCATTTGCAGCAATTCACATGACAGTTACAATTATTTACTTTGTACTGAATTCAAAAGAAAAAGACAAGGTCCTTATATTTAGTAGCTTGAAATGTCCCCAACAAGAGCTCTAACATCCCAAAAATATGTGGTTTTGTTAATGTTTAAATGGGATGGTGTCTTTATATTATTTCTCCATGTATATTTAGATGCCATTTATAGGATATTCAAAACAGCCTAAGGTGACTTCCCCCTCGATACTCACTCAAGCAAGAAAAGTTGATTGCTTTCCTGATTGGGATAAATCTCAACAATAGTTACCAGAAGACAGACATATAAGCCTGAACTTCACTTTGACACTCTTAATATATAGTCAGTATAGTCTGAGTTTGGACCACAACCATTTTTTTACATATCTGGATGATGTTTCAAAGGGGTGGCGGGGTAGGTATGGGTCCTAACCATGGGTCTGCTTCCCTCTATTTACACTACTGTTTCCAACAAAGATTCCAGGTTGGCTATTCCTGTTCTCTTTAGTGGAATGAAATGCAAGAAAATGAATGTGTCATCGGTGTAACTATTCTGCTGTGTTGTTAGAGACATAATTCTAATTTATTTTAGCTATTCAGTGCATTAAATTGCAAGCAGAAATTAATTAAATGTATCCAGTGTTATCATGACTGGAATTTGACCACTGGTGAAGGTTGGGCACTTGTGCCAGGAGCAACCCACCCCCATAACATACAGGTAAAAAATACAGGTATGTGTTTAACTATTGACCAATAAATGTATGTGTGCTGAATGGTTGCTATAGGTGAGTAGACTTGTAATGACTGTTCAACCTTTTATTACATTTCCCCTGTAGGCTTCACTGGGGCAGCAACTTTTAATATGGTAAAATGTTGTAATATAAATGTTTAGTAATAGTTAATGCAGATATTTAATTCGGATAACAGTTGTAAGGGAAATGCCCTAGTGGGTGGAGAATAGTAAGTTATAAAAAAGGAGGTTTCAGGCAGGGATTGAGGTGTCATGGGAAGAGAAATGAGCAGCAGGCTCTGCAACAGTAGAGTCATCTCTTGGAAGAGCTACTGAGCCTAGATAGAGTGCGGTCTATTGGTATAACCGTATGCTCAAGGATATGTAAGATAGCTAGGTGACTAGCATGGACAGCTATGGCAACAACTAGGAGTGGGTATAGTCTTCCCAGCCGGAAACCCGCCAGGCAGGGCTGAAGAGGAGAGGCTGATCCAGATAGAGCTGTCCAGGGCCCAAGAGGGGGTTCCTGCGATCGTGAGTCCCCCTGGCAGGGTGCAGTTACGGGAAGAGTCATATGAGTAAAGCCAGGAGATTGGGCCCTGTGAATGTGCTGCTGTTCCGTTGAAGGCCGTGACAAATAAAGAGAATGTTTTTGACTATAACTTTCTGCATCATATGTATTTACTGGAGGCTTTCCCCCACACCAAAGGTCGGCGGTATGTTGTTGGTTAGTACGGGCAAGGCATAGGAGATTGCCTCCGTTACAAACTGTAAACTGATGTATAGTCTCTGTAAAGCACTGCGGAATCTGTTAGCACAATGTAAATAAAGGAAAATAATAATGAGTTTGAATTAATAATATGTCTATATTTCACCACAAAGGTTATGTTATTCCCTGTGTAATGTCAAACTGGTTGGAGTAGAATTACATATCCTTTTTGCTGAAATAAACAGTAGTCATTTTTCATTAGCTTTTGTTTTTCATTAGCTTTTGTCTTAAATATAAAAGCTAGGAATGTTTCCTCAGATTTATGTCCAATGTCCAGGGCTCTGCTTCCTACACGATAGCACTATTCTTTTGTTAAAGAATTTGTTCTAGGGCACTTTAACCTAGTGCTTTGCTTTAAACAAATACAGTAGATGTTTTTTTTTGATTAAGTCTAGGGATTTAATCAGTGAATGAAGAATTCCCTTGAGGCAAGGCTGAACGTTTAACAATGCTTAATCAATGTGCTCACTGATACAGGAATAGAGATTTCTCTTTGGAGATAAAAGGCTTCTAAAGACACCATTGCTAGAATGTATGTTCATTGATCAACTTTATAGAAATACTTAGTAGGGATGCACCGAATCCAGGATTCGGTTTGGTATTCGACCATTTTAAACAGGATTCGGCAGAATCCTTGTGCCTGGCCAAACCGAATCCTTAAAATCATGTGACTTTTCTTTACAAAACAAGGAAGTAAAAGATTTTTAGCTGTGCACTTTGTGCACGCCTCTCTTTTTCCCTCCCGCTCCCTGATTTGCATATGTAGATTAGGGTTCGGATTCTTTCACAAAGGATTCGGCCGAATCCAAAAAAGTGAATTCGGTGCATCCATAATACTTAGTGATTTATTTTAAACTGATAAGTTACATTTATTCAAATTGATATGCTCTGAATCTACCGTTTTTGAAATTATTCAAATTTTCCACTAAAGTTTTGGCCAAACAGTTAACTGAATTCAAAGGTTTCTTTACATACTCATTTGTGAGCAAAAATCAGCCTAAAAAATCTATTTGACTTTAGCTGTTTATTGTTTCAAATGATTAAAGGTATGGGACCTGGGTTTTATGGATATGTAATTTGGATCACCAGTCTACTAAAAAAAATCTATCAAACATTAATTAAACCCAATAGGATTATTTTGCCTCCAGTAAGATTAATTATATCTTAACTAGTGTTTTATTAATACAGAGAAAAAGAAAATGATTATTTTTTTAAATATAACGTATTTGTTTAAAATGAAGGCTATGGGATACGGCCTTCGTGAAATTCGGAGCTTTCTGTATAACATGTTTCCGAATAATGGATCTCGTACCTTAATATTCATCCATCTCCATCTTTGGGTGGGGATGTGTGTGTGTGTGTGTGTGTATGTATATATCTATCTATATATCTATATCTTTTTATGTTTATACGTGCTTGTGGTTTAGCTATTTTTATGCACGCGATATTGGACTTTAATTACATGACGTGAGCACGATTTATACGTGAATGCTTAGTGGGTATATGGCCACATGGGGGGTTGGGGTTATTCACATAAATAATTAATATTGATTTAGCTAATATGACCTTTTATGGTTAAACCTTATAGACAACTAATTTGTATATATACACTAAATTCTTTTATACACCAACCTTGGGTTATATTTAATAAATGATTTATACCAGTATTGGGTTCCAATACAGCTTGGCTCAAATATGCCCTGACTGGGTTGTCCTAACACCATGAATAGAGTTGACCATCAAGTTTGTTTTTGAAGGGTTAATACCAGTTTGTGGGGGTTAATTACCATATGAGAGGAGTTAATGTTTCTTATCCAAAGGGTGGGGCCTGTTGCATGTTTCTGTCCTAAAGTGTGGGTTATATCAGTTATATTACATTTCATAAGGGCTTTATGTATGAAAATTGAGGGTGTTCACTTTAACAAAGACCTATAATCTTATCTCTGTTTTAGATACTAATTGTAACATTAAACTTTTAAATGATTAGCTCCACCTATGGTAGCAGTTAATAGCCAAAATAGCAACAGAATGTTACTTAGTATTTTATTTTTTAACTATTTTGATTAACAATGTATATTGTAGGAGAGGTTGAGTTTAAATGTTAGTGAGTTTTTGTTATTATTAAAAGTGATATACCGAATGAGTGTATAGTTTTTAAATATGTGTATGCTAATTATGTTACGCATACTGACGATTGTGCTGACACGTCTTTCCCAATCTGACCTTTTCCCGCCATTCTGTGTATTTAAGACATTTCTGTAATATCCCTCAGTACTTTGAGAAAGGCCTCTGTAGAGGTCGAAACGTCAGTCTCCTTTGTGAATAAAATTTTTTAGTTTCTTAAATCCTGAGAGTGCGGACCTTATTCTGTATGATATTGTATCTATATATCTATCTCTATATCTCTCTCTCTCTCTCTCTCTCTCTCTCTCTCTCTCTCTCTCTCTCTCTCTCTCTCAATCTCTAATCGTAATCTCAATCTCTAATCGTAATCTCAATCTCTAATCGTAATCTCAAATCTCTAATCTCTCTCTTGCAATATATGGGGATATTCAAAGTCGCCTTGGAGTTCCATGACCTGTATAAAAACGTCTTTCTGCCTTGTGCTTTTATATGGTCATGGAACTCCTCGGTAACTTATAATATCCTTATATTTTACATGAGGGTTTACTTTATTCACTATATTAAGTGTTATGTATATATTATGTGTTAATGTATTATATTTTATGCAGTTGGTTACATATTGTGCATATTGCAGTTCTGCATTTTTTGCATTCACATTCCTGCATCTACTCTCATCTATAAAGAAGGGTTGTATGCAGGATGTGCTTATCTCTCTCCCTCTTTCCAGTGATCAGTATAAAATAACTAAAATTTCAATTTATTGGGTATAAATACGAATTTATGTATTTCTCATTATTGTAATGTATTTTGTTGCAGTCTGCTGGGCCTTGCAGTCTGTGTTTTTGTGGTCAGACCAAAGAAGAGGATAAAGCTACTGAAAAGTGCAAGAAGGAAAACGGAGAGAAGCCAAAAGTGCCCAAAATATTTTTCGGTACACGTACACATAAGCAGATCGCCCAGATAACAAGAGAACTAAGGAGGACAGCTTACTCAAGTGTTCGCATGACCATACTGTCAAGTAGGGAACACACCTGTGTTCACCCGGATATTCACTCAAACAGGAATGAAAGGTGCAAGGAACTTCTAGAAGCAAAGGATGTAAGTTAACTGTTCATTTTGAAATGTGACCGATCCTTTATTTGTGTATTGATGCCTTAAATATCACTTTCCAAACTGGCAAATACATACTTATCTGCATAATGCTGCCCATGTAGTAGGCTGGTTATCTGAAATACCTTTGCAAACTGAATTATATTAAATCATGCCATACAAAGAAGTTGCTGGGGGCCCTAGGTAGGCTGGAGGCTATAAACATTCTCTTAAGGGTGCTATGCATCTCCTGGGTGTTAATTCCAACTGAATTCACATGTTCATCTTGCAGAAATGCAGATTTGGTTACATTAGAACTAAACTGAAATTTTCAGTAATCAGGTTGGTGCCGTAGGAATAACTAAAGCAAGTGTCTGACTAGATGTTTTACAGCTTTGGTAACACAAGAAATGCAGCAGAATAATCCCTGTGGCATATAGGGCATATTCCTTGCCAACTGAAAAGCACCTGTAAGTGCCCGAACAGTCTGTCATTTAGTTAAATGTGTTTGGGCTTTGTATACACGTAATGAAGACTCGCATATCGATAATAGAGCGAATGTCAAGGTTCTCTTATTCTGTAATTAGCATTGTTTTAGCTTACATACCACTGGTTTCATTCTTCTCAGTGTTTGAAAGGAATGCGCAGCACCCAATTAAAAAAAAGATTTTATATTAATTTTAGTATTTTACACTTGAACTTTTGTTTGCAAATGATCATATTTTTTTAGTTGTATTTGAACACATAACCTGAAAGGCCAACACATTAAATACTGTACAATATGAACTAAATTAGGTACAATGTATAATTATATGCATGTTAGCAATATTTATGCATAAATGCAGTTATGGTTTATGGAAGTGCATTTGTGCCAAGGATAGGAAAAGATGTTTTCTTTCTTTTCATTGCTTTAGAAGTTGTTTTTAAGTGTTACCTCTATACACACAAAGGGGAACTGCAGCTTTAGCAGGTTTTTATTTCATCCCTTTCGGTACAAGTTAGATCCAGTTACATCTGTAGCAAGGGTGTCAGATAGCCTCCTTGGTGGATGCTCATGTGTCAATGCTAATACATTTTACATTTGTAATCTCACCTCTGAAGAATCTTATGCCGGCCATCAAGTAATAATTTCCACCTGCCCATGTTCTCCATTCCAGCTGGCATCAGTTTTCATGTGAAGCCATCTTATGGTCATCTGGCATCAGCATTGTACTATACGGTGCTAGTTAATACACTTGTATCTCTGTCAGTGAGGGAAAACGGTTGGAAAATGCAGCTGCACGTTAAACAACAACTACTAATAAAGCAAATATAAGTGTATGAATGCAGTAAATTTGTAAAACTGATATCAACTATCTTTATTGTTGAACGGTAATGTATTGAAATGTTTTACCACAAAGTATAATTTATAAATGAGAATGAAAACATTTTTTAGCTCAAAAATGGTCAACTATTTATTCTGAATCAGAATTTATGTAGGAGGGCATTGGTTAATGGATAACATGTGAACACAGTTCAGTGGCATTAAGATAATCTGGGCCTTCAAATGAGACTTGTGTATGTTTTGTTACATATAAATAATATTCCAGACAGTTTCTACTGCTATGCCATTAGCTATTTTACCTCTTACTTAACCTGCTATGAAATTGGCCAGAGCCAGGTAAAAAAGTGCCAGGTGAAAAAGTGAATAGGAGCCAGTCTATCCAAACTGTTGCATCCATTAAACTCTCTGTCCCTTTTGATTGGCTAATCTGATACACTCTTTGACCAGCGTATGGCCACTATCGGAAAATGCCTATGGGAAAACAATAGAGCAAATGACTTATATCAGACACAGGCAACTAGCTTGGCCTTGTTTAAAGGGGTCATGTTAAGACTGTGTTTGCATGTTAGAGGAGATCTCCATGTTTTAACGTTAGATACTGACCTTAAAATAGCACATACCAGTCCTTCTAGCTGTGGCAGCTTATTACTTTTTCCAAAGGGCAGAGTATTCAGCCTCACTCAGCACATAGTGAATTGGCGGTAGATATTGAGATCTTTGCTATTAGTCAGCTGACTAGTGCCTTGGTGCTTTCAGCACTTAAGAGATCTAACATTGTAAGACTGTGTAATGGCCACCATTATGGTTTTTTGGTCCTTCTAGTTCCACTGCCCATGTGGTGACTACCTTGCAAGTTACCTATTCCTGTAAAGTGCAGAGCTCAATGCTGTTAACTCTGAGCCCTGGCTACTATTGTGCACGTTGGCTTGTTTTACAACCATTCCTGTGATCTTTAAATGCTTCAGTTATGAGCAAAATTGACTGTTCTTTATTCCCCCTCTTGATTTGTCTTTTCAAGTGGGGAACTCGGCGTGAGTACATTTGATTGATGACTACTGCACTGGGTGGTTAATTTGAGAGTAAGCAAGTTACACAGCCCCATATTTCTACTGCATATCAACTCAGGATCTGGATATCCATGCATGTGAAGATGTGGAGTAATGGTTTAATTGGCAGACATGGGGACGTGTCTGGTTTTCAGGAGGGTGAAGTGTAATAGGTTAAAGTGTTAATGGTTTAAAACAAATGTTAAGTAATGGTTAAAAAGGAGGAATTCACCGGCACACAAGATGTGCTTTAGCAGGGCAAGCCGGTGAATTCCTTCTTATCCTGTAAGTGAGGTGTCTGATCCCTCTACCACTGAGCACCAAGAGAAGAAATTTAGGGTGTGTAAGGTGTGAGGTGATCTCCAACCTTATTTGGAAGTAATGGTATAATAATATTTATGCTGGAGACGTAATTATGTTGCAAATTGACGATCAGTACAGCTACATTTTGCATGTAAATAGATTTTCTGCTAGGCTTTTTTTCACAAAAGTTTACTAAAATTCTTATGATGGAATAGTGGGTAAAGAAAAAAAACAAATGCATGCTGGAAAAAGAAAAACAAAGGCTGAAATTCATTGGCGTATTAACACTGGACTGCACATTTTAAAAAATGCAACATAAAAACACCACGTGAGACCTCAAGGCTGTTTATTCTGGGAATTAAGAAATGATTCGGCTACACGCAAATATATGCGGCCTACTTTTGTGCTCTTAAATATCAGGTCTACAACAACATATAAAAGATATTTTTTGTGAATAAAATATCTTTTCGCACTTGCCTGTTTTTATGGAGCACACGTTTTATTCGAATATTTAACTTCTACAATCTCAAGATCTTGGAATTGGATGTATTTTTAATGAGAGGTAATTAAGCTGTCGAATTAGGTGTCTGCCTTTAACAGGACTATGGTAATCAAGTGAGTTGATAAACTGATAGCGGAGAAAAGCCGCATGATAAAGTGTGATAGCTGAGCTGACATCTGTTCAGCAAGGTGGTGTTACAGAGGCATGAGTGATGAGTTTTCTTGTTTTGGCATGGATACAAATCTGAATATCCTTTTCCCTAGCTGAATGAGATAATAGAAGATATTTTTGTATGAAAATTGCCTTTTGAAGAACAACGAGGGGTGGTTTACCCGTACAGATATCCTTCAGCTGTTTATTTGATGCAAAGTTTACTGACATTGCTTAACAGCTGGAACTTAGGCCACATAGCATGCTTCTTTACTATCAGTCAGTGCACACTTGTACAGATCAATGCGTGTTCATGAATATAGTCAAAAAATGCTTTCCTCCAAGTTGTCTACGCTTTCCAAACTTTTCTTCTCTCTTCTCCCAGCTGTCCTGCTACTTGTTTCTGACAGACTGGTGATCAGAACTCTTCCTTTAACCATTCTTCTGATTTCCTTCTTCCTTGTAAAAAGACAGGCTGTGAGTTGATGGTTATAGAGTCTATAAAATAGACCGTATATAGCATGGTTGAACTGCTATTTTATAAAGCAAGTAGAAGACACTGTAATGAATAACTATGAATGCCTCCTCTAAGCAAGCAAGAAAATGACTAGAACTTTCACAATTGAAGTAATCTATTCTAATGTTACTTTACTCGCCTATTTGAAATAGGCCTATACTACTCCAAATGCCAAGTACTCCAAGATCAAGATTACTTCAGTGTCCAACTGGAAATTCAAGTCATACAGATATGGTACCTGTTATCCAGAATGCTCGGGACCTGTGGTTTTCCGGATCGTGGATGTTTCCGTAATTTGGATCTTCATAACTTAAGTCTACTAGAAAATTATGTAAAAATTAAATAAATCCAACAGGCTGGTTTTGCTTCCAATAAGGATTAATTATATCTTAGATCTGATCAAGTACATCCTGCTGTATAACTTTGCTCAAGCTTGAATAGCAAATGTGTTTCAACACAGTAATTCTAGTTTTTAATGGTGTATTCATAGAAAGCTTTGACAGATTGAACAGCATAAATAAAAAAGATCATCTTAACCATATTCATCATCTGAACTATGTTTTATACATAGATAACATTTCTTTGAGAAACCGCACAATAGTTCTCTGAAAATTTCAAGTTTTCAGTGTGGAAATTATGTATCTTGGATATGGTTTTCTAAAATGAGCGTTTTTTTCCTTTCTTTTTATTTTTTTAAGGGGCACTCATGTCGCTTTTATCATGGAGTTCACAAAATGAATGAGCAAAGTTTGCTGCAATACAGACATGGCATTGATAAGGCTTGGGACATAGAAGAACTGGTTGGATTGGGCAAAAGGCTACGTGCATGTGCTTACTTTGCTGCCCGGGAGTTGATGCAGGGTGCTGATATTGTTTTCTGCCCATACAATTACCTTTTAGATTCTCAAATCAGGGAGAGCGTAAGTATTTTGAGTTCCTCTTCTACCTCTATTATATAATGAACCAATTTTTCTTATATGTTTTATATTGATTTTACAGTTATTTTCATATTTGTAAATATCCCTATTTAAACTGTGAATGGTCTTGTTCCACTGCTTACTCAGCTGATAAAAATGAATGTATAGCGTTTCATGTATAGCATTTTCAATTTTTGACTTAGATGGAAATTTGCTTGGAGAATCAAGTGGTTATCCTAGACGAAGCCCACAATATTGAAGACTGTGCCCGTGAATCGGCAAGTTTTAGCTGCAGTGATGAGCAGCTGATGTATGCTCGAGATGAGATTGATAGCATGGTGAATCATGGCATCCGAGTTAGTGACCACGAGCCTCTAAGGGCTGTGTGCTACAGTTTAACCAAGTATGTATGCTATTGATTTCATACTGACAAATGAATGGCACATTCATAATGTTTACCTCAAACACACTAAAACAGATTTCTCTTTTCTGCCAACACTAGTATGTTAGTTGTGTGCATTTTACATAAGTGAATCGAAGGTTATTGCCTGCAGAGGATTTCTTTTTCCATGAAACATCCACAGCAATCACAATTTCCAATTGGCCTACAAACACTCAGTTGCACTCTGTCAAACAGCAGGTTTAACTGTTACATATGTTGTCCTACAGAATTTTCTGTAACTTCTGATTAGTTAATGCCCATACACATATTCACGTTAAACCTGGACAGATTACTCTAACTCAGGGGCGATCCTGGCCCCTCCGCCGCCTGAGGCAGCAGCAGTTGCTGCTGCCCCCCATCCCCCGGAAATTTGCTCTTAAAGTACCAGGAGCAGCAATTTTGCTGCCCCTGGTACCTAGTGGGGCGCTGCTGCCTGAGGCGACAGCCTCAACTCGCCTCATTGGCGAAGCACCCCTGCTCTAACTCTTGAAATGTACATGTCAGATTAAGGGATCCTTTAGTAATACTGGGCTAGTAGGGCATGTAAACCAGTCCGTGATTAGGTTTGTTTAGCCATCTGCAAACAAACAATAAATGCAACATTGGTTGATTGCATAAGTAACTGCACAGGTACTACTTTTTAAAGTTATTACATTAAGTAAAGGAGGTTTTGAATAGTGACATTTTCTTTTCACAAACCTTTCAAAACCAGGGAAAAGGAATGCCAAGTGTCCATTAACGCTGCCATTTCTAGCACTTCTACAATTTCTAGAACTATTACATTGTTTTATACAATGGCATGCTTCTTATTAACCTGTAACTGACTTATTTTGCAGCTGGATAAGACAATGTTCTGATCAGCTAGTAGAAAGAGAATATGAAGCATCCTGCAAAGTGTGGAATGGTAAAGAAATTCTCTCAATTTTTCATGACATGGGCATAACAAATGCAACCTTTCCTCTGCTGAAAGTAAGTATGCATTTATTTATGAAAAAATCATATGAAACATTTGGTGACAAATACATTACATTATGAGCTAGTTAAGATAAACCTTGTACGACAATAGACTTTGGCGGCTGAGACTACATGGAGAGCTGACAGAGGAAAATGGCACGGTTGAGCGTATGCCACAGATGTAGGAGTGCACATACAGAACAAAGTCCTTATGTACACAATAGGTGCACATCAATAATTGTGCATACCTTGCAGGAGGGGTCATTACAAACTACAGACAAACATTTTTTTTTTTTTTTAATGTATGAAACAAACTCTTGACTGGATCTGAAAGAATGAACTTGTGCCCTGGAGTGCTGTTAACTATATTTCAGAATCTAAAATTAAAAAATTGTATCAACGTAATTTTAATTTTATATTATTGTACCCTGTACAGGGATTAGTGGGTGTTGGTGTTAATTATATGATTATATCCATTCCATTTTGTCTGTATTCCAATGGCAAACAATTGAAGCTGAATTTTATTTTTCTGCTGTGTAGCTTACTGGCTTTTTTTTTAAATAGGTTAATCTTGCTGCTGTGGTTGAAAAAGAAGAGAAGATAACTATGTTCCATGGGCAGGAAAATGTAATTAAAATTCCTACACTCAGTCCACAATCACAGATGGTTTTAAAGGGCCTGTTTCTGGTTTTGGACTACCTCTTTCGTCAGAATAACAGGTTTGTAAAAGATTGCAGAAGTCATCTATGAGTAACGTACACTTATTATATTATTCTGCATACAGTACAACAGTCCCACAACAGTATACACTTAGTTGCACAAAGCTTGTGAATCTAAAAATGTTCTTAGCTAGATTATACATGGTAACCTTTTGGTAACCCGTGAAATCCTGTTTCTAAGCAGAGTTAGATGGGAGGTAAAACACGGTAAAGTGTAATCAACAATGTTTAAACCATTCGATTATTTGCTCTTATAATTCAAATTTCTGTTAACCTCTTTGTAAACTGTCCTTTTTAGTTTGGAAAACCTACCAAAATTATTTGGCAGAAAAGCTAGGGTGCTGCACTACAGGGGACAAGTAAAAAGACGTATTTTACAAAGTTTACATTTCCACATGGAATAGTCTCCTACTCTACCAAGGTGCAGTGCTGACAATATTAAGTCAAAAGAATTTGCCTGCAAAAAGGCTATCAAAAAAACAGTATCGATATTTTCATAGAGATTATTATTAACTGAAAATAAAATTATTTAATAGGATTGTGGACAACTGCCTTGACTACCATTTCTAGGGTAACGTTTCCCATAAAAGTTGATACACAGCATTGCGGCTCCGTCGCTCAAAATACAGCTGGCTAATACAATTTTATCAATTACAAGTTGTAGAAGCTGGACAGTCAAAAATACTAGAAAGAATTATACCTACATTTTGTAACACATTACAGAAAAATAATATAAAATTGACTCCTATATAAAAGACCTTTTATTAATATTTTTTTTTAAAATAAAGTAAAATCTATTTGTTTTTCCTTATTGTCCAGGTTTGCAGAAGATTATAGAGTTGCCCTTCAGCAATCATATACATGGACAAACAGACCAGATATTCCAGATGAAAATGGATTTTTTGCAAGACCTAGAAGCAGGAGAAGTATTCGACAAAAGATTATGGTCTACACTCTGAATTTCTGGTGTCTAAATCCAGCTGTGGTAATGTGTACTTCATTAAAACAAAGACTCTTAGGTTGATTCTTTAAGATGTCTGTACATAAACAACAGTAAAGTTTTTGACAGATGTCAATTTATGGAGTATTTTTCTCCAAAGGATGCGTGAATATACTACAGTACACAAGTCACTGTCTAGCTCTTTCTCTGTTGGCCCACTAACATTCTACATGTTTATGGACTGGATTATATTGATATGATGATGTTGTGCACAGCAGCCTATAGCACCCATGATCAAAAATTCTTCGAGAGTCACATCCAGTTAACAGCTCTGAACTTTAGGACTGTAGGGATGTTTCCCTAGGGTTCACATTGTGTCACTGTACAGTGCCTTGCAAAAGTATTCACCCTTGGCATTTTTCATGTTTTGTTACCTCACAACCTGGAATTAAAATGGATTGTTTGAGGGTTTGCACCATTTCATTTAGAGAACATGCCTACAACTTTGATGTTTTTTTTTTTTTTATTGTGAAGCAAACATCAAATAACAGAAATCTTCAGCGTGCATAACTGTTCACCCCCTTAAAGTTAGTACATTGTAGAGCGACCTTTTGCTGCAATTACAGCTGCAAGTTGCTTTGGATAAGTCTCTATGAGCTTGCCACTGGGATCTTTGCCCATTTCTTAAGGCAAAACTGCTCCAGCTCTTCATGTTGGATGGTTTTCGCTCATGAAAACCATCCAACATTATGGTTTTCATAGATTCTCAATTGGATCGAGGTCTGAACTTTGACTAGGCCATTCCAACACATTTAAATGTTTCCCCTTAAACCATTCGAGTGTTGCTTTAGCGGTATTCTTTGGGTCATTGTCCTGCTTCAAGGTAAACCTCTGTACCAGTCTCCAATCACAGGCAGACTGACACAGGTTTTGCTCAAGAATATCCCTGTATTTACCACCGTCCATCTTTCCCTTGGCTCGGACCAGTTTTTCCCAGTTCCTACTGCTGAAAAACATCCCCACAGCATGATGCTGCCACCACCATTTTTCACTCTGGTGATGGTGTTCTTGGGGTGATGGAATGTGTTGGGTTTGCACCAGACATAGCATTTTCCTTGGTGGCCGAAAAGTTACATTTTAGTGTCATCTGACCAGAGCACCTTTCTCCATACATTTGGGGAGTCGACCACATGCATTTGGCAAACTCAAAACGTGCCTTCTTATTTTCAACTTTAAGTAATGGCTTTTTTCTGGCCACTATTTCATAAAGCCCAGCTCTATGGAGTATATGGCTTATTGTGGTCCTATGGACAGATACTCCAGTCTCTGCTGTGGAACTCTGCAACTCCTTCAGCATTACCTTTGGTCTCGGTTGCCTCTCTCCTTGCCTGGTCTGTGAGTTTTGGTGGGTGGCCCTCTCTTGGCAGTTTTTTTGTGGTACCATGTTCTTTCCATTTGAAGATGATGGATTTGATGGTGCTCTGGGGGAGCATCAAAGATTTTGATATTTTTTTATAGTCCAACCCTGACTTGTACTTCTCAGCAACTTTGTCCCTGACTTGTTAGGAGAGCTCATTGGTCTTCATGGTGTGATGCCTCTTGCTTAGTGGTGTTGCAGCCTCTGGGGCCTTTCAGAAAAGGTGTGTTTATACTGACAGATCATGTAACAAAATAGGTAAAAAGCCAAGGGGGAAAATACTTTTGCAAGGCATTGTATGTAGTACGTCTTAGAGTGGTCATGATAGATTTCCCTGTCTCCTGCTATGTTCTGCCTTCCCTATGTGTGCCATACTCTGCCTGCCCTATGCTCCCTGTGTGTACCATACTCTGCCTGCCCTATGCTCCATGTGTGCCAAACTCTGCCTGTGGAACATAAGCCTGGTAGGTTCTGGGGTTTGTTAGCATTTGAAAATTGCTGTTAGGGGCCCCTAAGGTGTTTAATCATGTGCTGGGGTGGAGGGATGCTGTGTTGTCCACAGGAGAGTATAAGGCATATATAATTAAAGGTATGTCTTAATGTGACAACTTTTTTCATATATGAGTGATAAGTAATATCCCTGCAGTGAGCACCAACCACTTGTTTTTTTTGGTGTGCTACAAATGCTTCAATGGTTCTTAACAATAATGCCTTTGTATATACATTTTCTTATAGCTGCATTTTCCAATAAATATTTCCTTTAAATATGTATGTTTATGTGCCCATTGTGCAAATGATAGCCGTATAGGTACTGTAAAATGTGCAGCAATAACAGTTCTGTTCTTATTATTTCAGGCATTCTCAGATCTAAGCAGCAATGCTCGCACTATTGTCTTAACATCAGGAACTTTGTCTCCAATGGGATCATTTTCATCTGAACTTGGAGTTAAGTTTTCAATACAGCTTGAGGCAAACCACGTGATTCATAAATCCCAGGTGAACCCTCTCTCTCTCGTTGTAGATTTACTGTGACGTTACCCAGACGACATGCACATGTTAATGCAAATATATGAAAACAACTAAATGGAATTGGAGTTTTCCTAGAGTCTGCTTCACTATGGCTGAGATTTTTTCTCGAACACACGTTACACTTATAAATTAATAATAAACATAAATACAGATTACTCCAGGTCTTGTGAAACACAAACCAGTCAGCTGACTTTTTTCAAACAGCAGCCCAAAAAATGCTTCATACTGAAATTATACTTGGCTCCTAAGAGTGTTAAGAGCTGAAGCAAACTTTGTACATATACTTTACATTGACCCTTTGGAATTCTTTAAATAAGTCTGCTTAAGAAACCTGTAAAAATGATTTGAGTTTTATAGTATAGTAAAACTTGCCAAGTTGGTGATAATTAGTAATGGGTCGAATCTGACCCATTTGCTTTGCCGAAAATTTGCAGAAATGCAATAAAGTCTATGGGCGACAAATTGCGTGACAATTTTTTTCATCCATTAGAGTCTATATGTGTCATTATTGTGGCGAAACTCTGAGAAAAAATTCGCTCATCACTAGTGCTAATCTTTGAAAGATCAGGCTTCCAGTCATACCCTTTCAGACATAGCAGCATTCAATATTTTATAGATAAGTATCTTTCTGTTTTTGCTCATCTCTACTAAGGGGTTTTGGAGTCCCCCTGAAAAGCCCACCTAGTAACAGGACAATACCTATGCTCATAAACAAGTAAATCTAAGAATATTGAACTGATACAGCAAATATAATGTTTTTTTCCTGATCATGTCATCAGTATAGAAAACTCTAGCTACCCAGGCCTGTAAAAATGATGGGTTTTCTTTGATAATATAAGTATAAAGTTATCAATTTGAACGTTTTTTTTTTTTTATTAGATGTAGATTGGAACCTCACACTTATAGAAATACACGCATATATATATTGTAACCGTTTGAGGTAACAGGGTCGTCGTCTCCTGGGGGTAGACGGGTGCACAGCAGTATTGGAGTCCACGCAAACAACACAAAACTGGCTGGTAATGTGCAACTGGCTGCAACCAGTTTTATTTGTCTGGTTGGCAGGAAGACATGAATCAAAACAAACAAAAACGAAAATAAAACCTTGCCTGTCCGGCACTAACTAAACAATTAGCTTCTAACTAAGTGAGGATACAACATCCAGCACCTAACAGAAAACAGTATTTGTGGCACAGCACGTACTCACATGAATCTGGCTCTCTAACAGGCCTGAACTGCCTGCTTTTTTTTCCCCAGGATTGAGAGAGAGACACACACAATCCCTTCCCTACTTAAGGAGAGAAAACACCTGTTCCTCTCTCAGGTGTTGGGGAAACCCGGACTGTCCATCTGGAATCGGATCACGCCCAACACTCTCGTAAACCGAGACCTTTTTCCGGCTATTACAGCTAGCCACAGACCCGTTAAAAAATGTACATTTACCTGGTTGCTTAAAAACAGTATGACAAAAATCTGGATGATACATACACCCCTTCAACCAATTTCCCAGCATTTCTGCTACAATATATACTTTGTTTCATAGAGAAACAAAGAACAAATTGTGCTCTATGGACAAATTTATAATAAAAACTCTTTTGCGGAAGTAGGCTGAAAATAAATGAGTAAAGTGAATGGTCTCATCTGGGACATTACCCTCTCTCTTCATCTGATGTGTTATGATTTTAAATGAACATAAAATGGTTTTGGAGTTATTATACATTTTTGCCTAGTACACCAGTTCCCCCCCTTCCTATGTGATAGATTTCTCTTGTCTTAAAGTTCTTTCAACACAATTTACAAAGGGTCATAATAACGGCCCGTAAGTGCTTGCAGATTTTCGAATGATTTATTCCATTAGCAGTCTACGAATATATTTTAGATATATAAAATAATATATTACCCTTTTATAAGGTTACTGAGGTTACTGCTAGAATTGGCCATCCTTTCTTTCTTTTTTTTTTTTTTTTTTAAGGCTTAATTTAACATTTAAATGAGATGACAAAAAAAAACAAACAAACAAAACAGAAACAACAACAAAAAGGAAGATAGTCAAGGGGAGTGAGCAATGTCATTCCATATCACAAATTACAGATTGGTAAGGCACAAGATATATAAGTCATCAGGCAGAGAATCAGAATCAAGGTCTAAGTAAGGTCACCTTTCCTATATGTGTAAGCGCTGGTTTAACCTGGCTGAGTGCAAACATTGGAATTAGAATTGGCCATCCTTTTTAACTAATTTTGCAATGTTTTTCAGGAAATCTGAATTTGAACTCTCATTTAACATTTTTGTGATTCTTTTTATTCCTTTCTACTTATATGTGACATTTCAATATCATAGGTGTGGGTTGGTACTGTCGGGGCTGGTCCTAAGGGTCGAAAGCTTTGTGCAACATTTCAGCACACAGAGACCTTTGATTTTCAGGATGAGATTGGGGCCCTCCTTCTCTCTGTGTGCCAGACAGTGAGCCATGGAATACTGTGCTTTCTGCCATCTTACAAGGTAAGAAATTGACAAAATTAAGCTCATGTACAATATTATGCTTATCATGTTTCAAGTTTCCTTATTCAAGTTTTCTTGAATTTTTATATTTGATCAAGTTAATCATGGATTAATTTCTGATAAAGCTGGATTTTCTTAAAAACAGCATTACTTTATATTAAAGGCACTTAGGCAGTACTTCACTGCAATCTTAATCAGAGCAGATTGGTGATACATGTACAACAAATCCTGACACCTTTCATGCCCATCTTGGGTGCACTTCATCAGAGGTGACGTGTTTCCTCTCTCTTATCCATGTATACCTATAATGCACCACATGTAACTAAGTTAGCAGAATTTTCTATTAGCGATAACCACCATAAATACACAGATTATTATATTCAATTTTCAGAGATGATACCGTCTGCCATTCTAATGTTTAAAGTATTTATCCAAAATACCTATCTCAGGTCCCGGAGCTTATTAATGTCTTCACCTCTTAAACCAATTCTTACATCTTCTATACCTTGGAATTCAATATAATTAAAATCTCCATTATGTCTTTTATTTATATACTTGTCTCTTCTTGCTTTCATTATGTTCACTATTACTATATTTAAATCTTATAGCAAAAGATTTGGCTTTGTTTATTCAGAACTCATTTTTTATTTAAACAAATGAATTGACATGATGGGTAAAAAGTACAAGTAAAAGGAAAACAAGAATTCTTAGGCAGAATGCAAGTCCCATGTATGAAACACAAGTCCCGTGTATGAAACACAAGTCCCGTGTATGAAACACAAGTCCCGTGTATGAAACACAAGTCCCGTGTATGAAACACAAGTCCCGTGTATGAAACACAAGTCCCGTGTATGAAACACAAGTCCCGTGTATGAAACACAAGTCCCGTGTATGAAACACAAGTCCCGTGTATGAAACACAAGTCCCGTGTATGAAACACAAGTCCCGTGTATGAAACACAAGTCCCGTGTATGAAACACAAGTCCCGTGTATGAAACACAAGTCCCGTGTATGAAACACAAGTCCCGTGTATGAAACACAAGTCCCGTGTATGAAACACAAGTCCCGTGTATGAAACACAAGTCCCGTGTATGAAACACAAGTCCCGTGTATGAAACACAAGTCCCGTGTATGAAACACAAGTCCCGTGTATGAAACACAAGTCCCATGTATGCAGACATACGGTATATTGCTCCTGTAAGAGAACCATTGAATGCACTGTTCTGCCAACTGCTTCACTACGGGATAAAAATAGGGACAGATCTGACTCATGGATCAAACATGGAGTAGCTACATTTTCCCTATTTGCCCTGCTTAACTCAAGAATTAACAAGGAAGAGATGAAGTGGCCAATGGAAGTCAGTAAAAAGGTTCTGTTATTCTTAGAGGGCTTAAGTTCTCCTTTAAAGGGCGGTTCACCTTCAGGTTAACTTACTAACTTTCAAAAGAGGGTCTCTGACCCCATCTTAAAACAAATCCTCTGTAAAGCTACACATTTATTCTGACCCCATCTTAAAACAAATCCTCTGTAAAGCTACACATTTATTTTTATTGCTACTTTTTATTACTCATCTTTCGGTTCCGACCCTCCCCTATTAATATTCCATATTCTGAGACAGAGGGGGAGCAGATGGGAGTGTATCGACTGTGTCTCGTGTATCATTAACCTAAAGCTAATGGTCTACCCTCTGTCATGTGAAAGAAGCTTAGACCGAAAATGCTCAAATCTGCATCTCATGCTGAAAACTGCCTGTCACTAGTGGCTTCCACTCATATTAATGACAGGAGCCACAAGCCTATTCCCTTGTGCAACAATCATTTTATATTCAATATCTAATATAAACTGATTTTTTAAAATTCCTTTTCCAGTTGAATATTTAACACAGTTTTGAAGTTTTAAGAAAGTATTTATGGATGTTGCCTTACTTAATCAACCTGTAAGTTCTGCTTAATACTGTGTATTGATATACTGTAAGGCAAAGTTTGTTTTAGGTCTAATGCATGGATGCTAGATCGCAATGGTTGCATTTTTGATAGCTATATTTATGTGGGAATTTGTGACCATGTATGTTGACCATGGAAGTTGTAATCATTTATTGCCATTCTTCTTACATGGCAAGATTATACCTCTGGGCTTTCATATTTCATTTTGTGTCAAGTTTGCATTGGTTTTAATGAGGAAGATAATAGTGGCTATTTAAAGGAGAAGGAAAGGTTAAAACTAAGTAAGCCTTATCAGAAAGGTCCATTTAACTATACCAGTAAATCCCCAAAGTAATGTTGCTCTGAGTCCCCTGTCTAAAGAAACACTGCATTTCTTTCCTTCTATTGTGTACTCATGGGCTTCTGTATCAGACTTCCTGCCTTCAGCTTAAACCTCATTGCCCTGGGCAAGAGCATGCTCAGTTTGCTCCTCTTCCCCCCTCTCTCCCTTCTCTACTGTAATCTGAGCCCAGAGCAGGGAGAGACTCAGGCAGGAAGTGATGTCACACCACATTAATACTGCAGCTCCTATCCTAAACAAACAGAGAGTTTCTAGAGCTTTTTACTCAGGTATGGTAAAACATTCTACACAATAAATATAGCATTCTAGCTTGCACTGTTGCAGCTAATCTATTGGCAATAAAATGCCTCTGTAGCTTTCCTTCTCCTTTAAATATGCTTATACTAACTAGCTGGATTAGAAGTGACTAGTAAAGTTAAATTAAGGTATAGCATGTTTTACGGCTTTCTTGAAAGGAAATAATACAATAAAGTTTACACAAATTCACTTTCCTCGATTTCTAGTTTCACTCTTCATGTTGGTTTCCTAGATGGCCACTAGATGCCATTAGAGGCCACAGATTGGGAAATAACCATTGAAATACAGCTGCCTTAACATTTATTTTACAATGTTCCTGCTAATATCTCATAGGCTTTTCATGCAGAAATGTCCTTTTGTACCTTCTGTGGCAATCTGTGGGAAATAGCCTTCCTATAATCCAGAGCTTTCTGGAAAATGAGGTTGCAGATAGGACCCAATAGCTGAATATGCCATCATGCAAAATTTTCCATGCGCACAACAATTTGTTGTGTTTGCTAATGTCTCTAACTTTGTGCTTGTGTAGAAGAGCACCGTCTTATATTGTACAGCAGTATCTTTAACCACAAAAGGCAAGTGCATACATTTTTGGGTAGCAGTTCTTGCAAAATGTTAGTTTTTTTGTTCTATGCTGCAACATGATCAGCAACTGTGTAATTAGAAGTCTATTAAAATATCTTTTTTTTAAAATATCTTCTGCTATTTTTATAGTAATAGGAACTGTTTCCCTTTAACCCTTTGCCTGCCAAGCACGTACACCGTACGTTCTGGCAGGCAAGGGCTTTAACTGCCAAGCACGTACATTGTACGTGCTTGCAGTTTTACATGCTGTACTCTGCATCAGCGGCTTTAGCCGCCTCTGCAGAGGTTTAGCAGCATTGACAGCCCCCTGGGCAACGAGGCTGGGGGGCTGTCATGTCGGTCCTGCGACTGGATTGTCGCAGGGCCGACCTAAAAGAGGCAGACACAGCAAATCGCGTGTCTGCCTTGCTGCACTGCTTCCTCCTGCTCACCTCGTGTTCCAGCGACGCCCACACACTTCCTGCTTGCTGTAACTCTGCAGATCTCTCTTCTCCAGCTCTTAGATCAGCCAAAAACGGTAAGTGCCCTTTATTTTACACACTTGCATACACCTACCTACCTTATACACACATACACACATATTTTAGTAGTAAAAAAAAAAAAAAAAAAAAACGTTTTTTTTAATTTTTCATTTTCCACTTATATGCACTTATATGCATTTATATACACTTATATGGACTTATATACACACTTATACACTGTCACACAATTCTTGGAAGTGTACACACATGTATACACATTTTATTTTTTTTACTTTTTCATTTCACCAATTTGTGTTTTTTTTACCCATAAAAACTGTTTATTTCAGCAGCGTGACTATTGGATAATCGATTTCGGCCACTAATTATGCTGTCGGTGCAGTTATTTTGTTATTTCATTGATTTGCACAATTTTTGTGGTTTTATTGCAATTTTATCCCTGGATTATTGTTCCTTATGTATCTTTAGTATAGTTTTGCTGTTTGGTGCTTTGGTATATTATTTTACTTAGATTGATCCGTCAGAATATATGCTTTCCAAAAATATATGGTTTTCTGGGGTCTTTTTACAGTTTGGGGGTCTTACGGCACATAACGCACAGTTGGGGTTCTCTTTTCAGCAGCTTAGTTGGCCAGTGTGAAAATTCATATGCACATTTTTCATTTGCGGCCGTACACACCATATACTTTGGTAAATCTATACATATTGGGCATCAAACTATTCAGTAGACCTCTGATGTCCATATTTGGGGTGATTTTTCTTTGTACGTAAAACATTGTGTGAGATAAATGTGGCATACTTCAACATTTTTAGGCGATTTTCAGAAATGTAAAAATCTCTATGTTTATAAAAGTTTTGCAGTTTGGTACTTTGCTGTAGAAAGACGTCTTTATCTTGGTTGTTTTCGTCAGAATGTGTACTTTCCAAAAACATATGGTTTTGGGGGGTCTTTGCTGTTAGGAGGGTCTTGAGGCACATAATATGAAGTCAATGGTCTATGTTTACAGAAGGCGAATCGGCAGCAGAGAAAACTCATATTCACTATTTACATTTGGGGTCCGCACATGCCAGCTGCCTTGGTATATCAATGCATATTGGGCATAAAACTGTTCAGTAGACCCTTGGCATCAGTATTTATGGTGTTTTACAATTGTATGTAAGAAGTTGGGTGAGATAAATGCGGCCAATTGCAATATTTTTAGGCGATTTTCAGAAATGTAAAAACCGTTGCTTTTATCGCCAAATTTAGGAAAGGCTTGCGACTTGGTACTTTGGAGTACAAAGACATGCATACCCAATTTGGATTCGCGGGAATGTGTAATTTCCAAAAATATATGGTTTTCTGGGGCGAACATACTTTTTTCTTACTTTGCCCCCCCCAAAACTATGTAAATGTGTTGATTTTGCAGTACCTGAAATGACAGACCATATGGGGGTCTTCCTTTTGGGGCCCTATATGCCACGTGCTTGGGTACACCTATACATATTGGGCATCAAACTGTTCAGAGGACCCTAGGCTTTCATATTTGGGGTGATATCTCTTGATACCTAAAAGTATGTGGCTTATACGATGCTGCAGGGTAGAAATTTTGAGGTGATTTTTGGAAATGTCGCCAAAATCATCAAATTTAGGAATGGTTTGCGGCTTGGTACTTTGGAGTACAAAGACATCCATACCCAATTTAGATTCGTCGGAATGTGTACTTTCCGAAAATATATGGTTTTCTGGGTTGAAATTACTTTTTTCTGCCTTTGCCCCCCCCCCAAAACGATGTAAATGTGTTGATTTTGCAGTATCTGAATTGACAGACCATATGGGGGTCTTCCTTTTGGGGCCCCTATATGCCACGTGCTTGGGTACACCTATACATATTGGGCATCAAACTGTTCAGAGGACCCTAGGCTTTCATATTTGGGGTGATTTATCTTGATACCTAAAAGTATGTGGGAAATATGATGCTGCAGGTTGGAAATTTTGAGGTGATTTTTGGAAATGTCACCAAAATCCCCAAATTTAGGAATGATTTGCGGCATTGTACTTTGGAGTACAAAGACATGCATACCCAATTTAGATTCGTGGGAATGTGTACTTTCCGAAAATATATGGTTTTCTGGGGTGAACTTACTTTTTTCTACCTTTGTCCCCCCCCCAAACAATGTAAATGTGTTGATTTTGCAGTATCTGAAATGACAGACCAAATGGGGGTCTTCCTTTTGGGGCCCCTGTCTGCCACGTGCTTGGGTACACCTATACATATTGGGCATCAAACTGTTCAGAGGACCCTAGGCTTTCATATTTGGGGTGATTTGTCTTGATACCTAAAAGTATGTGGGTAATACGATGCTGCAGGGTGGAAATTTTGAGGTGATTTTTGGAAATGTCACCAAAATCACCACATTTAGGAATGGTTTGTGGCTTGGTACTTTGGAGTAGAAAGACATGCATACCCAAATTGGATTCAGGGGAATGTGTACTTTACGAAAATATATGGTTTTCTGGGGTGAACTTACTTTTTTCTACCTTTGTCCCCCCCCCCAAACAATGTAAATGTGTTGATTTTGCAGTATCTGAAATGACAGACCAAATGGGGGTCTTCCTTTTGGGGCCCCTGTCTGCCACGTGCTTGGGTACACCTATACATATTGGGCATCAAACTGTTCAGAGGACCCTAGGCTTTCATATTTGGGGTGATATCTCTTGATACCTAAAAGTATGTGGGTAATACGATGCTGCAGGGTAGAAATTTTGAGGTGATTTTTGGAAGTATCACCAAAATCTCCAAATTTAGGAATCGTTTGTGGCTTGGTACTTTGGAGTACAAACACATGCATACCCAATTTAGATTCATGGGAATGTGTACTTTCCGAAAATATATGGTTATCTGGGGTGAACCCACTTTTTCCTACTTTTGACCCCCCCAAAACGATGTAAATGTGTTGATTTTGCAGTACCTGAAATGACAGACCATATGGGGGCCTTCCTTTTGGGGCCCCTGTATGCCACGTGCTTGGGTACACCTATACATATTGGGCATCAAACTGTTCAGAGGACCCTAGGCTTTCATATTTGGGGTGATATCTCTTGATACCTAAAAGTATGTGGGTAATACGATGCTGCAGGGTAGAAATTTTGAGGTGATTTTTGGAAATATCACCAAAATCACCAAATTTAGGAATGGTTTGCAGCTTTGTACTTTGGCGTAGAAAGACATGCATACCCAATTTAGATTCGTGGGAATGTGTACTTTCCAAAAATATATGGTTTTCTGGGGTGAACTTGCTTTTTTCTACTTTTGACCCCCCCAAAACGATGTAAATGTGTTGATTTTGCAGTACCTGAAATGACAGACCATATGGGGGCCTTCCTTTTGGGGCCCCTGTATGCCACGTGCTTGGGTACACCTATACATATTGGGCATCAAACTGTTCAGAGGACCCTAGGCTTTCATATTTGGGGTGATATCTCTTGATACCTAAAAGTATGTGGGTAATACGATGCTGCAGGGTAGAAATTTTGAGGTGATTTTTGGAAGTATCACCAAAATCACCAAATTTAGGAATGATTTGTGGCTTGGTACTTTGGAGTACAAACACATGCATACCCAATTTAGATTCATGGGAATGTGTACTTTCCGAAAATATATGGTTATCTGGGGTGAACCCACTTTTTCCTACTTTTGACCCCCCCAAAACGATGTAAATGTGTTGATTTTGCAGTACCTGAAATGACAGACCATATGGGGGCCTTCCTTTTGGGGCCCCTGTATGCCACGTGCTTGGGTACACCTATACATATTGGGCATCAAACTGTTCAGAGGACCCTAGGCTTTCATATTTGGGGTGATATCTCTTGATACCTAAAAGTATGTGGGTAATACGATGCTGCAGGGTAGAAATTTTGAGGTGATTTTTGGAAATATCACCAAAATCACCAAATTTAGGAATGGTTTGCAGCTTTGTACTTTGGCGTAAAAAGACATGCATACCCAATTTAGATTCGTGGGAATGTGTACTTTCCAAAAATATATGGTTTGCTGGGGTGAACTTGCTTTTTTTTACTTTTGACCCCCCCAAAACGATGTAAATGTGTTGCTTTTGCTGTACCTGAAATGACAGACCATATGGGGGTCTTCCTTTTGGGGCCCCTGTATGCCACATGCTTGGGTACACCTATACATATTGGGCATCAAACTGTTCAGAGGACCCTAGGCTTTCATATTTGGGGTGATTTTGCTTGATACCTAAAAGTATGTGGGTAATACGATGCTGCAGGGTAGAAATTTTGAGGTGATTTTTGGAAGTATCACCAAAATCACCAAATTTAGGAATGATTTGCGGCTTGGTACTTTGGAGTACAAACACATGCATACCCAATTTAGATTCATGGGAATGTGTACTTTCCGAAAATATATGGTTTTCTGGGGTGAACCCACTTTTTTCTACTTTTGACCCCCCCAAAACGATGTAAATGTGTTGATTTTGCAGTACCTGAAATGACAGACCATATGGGGGTCTTCCTTTTGGGGCCCCTGTCTGCCACGTGCTTGGGTACACCTATACATATTGGGCATCAAACTGTTCAGAGGACCCTAGGCTTTCATATTTGGGGTGATTTCTCTTGATACCTAAAAGTATGTGGGTAATACGATGCTGCAGGGTAGAAATTTTGAGGTGATTTTTGGAAATGTCGCCAAAATCACCAAATTTAGGAATCGTTTGCGGCTTGGTACTTTGTAGTACAAAGACATGCATACCCAATTTAGATTCGTGGGAATGTGTACTTTCCGAAAATATATGGTTTTCTGGGATGAACTTATTTTTTTTTACTTTTACCCCACCCCAAAACGATGCAAATGTGCTGATTTTGCAGTATCTGGAATTACAGAACTGATAGCTCAAATGAGGTGTCTACAGTTTAGGGCCCCTATATGTCACGTGCTTGGGTACACCTATACATATTGGGCATCAAACTGTTCAGTGGATCCCAGGCTTTCATATTTGGGGTGTTTTACATTGATACCTAATGATGTGTGGGAGATACGATTCTGTAGATTGGAAGCTTTGAGGTCATTTTTCAAAAAATTCACCAATTTCTATAAAACATTATAACTTTAGGAAACAATTGCAACTTGGGAGTTTGGAGTACAACGATATGTTTACCCATTTTTGATTCACCAGAATCTGTTCTTTCTAATAATGGGTAGTTTTCTAGGGTAAACCTACTGTTAGTGGAATGTTTGGCCTTGAAATCAGAAGTATGCCGTTTGGGGAGCGGTGCTTTGGACATTTGCTAGTGTACTGCTTTTAGATTTTGATCTATACAAGTGAGAAATCTCCATAAAACTATATATATTTGGTATTGCCGCGTTCAGGAGACACAGACCTTTCCAAATCAGCTGTTTTCTCATACATAAAGTAAATAATGTTTCTGATATATGTGATTGTTCTTTGTGAAACATGATTTTTTTCATTTTATTGGACACTTAGAAGCCTATATTTTTTTACAGAAGTAGAATTACACCAAAATTCTTGCATATTTTGAAAGTTCAGGTTGTCCTGAAAAAAACAATATATTGTTTTCCTGGGTAAACTAAAAGACCGCCCCAGGAAGGGGCCTAAAAGTGAAAGAGTGCAAAATATCTAAAAACTGCTTGGCAGTAGATGTTCGCATCTAGGACAAAACGGCTGGCAGGGAAAGGGTTAAATAGGACTGCACAAAGAAACATTTGTGCTGCAGAGTAACTTTTAACTATGGATGCACCGAATCCAGGATTCGGTTTGGGATTCGGCCTTTTTCAGCAGGATTCGGCCGAATCCTTCTGCCCGGCCAAACCAAATCCTAATTTGCATATGAAAATTAGGGGTTGGGAAGGAAATCACATTACTTTTTGTCACAAAACAAGGAAGACAAAAATGTTTCCCCTTCCCACCCCTAATTTGCATATGCAAATTCAGATTTGGTTTGGTATTCGGCCGAATCTTTCGCACAGAATTCATGGGTTCAGCCAAATCCAAAATAGTGGATTCGGTGCATCCCTACTTTTAACTCTCCAGAGTAACTTTTCAAAAGTAACCTGTAAATGTATCTGTGCAGGCCTTGGGGAAGAAGCTCAATTCTAGGACTCCCTATATCACTATGTCACTGTCCCCTTTATATTTGTATCCTTTATTTCCCTTTGGTTTTTCTAACTTCATTAAGCCACCATTCGTGTATCCTGGCAATTTTAAAAATGGATGCATGTAAGCATTGTGTAATACAGTGCCAATGACTTGTGCAATCTGCGGAAATTAGACCAGCAAATGTTCTGAGCTTAATATTATGGTAATGACAGTGGATAAAGTTTAGTGAAATGTTTGTGTTCTTTGTTTGCAGCAAAGACTTTTAAACCCCTTCTCCTCCTATGGCCTCTTACCCTGAGATAGGCAGATATATTTATTCTGATATTAAGGGCTATATATAATAAAGCATGATGTGAATAGTGCAGAAACATACAGTATGTGAAAGCAACAGAAGTGTTAAATAATGCCATAGCAGCAAAGGAATTAGAAAGTATTAACTCATTTAGCAATACGGTCTGCCTCATTCCTTCATTCTCAAACAGCACCTTTCATGGTGTGTTTAACTTGCCACTTTTTAATAAATTCTTTTGGGTATTACAGGTGTTGATCTATTATTTAAGCAGAATTTTTGAGACTTGGGAGATCTTTCTATAATTTCAGTCATCATACCTTAAGTCTGCTAAAAATCATTTAAGCATTGCATAAACCTAATGGGATTGTTTTGCAACCAACATAGATTTGTGCAGCTTAGCAAGGAACAAGTTCAAGGTACCGTTTTATTATTACAGAGAAAATAGGAATGGGATCCATTATCCAGAAAGCTCTGAATTATGGAAGTAAGGCTGTCTCCCGTAGACCCAATTTTATCTAGGTAATCCACATTTTTAAAAATGATTTCCTTTTTCTCTGTAATAATAAAACAGTACCTAGTACTTATTGGAAGCAAAACCAGCCTATTGGGTTTATTTAATGTGTACATGATTTTTTTAGTAGGGTTAAAAGTATGAAACTCCAAATTACAGAAAGATCCATTATCTGGAAAACACCAGGTCCCGAGCATTATGGATAATGGGTCCCAAACCTGTAATTAAAGATTAGAATTACCTTCTTAAAAGTATCCTCTATCAGAGATGGTTATTCTGTAATTTGGAGCTTTCTGGTTAATGGGTTTCTGGATAAGGGATACTACACACATGTATGTATTTATTTTTTTCTCCGTGGGCCTTGTGTGTATTCTTATCGATATATATTTTTTTAATATTTATTTATATTGATGTTTATATCCATAGTCATTAAATTCATAATGACTTAAGTTAAGGGTGAAATATGGAAATATTTATAGGATTTCTACTTGCTGCAAGAATGAAAGATGCCCACTGCACAATATTTTTTCAGGGAATTGTTGAAGGCAGTATAGGGACAGCCTAAGACAGCTGGAGTAAGTGTAAGTGCATTGACTATGGCAGATTAAGTGCTTTTCAAGGCAATGTGATGGATTGTTAAGAGGAGGTGAAATCATAGTGTCTCTGTCAAAAGATGAATCTACAAAAAAGTAAGTTGAGAGGCAGAATCCGGTTCATAACTGGAAAGTGAACTTTTTTCCTGTAATGTAGGGGTTGTCGGTCTGTGACTGTTTGCATTTTGCTAAACTTCCCACCTCCCCTTGACATCATTAAGTTGCTAGAGGATGCTGGTAGTTGTTGTCTAGAAGCAGTTACCAAAAAGTATACTTGCAGATCCTAAATGTCATTTGTAAATTGTACTTTGCGTGATTTTAATTTATTGCAGCAATTTCCGACGATCACATTAAAAGAAGAAGGGAGAACAATGTCCTCGGTTACCAACAAAATGCATGCTTTTATATACTGTTGGTAAAAGAGGACAGAGTATTGGATGTAAGAGTAATTTTTCTGTTTGAACATTGCATTCATCTGTATCCAACCATTTAAATGATTCCCAAATACTTATTGTTTAAATGAAAAATGCATAAAACATTTGATAATCTAACAATGTATGTTTTCACATTGAAGCAAAGAAAGACACTTTTTTTGTAAAGCACAGTAATGTAATGTTTTAGTGTCCTTCATGACAATCAGTTTCTTTTATGTTGCTGCTGTGTATGCTATATACGACCAAAACAAGAATTGTCTCATAATATACTGTGTTCAGAATTAACAGTGGCTGTAAATTAGCACTTAATCAAGCAACCCCCACCCCTTGTACAATTAGCTAAAATGCTGTTAGACCCTCCGGTACACAGAATGGCCTTTTTTTCTTTATGTCTGGTAAGTAGCTGTTATAGCAGTTTTATCTTATGGGAGTTAAAAATGAATGGACCACATTTCAAAAGAAAAAAGCATTCAATAAAAAATAAAATACATTTTAAAAAGTTTGGAATAAATAGGAGGCAACTTGCTGTAAAATAATCCTTTGTATTTAAGCATATATTGTTCGTGGTAGAGCTTTCTGCGGAGATTCTTACAAACAAAAAAAGTGTGACTTTTATTTTATAAATTGGGCTAGACATGTAAATTCTGTATTGTGGTCCAAAACCGGCTCATTCTTGGTCTGATTTTGAGATCATGTTTCTTTCTTGGTTGCAAGACATTGAAGGGTTTTCCTGTGGAGCAAAGGATACATTTTAAGATCTCTTTAACAACCGGTGAACGATACCTGGGCAGTTGCCAAAGTAAACTTTAAAGATGCTGACTCTTTTCATTCAACAGAACATTTTTTATTGCCATTTTTTTTCCCTTTCACTATGCTTTTCCAGAAGAGCATGTTTTCTAAAATATACCATTTGTATTAGAAAAGGGGATATGCTGTGAATTCAGATCCTTTTTCATTGTGTGTAAATTTGTGATGCCTTTGTTTTTATAGCCAAGTTTTTAAAGTGCATTTAATTATCGTAGTACCTATACACATATATTTTTGTATGAAAAGCTGATTAAAAAGATTAAAGCAATTTGGGGCAGGAACTTCACTGTCTTGTTACTTTCCTTATTTCTTTGTTAACCTATGTTAGGTTGCTGCTCTGTTGTGTTTTATAAATAATGTTATATATACATACTTATATTAAAATAACATTAATATCATTAGTTACTAATGCAAATACAACTGGGCTCAAATTATTGAAAAAAGTATAGGCTGTTTCTAGCAGTATACAGTATAACAAAATATTAATAGAAAAATAGGGGTCCGTATATTAATAAAATACAAAACACAGTTAAATTCAAAACTGTGTGCTAATTGTGAAAGAGATGAGAGGGAGTCTCTGCCCTGTCGAGCTGACAATCTAAGTAGGTGAGTAGAACTTAAAGACACACACATAGGAGCCTAATACCGTATGTGCTGCAGTTTACAGAGGTTGTTACTGCCTCACAAGTGACTGATTTGGATGTTATACCAGTGCTCCAATATGGAGTTTTTGTATTTGTTTTTGAAATGACAACAGTGGTAGTGGGTGGTGCAACCAAGAAATTGCTCTGAGAGTAAATGAGGAGTAGGACAGGAACATATGGAGATTTAAGAGAAGAGATGCAGTGAGGTGCAGGTGCAGGTGCTTTTAAGAGTCATGAAAAGAAGTTTAAGTATAATTTATTCTTTGTAAGATAACAATTCAGCAGTGGTGGGGCCTGTTCTCTTTCAGATGAGGAGGAGATTCTAATAACAGAATTTAATACAGGCTGTAGTGGGCAGAGATGAGTTATGGAGACCAGTTAATAGCAAGTTGCTAGGTGGGATAGGATGAGGGCATGGATAAGTGTTGCTTGTGAAGGATTTTGCCACTATTTGTGTAGGAAGAAGCAACAGGTCAGCGGTCGCAAAAATTGGAAGAAAGAGAGAATGTGGTTAAACTCATTGCGCAGGGTATCATGATTGGATAAATGCCTAGGGGGAGTGAACTTGGGCTGGGAGGTCGGTAGCACATGTATTCCAATTTAAGACGGTGAAGGAAGGGGCAGTTGAGGTAGGAGACTGTGAGACTGAGTTTCAGCTCCAGCTGTACACTATATATATATATATATATATATGTATATATATATATAGTGAATAAAGTACCCCCTTTTGTAAAATATAAGGATATTATAAGTTACCGAGGAGTTTCATGACCATATAAAAACACGAGGCCGAAGGCCGAGTGTTTTTATACAGGTCATGGAACTCCAAGGTAACTTCTAATATCCTCATATTTGCAACTGGGGGTACTTTATTTATTATAATACACAAATTTCGGTGAGTCATGTGACAGAAATGACATCAGAACTCACCGTTTATAACTGATGACATCAGAACTCACCGTTTATAAGGATATAATTTACAAGATATTCATGGCTTTTGTATATTATATATATATATAAAGATATATATAGATATAGATATATAGATATATATATCTATATATCTATATCTATATATCTATATCTATATCTATATCTATATCTATATATATATATATATATATATATATATATATATATATATATATATAGCTCTTTGTGTTTTGATTTGTACTTTTTACACCATAATTAAAAACCTAAAAAAGTCAAACATACAAAGCATTTTAGGTTTAGACAACTCTTTGTATGTCAATATGATTGCGAATGAATGTAAACTGCACTTAAAACTAGGATATTAATTCATTTTTGATGAGCTTTCATTTTTTTCCTTTAAGAGTTTACAATAGCTATTTTTTTTTACGTATGTTTCTCATTTAAATACTTATCAGTATAAGGTGTTCTTGCAAAACAGTCAGATTTCTGACAAATACACAGTTTAGTAAGCCAATGGTGTACATTTTTTATACTTCAATTACTTCTCTGTATGATCTCTCAAAAACATACAAATATCTTCCGTACCATAGCAATATTTTTCCATGTTAAAAACAAAATTTACATTTTGAATATATACATTGTATCTGCCTTTCTCCTGGTCTTATTGGATGATATTAACTGTAGCATTTTAAAATATAATTTCCTAATAACTTTCATCCACTTCTCCAGCAAGCAGTAACTTCATCTTGGAGTTAATTTATAATTTTTGGTATCTCATGGACTTTTTATTTCAGCGTCTGCGTTATTCTGCCTTTTGTATAACAGTTATATGAAACACACTGTACAATTTCTGACAAATGACAAGTAAAAAGACCTTGAGCCTTGTGTCACACCCATGGCTTGGATATATTTCCCATCAGTCGTTATTGTTGATAATATTGATGGTAAAGTATGCCAGTAATAACGATCCTTTGTTTTCATCCTTTGAGTTAATGTCTTCTTTTATGCAAGACAGTACTTTTATTTGCTTTAGCAGCCACTAAATGACACTGCCTAGAGTTACAGCTTGGTAACCACAATAATCCCCACAATTAAGGAAACCCCCCAACACACTACCACTTAGGTTACTGTATAACCTAGCATTATCACTGACCCTCATTTTCCAGTTTGCTTCCCAGTTTTTCATATTGGTCAAATCGCTCTGCAAAGTGGCAGCATCCTGCATGGAAATAATAGTTTTCTGCATATCATCAGCAAATATAGAGGCAGCACTTAGAATGCCCACCTCAAGATCATTAATACAGTATGCAAATGGTCATGAACAAACCCCTGTGGTACTCACTAACAACACTGGTCCAGCATGGCAGCAGGTGCCTATTCAAAACAGAAGTCTCTTTTCTGTCCCAAAGTTATTTCAAAGAGCTTCAAAAATTCTGCACTTCACTATAATAAAATGTGTTGCATTCTGAATCAGCAACTATTTAGAAAATATGTATGAAGCAGCATCAACAGTCTTAACTGTGTATATTACCAGTGCTTATTAATATTTTCTTGTATACCAGTGAGGATTTAAAAAAATCCAGCTGCTTGTTTGTACTGCAGGATTATCACCAAATCAATCGGTGCTGTTACTATTTCTCGCCTTTTAACCATTGAAATGTTAATTTTAAGAGCTGATCATTTTATAGCACGCACATGTTTTATTGTTGGCTTGGCCGCCATTATATACTGTGCGTCTAGGCCACCTGTCTTCTGTGTTTCTTGTTTGTATCTATACTTCTGTAGGATCACAGCATTCTCTGTGTTCAACCTGGGCTTTCTCTAGATCATATGTCCTTGTTATCTCACTGATAAATACAGTGGTATGTACTTTGTATGAATTATTGATGTCCTTTGTATCACCAGTAACCTTCTGAGAATTGCTCCAGCTTTCTAAAGTAACTGACGTGAATTTGATACACTCTGTTAACGGACAGAAAAAGGCCTTTTAAAAGTGGTTGATGTTTTACATCTTGGAAAAAAATCTGATGTAATGTTTGATGAATGTATAATGCAACTCAATGTTAGATGTCTACTTTGCTGTGTGAATAGAGTAATTCTTCCATAGGACTCCATTCAAACCTAACATAAACCCATTTCCCGAAAAATATTTTATTACTGGTTAAGAGGAGGCTATGGGGGAAAACATTTGGGCTTTATGCAACTGGCACAGCAGTTTTGTAATATGTTAATTTCAAACAATTGAAATCATGCATAGTTCTGATGTGCCTTCACAATTAACGAAAAACAAATCTAGGCCCAGCTAATGCTGGATCTTCATTCAGATTGTCTTCTCCTCAGACTGATATGCTTCACATGTCACGCTAACACACCTTGGCTTAAAGGAACATGCCATGGATACCATTGAAAAGTACATGTCCGCTACATCCTTACTATTATTGGTTGTTTTATTATAAACAACCTTCCCACATGTATTCTTCCCTCATTAGAACATTAAAGGAAAAGGGCAAATAGGGTGACAGCCTGCAAACTTCAGTAAACATACTAGCAATAAAAATAGAACAGGAAATGTAAGAAAGCAATACTTTTTCTAATTTTGACCTTTACCTTAAATCCACTGTTTTGTCCAAAAGTGTATTACAGGCGTAAATTGTGTTTTTCTGACAATATATACCAACTTTTCGCAATAATATTAAATATCACTATTGTAGTATTATAAATTTAATGTTAGCCTAAAGACATAAACGTTTAAGTGCAAAGATGCCTTGGACAATTGATGCTCATTCAATCTGAAAATAAAACAAAGGCATTGAAAATAAATGTCAAAAAGTAAAAAAGATTGCATAGAAATCCAAGATGCTTTTAAACAAGATTAAGATTAGGATCATTAGGGTTCATGTCGCCGACCTGTCTGCATTAAGATGTATCTTGCTTGGCGCCTGATAACAGATGATTCATTCAATATGTGTCATATCAAAGTCAACCAGTCCAGTGTGGAGTGAAATGCTAATGCTTATTTGTTTAAGAGAGCGATGTCTCTTCTTCCGATCTATCTGACCTTTGTTTTCTAGCTCAGAAAAATAAATATTACCATTTCTGAAGAGCTAAACAATGCTGAATTCAACAACATCTATAATATATATTATATAAAATAATATATTTGTGTATATATATATATATATATATATTTGTGTATGTGTGTAATATATGTGTGTGTGTGTGTGTGTATATATATATATTTATATATTTGTATATATATTATAGTATAGTGTAGTAATTATAGTAACTCCGGCTTCCAACCAAAATTTGATAAAGAGGCCCACACAGCACCTGTTTCATCAAAAAGTATGAATAAATGCCATTTTCTATGCTGCAATCCAGCTGTTTAACAGTTCTCTTTCTGCATCATTTGAAATCCTGGCAGGGAAGAAGGGACTAAAACACTGATGTTGCAAATTGTAACATCTTCTCCACAGCTTACAGACAGCATGCAGGAACTACATAACCCACAATGCATTGCACAGTGATGTTATTGAAATCACAGGTGCAGGGAATTGTGTGGTTTGAAGGATGCAGGCTGAGGACAGCTGGCTGCAGGGCCAGATTTAGTGGGCGGCCCGCCTGTATACCCCCCTCTGGTGCCTGCACTGAGGAGCTGTGCTTCCCGGTAAGCGGCTGGGTGGCATGCCGCCCCTATTATTCTGCCGCCCTAGGCCCGGGCCTTTGTGGCCTCGCCACAAATCTGGGCCTGGCTTGCTGTTGATACAAAGTAACAGTAGTCAGCCAGCTCAGCAAAGTAGTCAGGCAGGGGGGATAGGCTTAGGAAACTATTCCAAACCATTACAAATGATGTATATTGCAAAAGCTTGAAATTGTGTTTACTTTTCTTAAGTTATGTTTTTTTAATTTCAGCTTGTATACCTTGCAATTTGAACAAGTTAAATCAATATGGCTCTCCATCTTATAAATATTCTTTCACAAGGCTGCCATTGGGAGGCTAAAAGGTTTATGTCTTTAGTGTGACCAAAGTTTATTGATCCTGGTAAATAAGGAATATTTCTTTGTGGTGGAATCAGGACCGGAACTAGGGGTAGGCAGAAGAAGCAAGTGCCTAGGGCGCAAAAGGAGTGGCGCTTCTGTTTCTCTCTCTCTCAGCTCCCTGTATCTCTTCAGCGCGTGCCTGTGCTCTACCTGTGCTTATACTCCCCGGCAGCAACTATGGTGTCCTTGGTGCGTGTGTGAGCACGCACCTTTGCACACGTGCATGCACCTTGCGCCTGAGAAGGGGGAGATGTAGCCGACTGGGTTGCCTAGGGCGCCCAGCCGGCTTGGCCCGGCACTGGGCGGATTGTCTCTATGTTGGGCTTATGTTCAGAAAACTGGGAAATTTTGTTCAAATAGGTCTATAAAATAAATATAGTTTCATGAGAGATAAATTCAATGTTATTTACCAAATATAGAAAGGAGATGCAAAGTTTACATGTTTACAATATTGTATACGTTATTTACATACATAATGAAATAGCTTAAAGGCCATTTAGGATAATGGAACATTTTCTGACTTCACTAAAAAAACAAGTTTGGGGGGAAAAAAAGCATTTGAAAAATACATTTATCTCAGGAATAAAAGTCTGAGTTCTACTACAAGTTTTTACTATCAGCGAAGTAGAAGTGTAAATGTTCCTAACATAAGTATCTAATTTGTCTTGATGTATACTGTCATAAAAGCACTTACCTATGCAGTGCAAAGCTTGCAAACTAAGAAATCTATAGGGTGCCATAAACTGGTACACACAGCAACATTTCATCCAAGTTGTTTTCCATCTGTTATACAAAGTATTTTATTTAGGATAGATTTCTATCCAGAACGACTGAGAACACTTTTTCATTGGGTTGGACATTATCTATTACCTATGTGAGTTTTTAGACAAAGGATGTAAGAGCCGTATAATAGAAATTCAGGCTATATACTGTTGCTATACAGTAATACAACCCTATTCGTATTTGAATAGCACAATATATAATAAAAGGCTAATTTGCAAGTTCCAAGTACTCAAAATTATACAAATTGCCAAGTTTACTTTACCCACACTGCAGCAAGCGCCCAGAAATAGCATGCAATGCAATCTGCACATAATTTAGCAATACAGATGCAAATTACTGTCCACCTGGTAAATCAGTGGTAAATTATAAAGAGCATTTATAGGAGCAAAGTACACTTTGAATAGCAAACACTTGCTTGGGTTTGCTTGCTTTATTTTAAAAGTAGTCTTTACTTCTAACCAGTTCAGACTTATGCAGCTTAAGTTACACCTACCTCTCCTTTTTATATCTTCTGTGTAACTGGATCTGCCTTTTTTTCTAGTTTGTTGTAAACTGCCTGCATAGTCATGATGCACAAGACTAAGTTCTGCTGAATTCATACCCATGCTGAAGTAAGGAGACCAAGCACTGCAACTGGAAATATTGGTGGCAAGAGTTTGGGGGCTGTAGTTTAAGATTAGGGTTGGCATCTGGCCACTATTTTACCAGCCTAGCGGGTAAATCAAATGTATTTTTAAGAACAATACCGGTAAATTTGCAAGGGCCTCTATTGTATATTTACCAGCAATGTACTTGACAGTAAATTTGTAACACCCTTTGTTCCACCCCATGGCCTATCCACTTAAGCCCATGGGATCCGTTATTCCATATTTTCCCAATTGTGTCTTAAAAATGACACTTTTATACCGTCTATGATACAGCATGAAAACATATGATGTCTGTCTTTAAATCTTATATTAAATATATGAATTTAGAATATGTGTTATTTTGGCTTTTTAGCCATATTTAAAGATGCTAACTTCATTTTCATTGTTGTAAGCATTAATGACACACAGCCCACATCTATTTTTCATTTATTCCATTATATCTTGTAAACTTCAAAACAAAAGTCTTATTGTAAATTAAAAGCACATGATGGATGACATACATTTTTTAAAATTGTTTTTTTTTTTTTTTGTACCGCTGTTGAGCAACATGTTATTAGCTTTAATGTAATATTCCAAAATACAAGAGAAATGAAAGGGATTGTTAAGGAAATTACGTTTGATGGCCAATTAAATGACTAAACAAGCAGGAGAACATAGTTTTATTTTAAAGTAAAATTAAAATAATGTAAAAAAATTCTAATTTCTTTCCCCAGGCGCCCCCATTAACTTTAGACATAATGTCTTTGTGTGTCAAGGCATGATTATGGCCTTTATCATGGATGAAGCATGTGTCCAAGACACAGTATTTACAGCAACGCAAAACTGCTGTTCCTTGGCTCAATAAATTGGTATTTACCATCTTCACACAAAATTTGTTAATTAAAAGTGCCTTAAATCGATATCTAATTCGTCTAGTAATGTTGCAAAATTTACTAAATGGAAACATAATTATTCTAGTGATACACAGTGGCGTAAATACATTGCGCAGGGCTCCCTGCAAAAAAAAAAATATCTTTGGGGGCCTGACGCACTGCACTTCCCAAGCTTTCTGCACCAATCCACCCAAAACCCCATGGCTGCCTACTCCAGCCTCATGCCCACCTACTCCTCACCCAGTGCTAGAGCACCTTGCATCCCCCTTCCCCGGCAAAAGGGGAGGGTGTGGCTGGGGAGGGGGGTTCCACGTAACTGCAGAGGAAGGAGACGCCAATGTGTGGGCTCTAAAGTTACGCCCAGCGGCGTAACTACAGCTTACCGGGTCCCCCTGCAAAAAAATCTTCAGGGGCCCCAGCTTAGCTGCACGCACGTACACCTGCATGCGCATACACGCATCCGCTGACCTCCTTCAGCGCTCGCACATCTCCTGTCCCTTCGGAAAGCCTCAGATCCGCTCCGCCGCTAAATTACTTGTGGCAAGCGACAATCTTGGTCGCCGCACACAGTGTTTCAGTTCAGCAGACCCCTTGGTCCGGGCCCCTCTGTCTCTATTTTCGAATAGGAGAATGGAAAGGCTTATACTTCCATTCCATGTCAATAAATACTAGGTACACACAGATTTTTTTTCTGTGTTACATTATTTTATTACAAATCAAGCAACCCTGCTTTAGGACAAATAAAGGACAACACGTTGAAAATCGTATTACAGATATTAGATCAAATATCCTGAATATCAGAGAGAGCTTGAAAATATACAAATGACAGGACAATGAGTTCAGTGAATGATTTCCCCTTTCTCTGTAATAATTAAGTACCTTTTATATGATGGTAACTAAGCTAGCAACAATATTGGCAGCGAATCAATCCTATTCATTTTTCTAACAAACATTTTTGAGATAAAAACGTGTACAACTGGGGCCCATAAGTTTGATTCTGACTTTATCAATATTGTGGCAGCATAGGTTTTCTCCTCTACTCCTAAAACATACAGGTGTGTGTAAATATGAGGGACTTTAGACTGTAAGGTACACTAGGAAATGATGAACAATTTTTGCAAAGAACACCATAAACATGGCGGTTTATTAATTGTAAAATAAGGTTTTTATGATAATTACAATTCGATTATCATTCATTTAAGAAAGTTGTGGCTGACTTTAATATGAAGTATATATTACAGGTTATGTGCAATCATAAATGCACAGATGCCTTGGCACAATGAAATATGAATTATTTCCATTTCGGATAGCTTTTTAAAATAGGTGGTCTATATAGCTCCGTATGGTACAAGACTGCATGGAGTAGGGTTTGCTTTCTACTTGAATACACAGATTAGTTTCCTTTTACACATTTACACTGGTCACCTAACTGGTCTTCCTGACTCCCATTTCTCTCCCCTCCAATCAGGTCCGGACTGAGAATTAGAATAGGCCCTGGCATTTCAGGTACACAGAGGCCCAATCAGCTCACATATAGGCCCAAACAGCCTCCACCAGCCCACTAAATACTGACTTTCTATGGCATCTTATAGCAGCCCCTCTGGCATTTGCCAGAACCCACAGATTGCCAGTCCGGGCCTGCCTCCAATCAATCTTAAACTTTGCTACCAGGATCCTTCTGCTCTCTCCTAAAAGGGAACCTGCTCAACCCCAACTAAAATCCTTAGCGTGGCTGCCTGTTAAGCAAAGGATAGCATATAAAACCCTTCTACTAACTTTCTAAGCCCTTCACTCCTCTGCTCCTCACTACACTTCCTGGTCGTCTTCTCCACTCTTCTCAGAGCCACCTTCTCTTCCACATCCACTGCCATCTCCCATCTCAAACCCTTCTATCTTGCTGCTCCTTACCTCTGGAATTCCGTCCCTAAATTCCTCTGTAAGGAATCCTATCTTAATCTCTTCAAGAACAAACTAAGTGTCTACCTTTTGGACAACTAGAACATTAGCCTAGTCCTGTCCCTACTGACTATGTGCACTTTTTTATCTCCAATTTGTACCTGTATGTTGGCCTCCCATCCACTTAGACTGTAAGTTCTACGGGGCAGGGATCTCCTTCCCACTATGTCTCTTACCACATAGCACTTAAGCTCTTTGTCCTATGATTCTGTATGTCTCCCCCATGTATACTTTTATATATATTGTATCCAACAATTATGATGCACCAATCAATTAAACTGAATTACAATGTACATCGGGTGCTGATCCGTGTAGCGGTGAGTAATTCCGCTTTCAATAAATATATAGTATCCAGCCAGATCGCAACACCTTGGTAAAACGTAGCATTTATTGTTGCTATTAAAACATTCAAATGTGTACTTCCATTTGCAACATTATTTCAACTTATCTGTACAAAGTCCAGCATTTTTTAAGTCCAGCAATATCGCCACATATTCAAGCGCCCACGCGACGTTTCGGGAAATACTCCTTCCCTTTCTCAAGCGTTTACAGCGTGCAGTGGCATCTAGGACTCCATTGTTGCATCCAATGCATCTCTATGCGAGGCGGAAGTAACGTGGCCGATCACTGTGATGACGCGTCTTCATATTGGAGACGGGTCTGCACATAAGCGGACACATGCCCCCCACCTCTTGGTTGCTATGAAGATTCCTTAACTACGAAATATTTAGAAAGAACATTTGTAAAAGTATTAATTTCGTGTTATATGGAACTTATTACATTCTATATGGACAACTATACTAAGCCAGCATTTCAATTTACAATTAACCATAAACATATCACAAGAATAAATGTAGATCAAAATCACGATTTAATCCCTGTGGGATCAGGGTCCCCAATCTATCGATCCACTTTACTTCTGCTCTTTTCAATATAAGGGTTCGATCTCCCCCTCTTTTGAGTGGTGGAATATGTTGAATAACGCTATATTTTAGATCCTCAGATGAATGTCCATAATCTAAACAATGTCTTGATACAGGCAATGATCGATTACCTGTATTTATAGTTGATCTATCTTGGGAAAACCTATCTCTCACCTTTTGTGTGGTTTCCCCAACGTAGATCAAGTTACATGGACACACCAACATGTACACCATATAATTGGTGTCACATGTGTTGTATCCCCTGATTTTAAATTTCTTGTTTGTACATGGATGCTCGAATTCTGGACCTGTGAGGACATATCGACATTGCGCACAACCTTTACATCTGTACATACCTTCTTTTTTGGGGCCCCAAAACATCATCTTACTTGGAGACTTTCGAAACGTCGCATGGGCGCTTGAATATGTGGCGAGATTGCTGGACTTAAAAAATGCTGGACTTTGTACAGATAAGTTGAAATAATGTTGCAAATGGAAGTACACATTTGAATGTTTTAATAGCAACAATAAATGCTACGTTTTACCAAGGTGTTGCGATCTGGCTGGATACTATACTTTTATATATATATATATATATATATATATATATATATATATATATATATATATATATATATATATATATATATATATATATATATATATATATATATATATATATATATATATTGTACTTTTATACACTGTACAGTGCTGCAGCTCCTTAACAGCACTTTACAAAATAAGTTAAACTAAGTTATACATACATATATAACTGCTTACAAGGGACAATTCATCCTTAAAAATGTTGCAGTGGTGTTGTAAGTAGTTGGTTGTCATGGGAAAAAGCAAACTAAAAAGAGATACGCTTTTGAATTTCCTCTTTTATTTTTTCAGTTTTTTGGCTTGCAATAGTTTATCAAGCAACTTTTGAGAAAGGGAATGTGTGCGATTGAATTGAAGCACTATACCATTGGGAAAGCCTTATTATGTATAACCTATTTTCTCATCTTGAAGAAAAAAGAACAGTGACCCTTCAGCCTTTTTGCCTCCATTTACTTTTTCTTTATTTTTGAGTTTACAGACAGAAATCCAATACATATGAACACACAGTACCATGTCTCTGGCTGTGCCTATAGTATGATGTGTATATTGGCACATTCTTATGAATGCCTCCCAACTGTTAGCTCACAGGTGGCCCGTCAGGTTATTTCACTGCTGTGTGCATTTTGTATGTGGGGAATGTTGTAAGCACAGTGCATTCACGTTGTGAACCAGGTGCCTGCTCTAGACACAGAAGCCAGAGCATGCAGTGCTGCTTACTATCTTGCACAGGCATGCAGCACAAGCAGTGCATTTAATAACCTCTGTGTGCCGAGTGTTGGCCACTGTTTACTCTTAGAAGCACAGGGAAATATCTTATCAGATACTAGATGGCTTACCAGACCTGGTGAAAATATTTGCCCCATTGTGCTTAGAGACTCTGAGGAGACACTCTTGTAGATGCCGCCTAATGCTAAGGGGAATACAAGTAGCTATAAAGTTACTTTTGCTGTTTTACTTTGTGATCAGGGGCGTAACTACAGAGGAAGCAGACCCTGCGGCTGCAGGGGGGCCCAGGAGGTACAGGGGGCCCCATGAGGCTCTCATTGATGAGCAGTTTGAACATACACTGGATATGTTGGGGGCCCTAAAATTAATTTGCTGTGGGGCCCAGCAACATCTAGTTACGCCACTGTTTGTAATGCTTATGCACATATGTTGGTGATTTTATTGTTCTTTTCATGATAACATTAAACATAATAACCATATTACTGTAGCATTGTTTGGTGGACAGGATGTTACAGATTTATGTTTTTAGCTTTAACGCTGAAACCACAAAAGTCCTAAAAGCCAATCTGCATCTGCTGCCGTACTCCAATCTGCACAACAAAACGACCAAGCTAAAATACTTGCTACCAAAATGTTTCAGCATTCTTTTGTTTTAGGAATTGTTTCAAATGATCACAAAGATGGCATGCTGCTTTTCCTGACCTATTAAAAACATAAGGTTTTGAAAGAATGGCAGTTAAAATGAGTAAGTGGCAATATTAAAAAAGTTAAACAAATGCCAAAAAACATTTTCCAGAGGACTGGGATTGTAACAATGCCATTAATGAGGGCAAAGAGGTTTTAATGCAATTTGCACATTCTTAAGTTTCAAAAAGAGGTTTTCAGTTAGTGCATTATTAATGGGCTGCACATCTGGAAGTGTGTAAAAGCCATAGACATTGAGCAAGTGCAGTGTTTCCCCACTAGGCCTGCCTTTCTCTCCTCCCTAGCGAAATGCTTGTTTTCAGAAGCCTTTAGACAGCACAATGACAATATCCAGATAGTTTGTACATATTCTACACTGAAGACATCCATAAGTGCAATAGCACAAGATGCTGTTTGCATAAAAACCATATAAAGAGACTGTGAAATCTTTTTTTAAAAAGTGGTATTCCATTTTGTTAGCATAAATGTAGTGTGTATTCATGTTTTAATTTCATTTGCTCACCTCAACTTGTTACAAAATGATGCTTTGGCAAATTCTTCTGATGATTGTTTTATCTGAAGTTAGGTTTCAATGCTTTATCTTGGAATATGAACACCCTAGTTGGGTGCAAGATGCAGGCTATGTACTGTGTTTTGTAGGCCCAGGGATTACTAATGGTGGCCATACACGGGCAGATAAAGCTGCCGATATCGGTCGTTTGGACCGATTTGACAGCTTATCTGCCCGTGTATGGGGGCTTCCGACGGGTCTTCCCGATCGATATCTGGCCACGATATCGATCGGGAAGGTTGGATTTTTACCCGACTGACCCGTCTGAGCCGCTTGGCGCATCGTAATTCGATCGTTCGGCCGTACGGCCGAACGTTCGAATTACCCCCGATATAGCCACGCAGTTTAGTGGCATATCGGGGAAAGATCCGCTCGTTTGGCGATGTCGCCAAACGAGCGGATCTTGGAGTCTATGGCCACCTTAAACTGTCATCCTTATGTAAGTGTACAAATGCATGGTTAGAACTTTTCCAAAGAGACCTTTCCATTTTAACATTTTCGCATTAATTTATCCTTAAAATCATACAACATTGTTTTCTCTGAATTCTGCAAAAAGCCAATTCCCCAAATTCTGTACCCTATTTTTCCTGACATAAATCTTTTATTAGGATTTGCAAATAAGAAACATTGTAAACATCTAGAAGACAACCCATACATTTCGCTCATCTTTGTTAACAGTTCTTGAGACTTCAGGGAAAAATTCAGTTCTGCAACCTCCCCCGAGATTACAGATATTTTCTAAGGCACTGCTAAAATAAGCAACTGCCATAATGAAAGTGAATAACATCAGTACATAAAAAAAAAAAAGAGTCACGAATAAAAACATAAGTGTGGGGGTGGGAGGAAGAGTAAAAGAGCCAGGTGTGACAAGATGGGGATGACCATTAAGCTAGTACATCAAATCAAGACAATTACAAATAAATTAAGATGCTCATAAAACACAGTTGGTCGGTGGTTCTCTGCAACCCTGTTACTTATTCAAGGGTCCCAGACATTAAAGGCTTTTGGTCAGCTGACAGGTATGTTTGTTTCTCCAGAAAGTTTTTAAGTCTTTGTTAATCAATCAGAAATTCAGTGACTTCGGGCTATACATTGCTTGAGGGCAATGAAAATATATGACCTGTGTTTTTATATGTCAAGTTCTATTAAATGTTTGTTTAGTAAAGCTTCCGCCATTTTAGCAGGCATAACAGAAGTAAGCTCTAAGTATATGTACATACCCTTGTCAAAAGCAATTGATTTTAGGAAACACTTACCATATACAGTTATATGAAAAAGTTTGGGAACCCCTCTGAATTCTTTGGAGTTTTGTTTATCATTGGCTGAGCTTTCAAAGTAGCAACTTCCTTTTAATATATAATATGCCTTATGGAAACAGTATTTCAGAAGTGACATAAAGTTTATTGGATTAACAGAAAATATGCAATATGCATCATAACAAAATTAGGTGCATAAATGTGAGTACCCCAACAGAGAAATTACATCAATACTTAGCTGAGCCTCCTTTTGCAAATGTAACCGCCTCTAGATATAAAATAAAAGTAGTAAAAAAAACAAATCAGACGATGCCATTAATTGACAGACGGCAATCATAGGAAAGCTATGTCAGAGAAAAAGTAATGACAGTCACCCACTGATATCTTCAGGCAATTCATGCAGAGATATTATCGTTGGCCCACACAAATCTTCTAACCTGTCCAGTTGATTAAATGACTGATCGCCATGGTCTGAAAAATCTCTGGACAATTATTTTGACTCCAGATGAACCTTTGCTTTGTACGACTATATCTTTGCGTCTATGGCCAGCTTTATAGATCAGTTACAAACTTTTAATGTAAACCTGTATCTGTCATTTTATATCCCCTGCACTCCTGCCTTTTGACTACAGGAACCTTTTGAAACGTACAGTATTTGTCAGCTTCTCTCTGACCAAGACTTAAATTCCACAATATCTTAGGCACTTCTGTAATTTTTGGTCTTTACATGCCAGTTAATGCCAGATTATACAATGCATTGCAGATATTGGAGGCTAGGGAATAAATTTACTAAATTGTAGTAAATAATTTGTCAATGCAAATATAATATACCATAATATAATATACCATATATACTTGTGTATACAATATATACTTGTGTTAGTAGAATATTCTGTTTATTTACAACAGAGTATTCGTTATTTTGGAATCATTAGGAAGATCATCATCAATCTGTATTTTTTTTTTATTTGGTGATCCTATAACTAGAAAATAATTTGGCTTCCATCTGAATGGAAAAAAGCTTGATCTCAGTGGTGAGTTGTTTCTGGAGTGTTCTTGGATGCCTGGGTCATTGCATGTCCTAAGCAGGGTTAATAACTTCATTAAAATTGGTTGCCCCCAGAACAACTTCCTTTTGACACTTTTCCTTATGTAGATAGAAATAGGATTGTTATTAGGGCCCTATGCCAGGACTAAAGTTATCAACATGTCCTACAAGAAGCACCCTCAGGGTCTGCTGTTAAATCAACCATCTGAAAATTCAGCAAATTATATTTGCATGTGGCTATCTCACAGTCTTTTTAAAGGTTATAACTGTATACTGGATGCTAAGTACCATTGTTAACTGTTGAATTCACTCAAGGTGCTCAGTTACAAGTGGGTGACTTTTCAAGAAAGTGCACCAAATAGACTAATAAACAAAGAGTAAAATGATATGATGGTGTTGAGTTTCTGTATTACTTTTCGTTCATTACTCCAGTGGGAGGGTTCTTTCTCTTCCATAGGAAGTACAAGCTTAATGCTCTCAGTCAACCAGCTGCATAATAATGAGAGCATAACAAATGCTAGAAACTTAGGCCTTTGGGACCATTATGTCTTATTTCTGCATTCCTGATTTTCCATCTTTATTTTTTTATGGCCCTTATATATCTCTGTGCAGAGTAATTTCTCTGCTTGCTGACAGCTCTAGGATTTTTGTCCTATAAAATCTGTGTTATGGCTGCTATGCTACAGAAGCATAACTTTTGTCTTGGACACACAGTCAGGTGTTCGTTGTAGTCAGATGAGATGTAACAGACTAATTTTGTGTTTTAGCAGGTGGGTTAAGACTGAATGTGACTGAAAGCTTGAATTTGTTACTCTTTAAGGCCTTTAATATCGAGAACAAATTTCTTATTAGAATAAAGCTATCAAGATTTCAATATCTTTTTTTTCAGTCAACGGCGGTTGAAATATATGCTATTGTATTCAGTGTTTTCAATATGTTCCACTATAGCAACTATATGACTTATATTTATGCTGTTTCCCATTAAGGCTTAGACAGGCAGCTGATATAATTGCTATTAGACTTAAGTGAATGACATGTGAAATCCAACTTATTGTCTTTCGATACACTATTATTTAATTATTGTATTTGCTCATCTGCTGGTTAATAAAAGCCACAAAGTTTGGCTTAGTAACTAATAGCAACCAGTGAAATTTTGCTAAAAGCTTACTACTGATTGGTTGGCTAGATTTGCATTTGCATTTTAACACATAACCCATGTACTAACTAACACTGGTCAAATTTGCATTTGGCAGTTGGGTAGTACCATGGCAAGATGCAAGTTAAACTCTCTCATTGGTTGCCATGGGTTACTATCCAGGTGCACATTTGGCCAGTTTAGTATATCTTGCTTTTGGTGCTTTTCTAGGTTGCTGCAACTACAAACTAAGTACATATGCAATATTTTCTATATCTGGTTATTACTCTTTATGAACATGTATTGTCCACTATAAAATCCTTCTTTGCATCCTTAATCGGAATCTCACTGTGTTTTGCCAATTACCATATAATTTATAAACCTGACAGCTGATTTGTACTATCCTTACCTGGGAATTGGATATCTCCAGATCTTCACATCCTGGTATTTATCAACAATTTTTATTACAATAAAAGCTATGTTTTATAGGAGCTCAGAGGGTTGTGTATTTTTTTTTTGTCCCCTTGTGCAGTTATTTGCTGTATGAAACCTTTTATTTGCTATCAGTCCCTAAATCTACATTTTACTTATTTCCCAAATGCAGAAACGCAAGGAATGTAAGAGCATTATCTGTTATGCATCCCTCTTTTCCTTTCGTGTAAAGCCTTAATCCATTCTAAGATAAAATATAGTTTCCTCTGTCAAGTTGCTGCTGCCCAAAAATGTTCCGAATGCCTAATAACTTTGAGTGTATTACAAAGCAGGAAGGGGTTCTGAGGGGTGAACTGAAAGGCAGTTATAGAATGTTTACTGGGTTTGAATTCTGAAAATGATTAATAATGTAATGTAATGATTTAGTAAATGTATATTAACAGTAATGCATATGAGGAAATGTGTTTTGGTTATGGACTCAATACTATATGTAGTGGAAAAAATTTAAATTCACCTCGTGCAGTGCTGTTCAACTTGACTGCAGTCTTAACCCACCTGCTAAAACACAAAATTACAGTCTGACTGTGTGTCCAACTGTAGTGTTTCCTAAACTGTGTGTCATACAAAAGGTCTATAGAGCCCATAGAAGAATGGCACAAAAATGTGCAACCCTGTGCTAATGTTTGGTTTAGGATGGCCAGTACTGTATTTAAGATGTTCCTATGTGTGTTACTTTACTCCCAGACCTAATCGTATGTGTAAGCATGTAAAACCTGACAAGAGCAAGACTGAGACTAGTGGTTCTCTGTTCCAGTTTCTGGCATTAAATAATAGAAATGTGGATGTATCAATACAAGCTCAGTTAAGCCTAATCTAGTAGCAAAGTCTCTTAAAGAAGAAGGAAAGTTACTGAGGCAGTTTATTGCCAATATATTAGCCACAATAGTGCAAGCTATATCATATTTATTCTGCTGAATGCTTTACCATACCCTAGTAAACAGCTCTAGAAGCTCTATCTGGTTGTTTAGGATATGAGCTGCCATATTAGCTTGGTGTGACATCACTTCTTGCTCACTCATAGCTCTGGGCTCCGATTACAGCAGGGAGGGAGAGAGGACAAACTGAGCATGCTCAAGCCCTGCCTTGGAGGTTTAAGCTGAAAGGAGGAAGTCTGATACAGAAGCCCATGTGTACACAATAGAAGGAAAGAAATGTTGTGTTTCTTTTGCAGAGGACTCAGAGCAGCATTACTTTGAGGGTTTACTGGTGTATTTATCTAGACCTTTCTGATAAAGCTTACTTTTTAACCTTTCCTTCTTTAAGAGCAGTTTTAACTGCTCCTTTACCAAAAGGTTGTGCCTACAGACTTAAAAGTTGCTGAAATATATGCAAGAGTTCATGATGTCAAAGATGCAAGATATCCTTGGAAATCCTACACAAGATGTCCACACTATGCATTAAATTCCATGCCATGTTTTTTACTACTTTATTAGGACTGATGTCTTATTTTTGTTTCTTCTAAAGAAACACAAGTTGATTTATTCCTGGATAATGTAGAGCACTAGGATACTAAGAATTAAACATTAAAAAGAAACAGGATATATCTACATGGATTTATGTGCCAGTATCAGATCCATTATCCAGAAAGCCCCAAATGATGGCACTGCCATCTTCCATAGTTACATTTTAAAGAAATCATTCACATAATGACTAATTCATTTTTATTGAAGTCAAAACAATTCTACTGGGTTTATTTAATATTTAAATTATTTTTTAGCAGACTAAGGGGCCATTTTATGAAAGTTATTGAATGTTCGTTTCTCAGTCGTACTTCTTAGCGCAAACAAACACATTTTATATTTGCTTAATCCACAATTTTTTTGTAATTTATAAAGCGTAAAAATCATAAAATCTATGAATACAAAAGGACAGCAATTAAAAGCTGTCAAAGTCAATACACGTTCCCTTTCTTTTCTTGCAAAGATCAGCCTTTCGTTCATGGTTTTTGAGGTTTTTGGAGATCAGAATGTTTTGTTGTACAACTTTTTAGTTAAAATTCGGCGTTAACAATTTTTTTTTTCAACATCCATTTTTGTTAAGACTTTTTTATTCAGATCTTCATTTTACAGAAATAGAGTTTAATCGTGGTTTCAGAAACTCTAATACCACTAAAATTTAACCTTTAGTAAATGGGCCTCTAAATATATGGTGATCTATTTTACTAAAAACTCCTTTATCCGAAAAACTCCAGGTCTCGAGCATTCTGAATAAAAAGTCCCATAGCTGTATTGTCTTCTTACTGCAGTGAAAAATGCCAAAAATTAAGAATTGTTTGTTTATGAAAACATAGTACATATTTACCCATTTCATGACATTCTATTGTTTATCTTGTAATGGTTCTTAGAGACACACTGAAATCTGATAAGAATTTCCTTGGCAAAAGGCAGCTTTGCTGCAGTTTTTCCTCTCATTGGACCTACAATTCCGAAGTGATATTTCAGAACCTACAATTCTGAAATTTATTTGCACACTACAAAGTTTTCTACTGTAAAATGATCAATAAAGCACTTTATCAAATGTGTTGTACACACAGACATTAATACCCCTAACTAGATTGCATTGGGCTGTGATGCAGTCCAGTGTTACTTGTGACTTTGAGGTTGGAACACATGACCTGTGCATAAAATAACGGATCTATTTATGTATTACGTTATTATTATTTTTTAGCATTTGCAGGTCATTTTGCAGAGCTGCTGTAAAACATCACTATATTTCATTGGGTTTGCACATGGAAGATATAATTTTCCATTATTTCATATTGATACCTTAATTTACAGCAAGTTGGGGAAATGAAGACAAATTCCATTGTTGCTGCTCACTTCCTTGTGAGGCTGTTTGTAGTTGCTGCACTTTATTTTAACACATGGTTTGAATTCCACCTTGATTACTTTTAATAAGTTTTGCTGTAGCCATTTTCCCCACAGCTTAAGCAGCAGTTGCAGAAGATTTATCTCTGCATTTGAGATGAAGTATTTTACTCTCTTGACTAAATATGTATGTGAGCAGTAAGCTATGGTCGTTTTGTGTTGTCCCCAAGTGTTCTTGTTGGGAGGGCAAGCAATTATTAAAAAAATGTATTCAATCCCTCACACCTTTTCATTCATTTATTCAGATCTATGACCATTCAATTGTATTGTTCTGTGTGGTTTTCATAAAACTTAGCCTATATACAGGCATGGGATATGTTATCCAGAAACCCGTTATCCATAAAGCTCTGAATTACAGAAAGGCATCTGCCATAGACTCTACTTTAATTAATAATTCAAGTGTTTAAAAAATATTTCCCTTCTCTGTAATAATAAAATTGTTACCTCATACTTGATTCTAACGAAGATATAATGAATCCTTCTGAAAAACTATTATATTGGGTTTAATTCCCAAAATCCCAGGTTCCAAACATTTTGGAGAACAGGTCCCCTACCTGTATAGCCATAGCAGTCCGTCAACAATTAGCTTTGGCCATTGTGATTTTGGGCTTATTGTACTTCACATCTTGTTAACACTCTTTATTGAGTCTAATGTGCTTTATAGTCAGTATAATTTTTAAAACCAATCTCTAATCATAGGATTAACATTGAATGTAGGAATATGATGCACATTTAAATTGGAGCAAAGAACTAAGCAATATAAAACAGCAAGCAGGCTTCATTTTGTATAGTCAAATATCACAGTAGAAAGGGAAATAGCAAACCAAAGATTATTTTTATATAAAATGTTAAAGGGCACATTTTCAGAAGGGAGCTACAGGGCTACTATAGCCCAACAATAAATTTGAAAAGATAAGTAGCTTAGTATGGTTCTTATGGTTGCATAAACATACTGTAAGTTACTTCCAGTGATGCTTCATACGGTAACCGAACAGAGAAAATAGGTTGGTCTTTTTTTATTCCATGTTCGTTTTATACACACCTACAAACTGTAATATTTTTTTTTATTCCCTTTACGATCTTTTTCTAGGTGAAATATAAGAACATTGTTTTTTTGTAGCCATCGGCATGCAAAATATTTCATATTTCATTATTGTTGTCACTGTTCAGACTCTCCATTATTTAACAAGGTTTTTGAAAAATTGATGGCATGTTTATACCAGGGAGACATCCTGTAGGCCACAGTGTTGATTTATGGCAGTGAGGACACAGTTCATTGCTTCTGTGTTCTGCTGATGGAAGGCACTTTGTCATTTTCCCAGAAGAGAAATCATACCAGAAAAGTCCTCTGCTCTGGGAACATACTGATGCAAACTGTCTTCAAAATGTGAAAATAAATGATTTACCTTTTATTGTGTTTTTTGTGCTCATAAAGTGTGTATAATGTTGTTCATAATACTATGCTTTATCCTCACTCAATGTTTTTTAATTTTAATCACCATTTTATTTTTTATAATTCATACCAGTTCTTTCAAACCTGCAGGTCAAGTCAGTTCACCGTTGTCAGAAACAAAAGCTGTCATGTATTCTTTGCACATTATTTAAACAAACTTTACAAACTATTAATGTTTGTCACAAAATCGCTTGTTAGGTCAAGGTCTGTATAGGATAAGGATTGCCATTATGGGCTTTACAGTGTTCATAAGTTGTAGTTTTTGGGTAGGTGGGGACTATGACCGTAAACCTGTTGCTGTTCCCTAAACATGATATATTAACCCTGCCCCACTCATGGAATTTTTAAATAAAAAACAATTTGGTTTATGAAAATGGCAATACTTATCCTAATGGTTTATTCCTTTGCAATAGTTATGAAACACCATACTACTACTGTTTAACAGGCCGTTTTCCTGCTAATAAATGAAATATGTTCTGGAACAAAAACTCCTTTGGGAATGTAATAAAAGTCACAAATAGAGTAACAATTTGCACAAAGAAGAAAAAATAGCATTCTTCCTTAAACTGTTTGTGCATTTGTGCACACTTAAGTGCTTTAAGGTGTAATCTTTTGGAGCAAACATAACTTTTTCAGGAAGAAGTTTTATAAACTGCACACTGGCACAAACTTAAAAATATTGCAAACTCTCTTCCACTGTCGGAAGAGGTCGCTAAAAGTTTTCCGGGTTCGCAACAGCTATATTAAACCACGCAAAGGAAAATTTATCTCAAAGCTATGACTTTTCGCATTGGGAATATTTTTTCTTAGTACATTTCCCCTTGTCTCTTCTGACATTAAGGGAGAATTAAGACCATGCAATACCCTACTTCCTGTGTGTCTAAGGTTAGGTTTTAGGGGTTTTGCTCCCATGAAACCCCCATTTATGCTTCAAGAAAGTATTTCTGTATCTCATTTATGAACAGGTATATAGCATTCATAATCTGAAAATCCATTATCGAGAATAGCTCTGAAGACAATCTCCTATAGACTCAGACTTTTGAAGAGTGTTTTCTTTTTCTCTGTAATAATAAAACAATAGCTTATACTTGCTGCAAACTAAGATATATTTAATCCTTATTGAAGGCAAAACAATCCTATTGGTTTTAATGTTTCAATTATTTTTTAGTAGGCATAAGGGATGGAGATCCAAATTACTGAAGGATCCCTTATCTGTAAAATCCCAGGATTTAAGCATTCTGGATAACAGGTCCCATACCTGTACAATCTTTTTCCATTCAACTTAATGAGCTCACTGAATTTTTGGTTTTCTACACAGCATTGGTGATTGCCTGCATAGGGTTGTTGCCTAGCAAAGATACTAGGCTGATCATTTTGTAAATGGGGTTCGAGAATTTTCTGTCAAAATAATAAAATTTGATCTAATATTCTATAACTATATGGTGATTTTTGAAGTCTGGTGCACAGCAAGTATCATAGTATATGTTTTAAACATTTCTTATTCTGATGAGACATTAAGAAATTTGTTTGCTGTCAAGACAGTAGTAATTGTTTGGCCAAAATTATTAATTAAAAAAACAAACATTCCACAAACTGGATAATCCTACAAAATTTATAGCTATTATTTTGTTAGGACTAAGTATGTATAAAATTATATTACTTTATACTACATTGGCCAACTTATAACACATATGGGGCCTTAGTGTATGTTCAAAAATAGGTTTCTACTCACAGTACAATGTTTTCCCCCAGAAGTCAAGCATAACTTACATGCAAAAATTTTCAGCAGTTAGTAAATGGCCTAGCAGTAAAAGTGGTGGCAACTGGTGTTAAGTATATGACTATGTTGCATCTAAGCGTTATTCATCTTGTGGCTCTCTTCTTGGTGCAATCGTGTGTTTTAGGAAGCAGAGTAAAAATGAAGATTTACAGTAAGTCAAAAGGGATGCCACAATGAAAAGAGACAGAGTATATGATAAGGGGAAGGTGGGATGGGAGCAGAATAGAGAAGCTTATACTTTTATCATTGCACCTCTGATAAAGAGATATGTTTACACAATGCACCATGCCAGTGAATCAGAGGCATTTGTTATAGATTATGTATATTTCACCAAATTTCTAACCTCTGTGAAAAACCTACAGCTGCAGTTAATACCAAAAAAGCTAAAAAATAAGCTAACTTTTTTTTAGATTTATTTATAACTGTAATATTTATGCCATTCGTGCCAGCCCACACGTTAATGGTTTTAAATACACAAACTGCTCTTAAAAAATGCACTGAAACATATGCTGTAAGGATATGTCTAGATAAAATCTCAACCACTGAAACCTCCCCCCCCCCCCATTTACAAGTTTGGCCTACAGTCCAGGTTGAAACAAAATACAATTTTACACAATATACAAAAAACAGGCAAAGAATATATAACAGAAATGAACTTAATTCATTGTATTGACATGCAAATGAAAAATACATACTGTCAGATGATGTGTAAAAACTTTAATAAATGCAAAGTTAAAAAAAGACACTGAAATTATTCCTGGATATAAAAATAAATCTTTAAAAGGAAAAGGTCTGCTGGGGTAACCCCAAAAAGCAAAACCATAATACTCCCAGTAAGGCTAACTCACTCCATAAAAAAACAAAAAGACGTTAGACTACCATGTAGAATTCTTCCTGAAAACTCATCCTGAAACACTGCCCAGATTAAATAACTAATTTATAAGATTTTCAGCCTACACTGAAAAACAGTAGCCATTCTGTGCAGAAATCACATTATTATTATGTCAGCACCTAGTTGCCTCTCCTGGCCTTCATAATGTTCTGCCTAATCAATAATGCATGTTATATCAAACTTTTACATAGCACATCCTGATAAACCTGTGACAACTTTTAGGTACCATTTAAGATGAATGTATGTTAATTTAAACTCCGGGGTTCTGTCTCATTCTAACTGGAAAATTAGAACGAGACAGAACCCCAGAGTTTAAAATAACACTATTTTGGCCCCATGAGAAACACATAGAGGGTTTAGATATGTTAAATTAAAGGTAACTTAGAAAAACACTATTAGTTAAAGTCTATATAAAGTAAATTAATTGGATACAAAACCATGGTAAAGAAAAGGGATTAGGATGTCCTGAATCATAGTAAAGAGAAACTCAACTGAATGGCTGAGCTTTGTAAATTAAGAAACAACTACTCAGAGAGTGACTAAGTAGCAACAATGTTTAGAAAAGTTATAATATAGAAACATCTGAGTTTGCTATTTTGTCTTGTTTTCAAACAAATGTTACTAATGGATGAATTATATTAAATTATTATTGACTGATATCTTTTTAATTCTTGGGGATTTATTGTATTCACAATGACAGGCTGAATGGGTGGTCGCTCCATTATGATGATGCCTATATGTCACTGATGATGCTGCTGTTTCCCGCCAAATACACAGATTTACGGCATTGTTCATTGTTTATGTGACACTTTGAGAAAGGCCGTGGGTCGGCCGAAACGTCAGACCGCGTTTTAAAAATAAAAATTACATTTTAATTAGTAAGATCTGCGAGTGCGGAGAGAGTCTGCACACACAGGACTTAAAAATCAATAAATGGTGTTTTATTAAAATGAAGGGAGACCTGACATTTTGGTCAGCAATCTGACCTTTATCAAAAGTTTTGATAAAGGTCAGATTGCTGATCAAAACATCAGGTCTAACTTCATTTGAATAAAACACCATTTATTGATTTTTAAGTCCTGTGTGTGCGGACTCTCCTTCTACATTCCGACTTTTTTGACACTGCATCCAGGCACTGAGAACTCTATCAGACTTGAGTGTTGGTAATCCCCTTGTGCTATATATATATCAGTCCAACCTGGTGCACTCACGACACTCGGATTTCAACTGCCTGGGTGCAGGTCAACAAATAGTATGCATACAGTTAACAAAACATCCTGATGACGACCTAAGTAAAAGAGCCGAAACGTAGAAATAAATCACTTTATTTGTTTCACTTATAAAGTCCTTGGAGTGCGGTCGGTCTTTTTATATATATATATATATATATATATATATATATATATATATATATATATATATATATATATATATATATATATATATACACCAATTATTTTCAGACCAGCACTCCCTGTTTAATAAGATGAAGCAATTGGTTTCCGAAACGTTTCTCAGCACTCTATGGATACCCGGAAACCAATTGCTTCATCTTATTAAACAGTGAGTGCTGGTCTGAAAATAATTGGTGTATACAAAATTACCGTGCACCCCTCCCTTTGCTGAAGCTATTGGCCTTGGAGTGCGGATACTCATTTGAAAGGATATATAGATAGATAGTAGAAACTTAATTTTAATATATAAACATTAGTATTTCAGCAGTTCCATAAATTTATTGGATTAACAGAAAATATGCATCATAAAATTAGGCAGGTCCATAAATTTGGGCACCCCAACAGAGATATTAGATCAATACTTAATTGAGCCTCCTTTTGCAAATTTAACAGCCTCTAGATGCCTCCTATAGCCTTTGATGAGTGTCTGGATTCAAATCATATAGACAAATACAAGAGTTCCTCTGCACTCAACCAATTATCAATATATTTAAAACAGAGACTGAAAAATGCCTTACCCTTTAAAGGACAAGTAACACTAAAAATCCATTCCTCCCCCTTCCAATATTACCCCTATCCTGGACAAAGTTAACTCTCTTTAATATTTAATACATAAATAGAGTAACAAAATCTTATTTCCGGTTTGTTTTAAAACGGCGATGTGGCGACCTGCACTTACGTGCACGCTCCAATGTCCTGCTAGCCGGCTTCTTTCTAAAACCGGAAGTTACTGGTGTTGCTGCTGTTCAGCCGGTGACTTTTTATTAGCTTGTCTCATTCTCTATCAAGCTTGGTAAAACCTTCCCTTGGTATCCTTCCCTCTCCTTTCCCAGCCACCTTGTTCTCCACAAAGACTCACACAGAGCAGAACGGGCTCCGCCACAGTATTACATATCACATAGTGACGGAAGTTCCCAGGGCAGCTGCTGTTCAGCCTCTGCTCAGTGCACAGAATGGCGCCACAGAACAGTCTGTGATGAACTTTGCCCGCTACGTGGTGTGTGTGCAGAGAGAGAGGCAGAACAGCAGCTAACCCAGCAACTTCCGGCAGCGAGTCGATATGTGGTGCTGTGGCGGAGCCTGCTCTGTGTTAGTCCGTGTGGGGAACGAGGTGGCTGGGAAAGAAGAGGGGAGGGGGGAGTGAGCAGCTACCAAGCTCGACAGCAAAGGAGACAAGCTAATAAAAAGTCACCGGCTGAACATCAGCATCACCAGTAACTTCCGGTTTTAGAAAGAAGGCGGTTAGCAGGACATTGGAGCACGCACGTAAGTGCAGGTCGCCACATCAGCGTTTTACAACAAACCGGAAGTGAGATTTCGTTGCTTTATTTATGTATTAGATATTAAAGAGAGTTAACTTTGTCCAGGATAGCAGTATTATTGTAGGGGGGAGGAATGGATTTTTTACTTAAAAAGTTTGTGTTACTTGCCCTTTAAACAAAACAGGGATTGTTTGTCCATAAATTGCAATATATTTAAGCTGGCCAACTGCATCAAAGTCATCCCATATCTGGGCAGTCCTACGCTCAATCTTCATCTGATTCATTAAGAATTCTATTGCTTCATTATACATTTTACTAAGGGACTAAGTTTTACCTGCAACCTCTTGTATTTGTCTATATGTATTTTGTGGTCACAGCTTCATTGCACCCCCGCCTAATGGTTTTAAAATTTAGTGGTGAGAACAACTTTTCTTTGTTTGTTATGGATTCAAATCATCCCATGGGACTATTACGGCCATTCCAGAATATTGTACTTCTCCCTCTGCATAAATGCCTTTGTAGATTTTGAAGTACGTTTAGGGTCATTGTATTGTTGGAATATCCAACCCCTGTGTAACTTTGTGACTAATGCTTGAACATTATCCTGAAGAATTTGTTGATATTGGGTTGAATTCATCCGACCCTCAACTTTAACAAGGACCCCAGTCCGTGAGCTAGCCACACAGCCCTCGCAGCATGATAGAACCTCCTCCAAATTTGACAGTAGGTAGCAGATGTTTTTCTTGGAATTGTGTGTTCTTCTTCTGCCATGCAAAGTGCTTTTTGTTATGACCAAATGACTCCATTTTTGTCTCATCAGTCCAAAGCACTTTGTTCCAAAATGACTGTGGCTTGTCTAAATGAGCTTTTGCATACAACAAGCGACTCTGTTTGTGGCGTAAGTGCAGAAAGGGCTTCTTTCTCATCACCCTGCCATACAGATGTTCTTTGTGCAAATTGTGTTGAATTGTAGAACAATGTACAGATACACCATCTGCAGCAAGATTTTCTTGCAGGTCTTTTGAGGTGATCTTTGGTTGTCTGTAACCATTCTCACAATCCTCCGCATATGCTGCTCCTGTATTTTTCTTGGCCTGCCGGACCTGGGTTCTACAGCAACTGTGCCTGTGGCCTTCCATTTCCTGATTACATTCCTTATAGTTAAAACTGACAAAAACTGATTTGTAGCCTTCCCCTAAACCATGATACTGAACAATATGTGTTTTCAGTTCTTTTGAGTTTTTGTTGAGGACCCCATGCTGTCACTCTTCAGAGGAGAGTCAGACAGAAGCACAACGTGCAATTGGCCACCTTAAATACCTTTTCTCATGATTGGACACGCCTGCCTATGAAGTTCAAGGTGTAACTAGCTAATGCAACCAATTTGGTGTTGTCAGTAATCAGTATTGAACAGTTACATGCATTCAAATTAGCATACTACTGAATATGCTTCACTAAAAATCTTAGTTCAGAAAACACCCCATTAATCAGATGTTCCTGGGAAATTAAAGACATACCACTGTTATCTTTTTTGTTAAAATTGGAGTCAATTATGTACACTGAAATTTGGTAAAAAATCCCAGATGTTTTTTCTAGGCAAAACAAAATAAAAATATACTTCAGAACATGCCCATCAGTAACTCGTTTTACCATCCTTCACAACAAAACAGAAATGGTTCATTGGTTTCACAGCTTTCCTACCATTGTGGTATTAGATATTAATATGTTTGTAGCCTATTTTAAGTGCTAATTTTGTAGTCTCACAGCAAACATAAAATTCTCTGAATGATTAGTGCTACAACAGCTTCATTGGCAGCTTAGCAAGCATGTAGTCGAGAATATAATTTCCAGAAACATTTTATTACCCTTTGCTTTTTAAATGCAGGTCTGTTGTATGTCACACTTTATAACTTATAGTCATACAAGACCTGTAAGCTACAGATGAAAAACTACATTTGGTAAGTGAAAAAGGTAGCTGGGGGGGGGGGTAGTTGTGCAGATTGCTGAACTTGAAATTATTGAGGCTAATATTAATGTAACTGATTTGATTTCTGTTTTGAAGGTGCAGTTAAAAATATTTTTTTCATTTTACAGAATAACACCACTTCCAGACAAATAACCCTAGTAGAACCCACTTTAAAGGAGAAGGAAAGGCTTGGTGTACTTGGAGGTGGTAAATTTTAGGCACCCCCAAGTGATTGTATTGACTTATCTGAAACCCTGGGCCGGTGCAGAAAACTGCACCGGCCCAAGTTTATACCATTGAGCACCACGGAGCGATCCACTTCCGGCTTCTTCTTTCTTCAAATTTCATGGGGCAAACACATACGCAGTTGTACGAAATAGCTGACTGTTTAGTTAAAGTTCGGCTTTTCGTTCTACTGCGCAGGCGTGCGAAGACAGAAGAAGACGGAAGAAGATCGCTCTGTAATGCTCACTGGAATAACCCCGGGCCGGTGCAGTTTTCTGCTGATTGGTGGGGTGACAGACACATACCTCATATGTAGCCTACCCCAGTCCAAATTTTTCTCTCCCACCACCCCCATCGGCAAAACAAGTGCACGATTCTTCACACATGCACGCTTGCTCATTTACTCATACATGCGCACATTTGCTTGCCCATGCCTGGGGGCGGAGTAATGTGGCAGGCTGGTTAAAAATGCATTCTGCCTATTGTAGTTAAAGGGATTTTCACCTTTGAGATAACTTTTAGTATTATGTAGAGAGTGATATACTGAGATAATTTGGAATTTGTTTTCATTTTTTTATTATTGAAGGTTTTTGTTATTTAGCTTTTTATTCAGCATCTCTTCAATTTGCATTTTAAGCAATCTGGTAACTAGGGCCTAAATTACCCTAGCAACCATGCATTGATTTGAAAAAGAGACTGGCATATGAATAGGAGAGGGTCTGAATAGAAGGATCAGGAATAAAAAGTAGCAATACATTTGTAGCCTTACAGCCCATTTGAAAGAATCAGAAGAAAAAGACAAATAACTATAAAACAATAAATAATGAAAACCAATTGAAAAGTTGCTTGAATTGGTTGTTCTATAACATAATAAAAGTAACTTTAAAGGTGAACCACCCCTTTACCACCAATATTGGTTGCTATGTTTCTAGTATTGATCATAGAAAACTACAGAGGTCTGGTAATAATTCTTGAGCTTTTTTAAGCATTGCTTTTGATTAGATCTATAAATTTTTTGTCTTTATAAAAATTTATTAAAAGTCTGTATTCTATTACCAGGAGCAAATGGCGGTAATACTCTGTACCAAAATACAAATACATTAGGATTTTAAAAAAAATTCTGTCACGATTTGTTACAGTGCAGAAAAGATCTTTCCCAAATCATTAAACTTCCCATTTACATGCTTTAACAACACTTTCTAATCTTCATGGCTTAACGAATATGTCCCAGAAAGTGTGAAAAGCTGTGATCAGTTAGGATTCACCAATTTAAATTTTAATAAACCTGCACCTAAATTTAAATGCATTAAAATTTGCACATGTCCATTTTCTTTTATTACTGCCAGTACCAGACTGAGAGTTAAAAGCAGCCCTGGCAAAAAATTCTAAGCAGGCCGCATGCACAAGCCTGCACTCAGTGTCTATTTACATGGGTTTGAAATGGCAATACATTTACACATGACACTATACAAATAGATAAGCCTCAGTTTATTCATAGGTCCAGGCTCGGACTGGCAATCTGTGGGTTCTGACAAATGCCAGAGGGGCTGCTGTATGGTTCCATAGAAAGTCACCATATAGTGGGCCGGTAGGGGGCTGTTTAGGGCCTCTGTGTACTTGGAATGGCAGGGCCTATTTTGATTCCCAGTCCAGGCCTGCATAGGTCTGCATGTTCAACAAAATGTAATATTTTTTTTAAATTATGAAGCCTTCGCCATCAACCTGCATAAGTGGCTATATAAATAGTAGTCAATTTCATTAACACTTGTCTAAAAAAAAGGATAAGCAGCCTATTGAGTACAGTAAATTGATGAGCAATACTGCAAAAAAGCTCTCACATGTTACTAAAATGCTGGGAATTGAAACCAACTGCCAGTTAGAGACAAAGGCTAACAAACTAATAGTTTTCATAATTAAACCAACAGAAGCAACTGCAAAGTCTGTTTGATTAGAAAGTGTGATCAGTAAAAGTAAGTATACATTACTAGCCCTATGAAAACTATAGACAAACACAGCAAGGGTCTATGCCAACAGTGGCATAGAAATGGGAAGCATTTTGCCTGACACTACATTTTGTGAAAGTTTTGCTTCTTCCCTACTGTTCTGTTCTTTTATTCTGGCCCACTCCCCTCCTCAGCAGGCTCAGGCTGGACAGTTTGATACATTTTAACAGCTAGAGCTTCTCACTACTAATGTTCGGCCTGGTGCGGGACTTGTGGGTTTGGGCCAACCTTGATGCTCCTCTGGCGGGTCTCCCCAACTGCGACCTTAGACTGCCGGCTTACCGACTACCGGCTTTCTGTTTTATAGGCTGACTTCTGCCCCACTGACCCCTTTTGTGAAGTCATCGGCAAGGTGGGTCTGGAAATGGAAGGGGGAAGACTGGCGCGGGTTGAGTATTTCTCAACCTGCACATCACTACTTTTCACACGTCAAGTGGCATATATGCATGTTGAGAGAAAGGTGAATTGCCAGTGATACAGGCAAAGAGGGGAAATACCTGCTTTCAAGTTAAAAAGAGACACAGTCGTCCAGTCAAGGCAGTGTCCTTTCTGTTGGACAACCCTCAAAGGGGCAGAATTAACGGGAGAGCTAACATTAAACGGGAGAGCTAACATTAAAAGGAGAAACCACTTCCATATATTTTATATATATATATATATATATATATATATATATATATATATATATATATATATATATATATATATAAAACCAAAGGAATGGTGCACTCCGTAGACAAAATTAATACCTGGGTGCCAGCATGGGAAATAAGCAGTGAAAAAGGATTGCGGCACTCACAGGGTTTTAGTGAAAAAACAAAAAAAATTTTATTATTAAGCCTTAATAATAAAACATTTTTTGTTTTTTCACTAAAACCCTGTGAGTGCCGCAATCCTTTTTCACTATATATATATATATATATATATATATATATACTCACTCAGCAGTAATGCCATTCGCTCATCTTGTAGTAGTATAAAAGCAAATTTTGCTAAACTATATGCAATTTCAACTTTCTCAGCATTTGAAAAAACTTACATGGAGAAATGTAATGTGTTTCTCTAGCACGAAAAATTTCACAAAGACCATTATAAATGTTAGTGACCATGTTTGCATCCTTTTTGACTGATTACAGACCTCAACACTTCCTCGCAAAGTTTGTGACCAAATGGCTTTTGGGAACATTCGCAGTGTATGTAATAAAAATTTGCAATCACAAAGCTCACTTGGGGACGAAATATTTAACTAAACTCAAGAGCAGGTGTAATATTTGCCAGCAAATGATTTTAATAATGAAAATAGTGCTAAACATTTGCAAAAAGCCACACATTTTGTCACATTGTTTGTACAAACATAAGCCGACGCGCCCTGTCAGGGCATTGTCCTTTGCGTCAGTGCCACACATCTGCTATTTAACCTTCCCAATCATTGAGCTATTTCATTGAGCTATTTCCCCTTAAATATATATATATATATATATATTCCATAGTGGTACCGACACTCTCGATAAAGTTCATTGATGTGCCTGGGTGCAAAATCATCATAACTTATCCATACCTCCACAGAAAGATCTGCACTCACAGGACTTAAAAAAAACGTCACTTTATTGTAGAGCAAAAGGACTGACGTTTCAACCCTCACTAGGTCTTTCAAAGTATAAATATATATTTGTATAAGTATATATATTTGTGTGTGTGTGTGTGTGTGTGTGTACACACACACACGAACAAAAATAGCTGCACTCACTTTTATAACAAACTGCCTGGGTGCATTATGCACAGAGGTATATAGTTGCATAATTACGTTGGCATGAAAAGAGATCAAAGTCTGTCAAATTCAATGGCAAATGAAACTCAGGCGTTTGCCCGAACTCAAAGATGGCCAGTCCAGGCCTGCTAGTCACACATTTCCAGATGAATAAGGTATTTTTACCAAAAAGTGCAGTTATTTAGTAAATCAGTTTTTGCCTACAATTATGTTGCAATAACTAATGTGTATGCTTTATAATAAATATGAAACTATTTGTTTGATATTTATTTTAGATGTTGGAGAAACTGAAAGACAGGTGGATGCACACTGGGTTATGGGAAAATCTGGAGAGGATCAAGACCGTCATTAAGGAACCGCAAGGAGGGGATAAAACTGACTTTGACAAATTGCTGCAAATGTACTACGATGCAATTCGTTATAAGGGCGAGAAAGGTAAATGTAGCAAACAAACATTGCCATAAAGTCCATTTATAAAAAAAGAACACACTAAACATGGTTCTAATTATTTTTCCCCAAGTAATGCAGTGAGATGTGAGTTCACTAGTTGCTATGAGTTAATTATATTGTATAATTGTACAGGAGTTTCACCAGCCAAACCAAAATGCTTTCTGTGGATACCCCCACACAGAACAGTGATCATACAGTATAAATTGTTTAGTATTTGTATGAGCAAGCTGGCCTATGTGTATGTGGCTTTTAGATTTAAAACGTCTTTCCCAGTAAACTGCCATTGCATTTAATATTTTTGCTCAATGCAGTGCTTATTTACTGCAAGCAGGGATGCACCAAATCCATGGTGCTGATTCTGTTCAGGGTTTCAAGCACAATTAAAATGTTTTGCAGGATCAGGTTTAAACTTCAAAACTGGATAACTGAACATGACAAACTTTGGTTTACAGATATTAAATTAATTCCCACCAGATAAAACAGACACAAGGCATTTACCTTTACTTCTTGTGAAGAAACCAATGAAGTCTGTCTAAAATATCAAAAGTAGGCATCCGTACCCTATTGCTGTGGCATTGTTTTATAATTCCTTATTTGCCAAAAGGTATTAAAACTTTGCTCCAATGTACCTTAGACAACAGATCGGAATTTTCATTTTATACCTACTTTTAGTATGTTACAGATGAAATCATTCTCAGCCAATTGCAGTTGATATTTATTAGATTTATTTTACATCATTCCTATGATGTATAATGATGCTATCTAGTTGTAGGGGTAGCTAACCTCTTACTACTTTTTAGGGGTGCTCAAAATCCAGGATTCAGAACAATCCCAGCACCTTTTATTGAATTTGGATTTTGGCAAATTTTGCACAAACCAAAATATATTTATACCAGTGATATATTTTTTTTATATGGGGCATTATTCTGCAGAATGCTCCATCCTACTGAGTAACCAGCCATAGAAGTTCTCTCTGTTTGCTTAAGATTGCAGCCGACATATCAGTTTTGTGTGACGATACTTCCATGCCTGCGTCTAGCTACTGGGTCCTCTCTAGGCTCAGTTTAGTGCAAAGGATGGGAGAAGGAGCGAGGGAGAAGGGAGGGGTATTGAGGAACTGTGCAGGTACCACTGCCAAAAGCATAAGGCTTGAGCAGTGAAAAGGAAATCTGACACCAAGCCCACGTGTAAAGAATAGGAGGAAAGTAACAAGTTGGCTCTTTTCACAGAAGACTAAAGGCGGCCATACACAATATGATCCGCTCGTTTGGCAAGGTCGCCAAATGAGCAAATCTTAACACGATATGCACACTAACGGTAGGGTTAATCTGAGAATGGGTGCCGACGGGTCATCATCACATCAACTAGCTGATGCTGTCCTCAATCGCAGGAAAAATCAAACCTGCCTGATCAATTTTTTTAAACTGCAAATTAAGGTGCAGATTCAAACTGGCAATGATAAATCTTCCATAGAAGATTATTGGCCTGGGGAAGCAGGAAAGCAACTAGAACCACTGGGGTGCCTCTAACAATTTAGACCCCTTCCCCCATCCACTTGATTTTCAATGTATCAATGTGGTTGAATATAAATTCTTTTGAGCACTAGTAATTGTTTATTTTTACAGATGGGGCTCTTCTAATTGCTGTGTGCAGAGGGAAAGTGAGTGAAGGACTGGATTTCTCTGATAACAATGCACGTGCTGTTGTTACTGTAGGCATTCCATTCCCAAACATAAAAGATTTACAGGTAAATTTCAAAAAACTAAATGATAAATTATACATTTTTAAATGATACAATTTTAATCTGATTTCTAATATGTGCCAACAGATTAAATGTCTGGGCAAGTTTCATCCTGCTTGAATGTACTGTATCTACCATTTGCTTTTCTCTGCAATGCTTGTTTTGAAATTTAAAATGAGATCGCCTCCTGCAGGACATATTTCCCACAATTCCTTGTGTTCTGTGAAATACTGAGCTGTAAAGAAGAATTGCAGAAGTGTGCAATGAATGTGGGGGTTTCTTTCATTATACCAAAATTTTGTTTTCTGAGAATTTCTCTCGATTTCCCCATTTCATTGTCAATTCTCTTATTTGCTGAAAGCTTATTTTTGTTTTGCAGTGTTTTCCTTTATTTTGCTACATCCATTCTTCCCTTTATTTTAACAAGTTGCTAATCCCTTCTCATGAAAAACATCCTCATATCATGATGCTGCCACCTCCACTATCATATTTTAATGTAGTTATGGGCAAAAAGCTCTACCTTGGTCTCATCTGACCGCAAAGCCCTTACCCAGTATACAATTTAGGTACTCATATTCTCAATTCAATTAAAAAAAGAAAAAGAGCTCTGACTACATGAAATCTAAAATTATCAAAAATTATGTACAATAGTTTTTAAAAGGAGAAAATTATGTGACAAATGCATCCTTTTAAACTAAAAAAAAGAAGTATAAATTACTGGGTTTGGCTCTGCCTGGGATTTCCTGCTCAGGCTGCCTCCGGGATCTAAAAATATAGCTAGGCAAGTGTGATTTCTATAGAGAACCAGGTGTGATGTGTTTCTCCTAATAGAGATGTATATTGCCTACACTATGAAAATGGACATACAGTAGAAGACTACTTTAGTGGGAAATCTATGGAAGCTATCTCTGACACATATTTGAAGAAATCTACCTCACTTTTTATGGCATATTTTCAAAAAGATATGTTATAGATCCTCAATAAAACAATGCAAGATTTTAGTGTTTGGATTGCTTAAAGGGGAACACAAAATATGGGACAGGTTTATTATTGTTCTGGAAGGCTTCCCAGTGGTTTATTCTATTTTAATATTGTTGGTTTAAAGTGGTTTATTCTATTTTAATATTTATCCAGTCTTTCAATTCAAAGCTGAAACCTGTGTCATTCTGCCGTATGACAGCTCTCTGTTCAGCAGCATCTGCTGCAACATGTATATTGAACAGCAAACAATAGCCTTATAGTAGGGCTGTCCAAATGGAAGTCAGTGCTCCCTCCACAACATTCCTAGGCCCCCAGAATTGCTATGTGCCTCATAGCATTAGCATTGTATAATCAAGGACAGAAATACATTGCATATCGTTTATTGAGCTTCTATCATGCATAAAGTAGGACAGCGCTTCCATTTCCTCCACAGGCAGCTATAGGACAAAATCAATAGAACAGTTTTACTAATCACCAATCCAGAGTTCCAAATTATATTTTTTCAGTAAACCCACTACTCGTGAATTGGGGTCAAATACACAATCTTCTCAGTTAGTAAAGGCACCAAAGCATTCTGTTTGCTGTTCATTTGACACAAGGAGCTGCTTTCTTCTTCTGGAAATGCCTGTTTTGAATCAACCTCTCTGTTGCTGATTGGTTTCCAAATGGGTTAATCAGTTTGCATTTGAAACTTATCTCCCCAATGTTTTTTTGCCACCTCAAAGCGCAAAATAATCAAGTATCGACTATCTAAAACAAAAAAATATTTTATTAAAAAAAAGTTCCATGGTATGTAACTGAATCAATCCATTCACAAAATGCATATTTATGTATTTAGTCATTTTTGTTTCAGTTCAGGTGAAAAATTAGCTGCTTGCATGTGTTATTCATCTACCAAAGCCAGATTTTAATCAGAATTCTTTTTATTAAGGCAGTTTAAATGGCTGTTCTTGATAGCTGAACATTTTTTTTTGTTTTCCTTTATTAGCTTCCCTTTCCAATCCATAAAACATTCCTGAGTGATTTGTGTTAGCTTTTCCCTGTCCTCAGCAAGCAGTTCTGACCTTTAAGTTTTTACAACACTGTCAAAGTATGTTGAAGGCTTTAAAAGTGAAGCAATCACCTTGGGGATTTGTCAGTTTGAGTGACACTTAGTAGTTTACCTAAACCGCAGTGGCAGTGAACGTATGGAGCAGTGTTGGACCTCAAGGGAAGCTCTCTCTCTTATTTTTCCTTCTGCCTCGCAGGACATGGATTGAATATTCTCTTTAGAGTACAATTTTTGGTCACATTAGGTTTTAATCAAGTCACTTGTTCACAGTCCCTCAAAGCTTATAATTCAGAGATGAGTAGATGGGCTTGGGGTGAATCTGATACACGACTTGTTGAACTGTAAAGCTTTCTTAGATGCCACATGCTGAAATTGACATCACTCAAACTGTGCAGTTGTTCTGTTATCATGTAAGCCATTTATGTCCTGCTTGTCAGGGATTTTCAGCTAAAGTTCTGTGCAAAGGAGGGAGTTTGTGCACTGTGACCAATCTCGTACGTGAACATTTTATAAGTCCTAACTAAAGTGAGAGAGCATTTTTTTGCAGTTTGTTCAATATTAGCTGTATTAAAACAAAAATGCATAAAATAAGTGATAAAAAGCACGTTTTAACCAATAAAAAAGCGCATCTTGAAGTACATTCTAGATGTGCAATATGCATTCATTTTTTACCTTATTCATTTTTAAAAGCTATAAACTGGATAATAATAAAAAAAAATGTTTTCCATGTAACAAGATGGTTTATTTTGTTCTGCAGAAAGCTCCAAATTATGGAAAGGCCATCTCCCATAGACTGCAATTTACCCACATAATCTAAATTTGTAAAAATGATTTCCTTTTTATAATAATAAAATTATACCTTGTACTTGATTTAATCCAAGATATAATTAATCCTTATTGGAACTAAAACCAGCCTATTGGGTTTATTTAACATGATTTTCTAGTAGACGTGCACTGCGACATAAAGCTGCTCGTGGTAACTTTGAGAGATAAAATTCTGGTTTTAATCGCCCTTGTTCTTCCCACTAAATAACCTTTATATGCAAGGGGGGATTGCAGGACACGGGAACATCACTCCTTACCAACAGCACCCAGAAATTGGTGAAAATGCATACAAATATAAAAATGTATATATATGTATATGTGTGTGTGTGTGTGTGTGTGTGTGTATATATATATATATATATATATGTGTATGTGTATGTATATGTATATGTATATGTATATGTATATGTATATGTATATATATATATATATATATATATATAAATATATATGTGTGTGTGTGTGTGTGTTTTTCCTTTAGTTTCTGCCCAACTGACAAAGCCCTTCTGTGCAGATAATCTTAAAGGGGCAACAGTTCCTAAAATCAAATTACAAATGGTGTTATGTAGTATAAATATATATTGCCCAGGAGCAGTAACCCACAGCAACCAGGTAGACTATACTGGTCACCTGGTTAAAAGCAAACATCTTATTGGTTGCTATTGGTTACTGCTACTGAGCAAACTTAATGTCTTTTATTACATATGGAAGTTAGCGTTTTGATTTCTTTAATACATTTTCAAAATTGCTGTGTTTGGTGCTGGTTTTGTAAACACTTTGCAATATTATTGATCCTTAAGTCTACCATAAATTCATTTAAACATTAAATAAACCCAATAGGCTGGTTTTGCTTCCAATAAGGATTAATTATATCTTAGTTGGGATCAAGTACAGGCTAGTTTTATTATTACAGAGGAAAAAAGGAAATCATTTTTAAAAATGTTGATAAAATGGTGTCTCCGTATTTCGGAGCTTTCTGGATATCGGGTTTCCGGATAAGGGATCCTATACCGTAAAGGGAATGTGAACCCAAAAAAATTGCCTCATTAAAGAAATAATTCTAAGCAACTTTGCAATATAATTTTTTTTTAAAGGTATTTGGATATGTATTGCTATTGAAAGCAGTGTTTGTCTGACCCTTTCTATTTTGCCCTGGTGGTATCAGACTCAGATACAATGTAAGGCAAACCAGCCGATTAAAAGAAAAGCTCTTTGCTGGTGAACTAAGACTTTTGCAACATTGTTTAAAAAGTAACAACCACGAAAATTCTGCTTTTGGTATCAACAAATAACTTTAAAAGCACTGAAAATGTTTAGTGCTAAAAACTGTTTCTTTTTTTATTTTGGAGTTGACTTGTCCTTTAAAGGGGTAGTTTACCCTTTATCTGTCAAGTTTGGCATTTTATAGGTAATAATTTTTTATTAGTTTTAGACATGTAAAGCAAACACGCAATATTACACTTGTCTCAGGGATGTTCAAACTTGGCATTTTGACATCTATCTGCTTTCTCGGTTTAAATACCCTAGCAATGATGCTGCACTCAGAAAGAAAGATAAATATTTAGAACAGCTGAGAAATTTGAAAAATTAAAAATGAATTTAAGGTTTGAGGTCAGTTACTGTAGAAAGCATTTTCAGTTCAGAAAGGCAGAATAGGAAGCCATTCCTTACAACTGTGTGCCAAAACATGTGAATAAAGCATACAATTGCCATATATGATTATCAGGGCTGTTTTACTGACATAGCCTGCTATTTCTACCTAGTATTCATTATACAGTGACATGGACATTCCTGGGCCTCCCAGCAACTGCAGGGTCTACTGCCTCTGTTGTTTCATTCTCTCTATAGTATAGTATGCTTTGAAAACAGTGACAGAAAAAAAAGGAAAAACTGTTTAGCTCATATGGCAGCTTGTAACATTCAAGCATGGTAATACTCTTACTCCATAATTGACAGATTAAGGAGAAATGTTAGCAGTAACACTTTTTTTCCCTGAGCCCCTGGAAAACAGCACAGCACTTTGTGACAAGAGGTGATCATAGCCAAAAGTCCACATTGAGTGTTTCAATGAAACAACATGGCCATTGTAACTGTATAATCAAGCTGCTACGTGTCTCACTGGAAGCTACAATCCCCACTAATGGCAAATCTGGCTTTTTTTTAAAAAAATAAAGGGGGGAGTGGCAGATTAATCGCAGTATAACCTTATTGTGGTACTAACAACTGTAACATAGATAATTAATGGAAGTAAAAATAAACATGGTCACCTGTATATTTACTCTCTGGTAGGGATAAAGATAACCCTATTGGGATCCCATGCATTTTTAAGCAGTAGTTGAATAGCCATATACAGTATATAGAATCACAGACATGGACCCTGCATTATTATTTGCAAAATGCAGTACATATGGTAAAAGGTGAATGCCATGGGTTGCTGGCCCTAGATCATAAATGGTAGTTAACCAATAGAAAGTTGGCTTAAAGTGGACCCGTCACCCAAAAAAATTATTCAAAATCCTATTTTATCACATTAGTCAAGCAAAATGAACTTTAATTACACTATATAAATTATTAGAATCTTGTTTCCTTCAGTCTGGGAATTCATAATTATAACAAGCAGGCAGGAGCCATTTTGTGGACACTGTTATTAAGACAAGCCTTGTATCATCTCAGAATCTTGTTTGTGCACCAGAATAGGGGACCTGAAGTCCATCCCCATGCCCTGGCTACACAATTAAACGGTGAAGAGAACGGGGGAATGTGGGGAGAGCAGTGACATCTAGAAAGTGCTGAATGGAAAGTGAAAGCAGTTGTCTGCCCCGCCTCTATGCCTAGGCATAGAGGTGGGGCAGACAATATTTGATTGACAGCTGAGATTTTTAAATGAGTTTACAACAGTTATGAATGCTTTAATAAAAAATCAAAATTGGATTTCATGTTTAATTTGAAAAGGACTTTTATTATACAGATTTTTGTGTCTGGGTGACGGGTCCACTTTAATAAAGTGTATGTTTATGAAAACCGCAATCTTTCTAGTAGAACTGGATCCAAGTTTATTCTCACAAATTTAGCCATATTTTTCTATTACCCTTATAGGGCCTTTTGTATGAAAAAAAGTATGAAACATAGTTTACATAATACTTTTGCCAACAGTTTTCACTTTCCCCTCTCATTGGGATATACCTTGATGTCAAGAACTGGACACAGGGAGTGTACTGCTTTTAGCTACAGAATTCCTGACCCTTTCAGTAAGGTGTGTATTCCTGTTTTCAAATCTATTAATTGTTCTTTACTACAAAGATACAGTCCCCACATGAAGCTTTGCTTGCTGCAAACAGAATGGGAACACAGTTTTGGGTCTTAGCCCATAGGCTAGGTTTAACTGTCCTTAAAGGTGAAACTAAACCCTTAATAAAAAAAAAAACCCTACCCTACATAGACAACCCTCCCTCCTCCCCCCAGCCTAGCTGCCGAACTGGGCAAATGCCCCTAACTCTTTACTTACCCCTCCGTGCAGATTCTGTCCAGCGGAGTTCATGGGCACCATCTTCAGCCACTTCAGTAATCTTCGAAATGTTATAGTTGCTTCGCAATTTTTGTGAGTTTCGGCACATGCACAGTTGTCGCAAAACAGAAAATTCATCAACTGCGCATGCACTGATTCGCTGGTCTCATTCCGAAGATTACAGAAGAAGATGGCTGCTGTGAACTCCGCTTCACAGAATCTGCACGGAGGGGTAAGTAAAGAGTTAGGGGCATTTGCCTGGGGGGGGCAGCTAGGCTGGGGGGGAGGTAGGATGGGTCTATGGGGGGTAATTTTTTTTTTTTTATAATTATGGCTTTGTTTATCCTTTAAGGCACTAACACATATACTGTACATACTTATCAGAGGGGTAAGTCAACGTAAAATTTTCCTTTTATTAAAAAAAATAAAGGACTACATTTTATGAAAAGGTAGTACAGGTATGGGACTTGCTATCCAGAATGCTTAGGGCCTGGGGTGTTCTGGGTAATGTATCTTTCTATAACTTGGATCTTCATACCTTAAGTCTATTAGAAAATCATTTAAACATTAAATAAACCCAAAAGGTTCGTTTTGGTTCCAGTAAGGACTAATTATATCTTGGTTTGGATCAAGTACAAGCTATTGTTTTATTATTACAGAGAAAAAGGAAATCATTTTTAAAAATCTGAATTATTTGATCATAATGGAGTCTATGAGAGACTGTCTTTCTGTAATTTGGAGCTTTCTGGATAACAAAATACTCATTTGGGGGTCATGGCATGTCATATAATTACAGTAAAGAAAGTGGTTCTTTTTTTGCCAAAGGCCAAGTTATTTGATTATAGTACCTTTCCGGGCATGTGCTGCATTAAAGCAACAGTTCATTGTGAAAATAAAAACTTAATAACTTGATAAGCTGTGCAAAATAAAACATTTTTTAATATAGTTAGTTAGCCAAAATGTAATGTATAAAGGCTGGAGTGGCTGAATGTGTAACATAAAAGCCAGAACACTACTTCCTGCTTTCCAGCTCTGAGTTAGTCAGCGACTTGAAGGGGGGCCACATGGGACATATCTGTTCAGTGAGTTTGCAATTGATCCTCAGCATTCAGCTCAGATTCAAAAGCAACAGATATGACCCATGTGACCCCCCTCAAGTCTCTGATTGGTTACTGCCTGGTAACCAGGGTAACAAGTCAGTGTAAACCAAGAGAGTTGAAAAGCAGGAAGTAGTGTTCAGGCTATTATGTTAGACATCCAGTCACTCCAGCCTTTATACATTACATTTTTGGCTAACTAACTATATTGAAAATGTTTTTTATTTTGCACAGCCTATCTATTTACCCAGTTTTTATTTTTACACTGAACAATTTCTTTAAGCACAGAAAAATGTAGAGCCCAGTAGAAATACATAATCAATATATCACGCAGCTTCATATATGCACCCAATTATAAGCAGCTGAAAATGGCATGTACAATATTACAATATAGAGATATGGAATTTGCCTGCATGGGTAAAATAAATGACAGGGAAATATGTGTGTTCAAGTGTATGCTACTTTGGTTAATTTCATGTTTTGTGCTTACTTTTGTAAGATGTCATATTGCTGGTATTTGACATTTACAGTATGTAAACTGCAGCCATTCATTTACATCCATTTTACACTCTAAATTATTCCTACAGCATGAGTATGTTAGCAAAGTGAAAGTCTCTATGGAAGCTATAGAGAGATTTTCATCACAGTTCAGCTGCTTCATTGATTTAATGCACCTCCTTCTTGGCTAAACCTTGTCCATTTTGCCTACCAGTAACATTCTATATTACAATTGTTGATGGCAGTGATGAGAAAGCCTTTGACTAACTAGCACAGGAGACAGTAGCAGCCGAAGCAAGAGTAAAACTGGATACTGAGCCTGTAAAACCTTCATAGCAATTGTATGGAGTTGAGGAAACCATGTAGTATATTCACGAAGCATAACATAACAGTAAATACTTTTCATAATTTTTTTGAAAAGGTTTTCAAATAATGCAGAATTATGTGCAGATTCTGCCTTCAAATATGTACCCAATCTTTTGCTTATTAAAATCCCAAACTAAGTGTGTTTACATTTCAAGTGCAATTGCATAAAACAACCCATTCCTGTAGACTTTTTTTTTAATTATTATTCACTCAAGACAGCAAATTAACATTAATTTACTTTACATGAGTATTTCCAGAATGTGCTTTGAACTAGAACTTTCTTTGAACGTTTGATATTATTGCATTTTGTTATCAATATTTGGATGTAGATAGGAACTAATGAAGTGTGAAAGGACTCTGCTCAGAGGAGTAGCACGTCTGTCAGCAACCATCTTTTTTGAAATGTTCTTTATTCAGCCACCTCATTAGAAAGAATGGTTACATTGCTGCTTCCTGTTTCTTTATGTCGTTACCAGAATGTCGTCTAACTTATGGGGAAATATATACATTGTATTTAATGTTTAAGAACAGCTGAAATCTTGTAGCCAGTCAGTAGTTCAAGAAATAAAAGGACAGCTTTTAAAAATGTCAACTGAATATATTGTAAAGGAGCCCTTGTCATGGGCATATAGTTTGGGGTGAAAGTGTGAGCACATGTAAACTATTTAAAAAGAGAACACCTAAAGATCTTTCCGTTTTCATATACAGGTATTGGACCTGTTATCCAGAATGCCGGGGACCTGGGGTTTTCCGGATAACAGATCTTTCTGTAATTTGGATCTTCATACCTTAAAGGGATACTGTCATGGGAAAAAAATTTGTTTTCAAAAAGAATCAGTTAATAGTGCTGCTCCAGCAGAATTCTGCACTGAAATCCATTTCTCAAAAGAGCAAACAGGTTTTTTTATATTCAATTTTGAAATCTGACATGGGGCTAGACATTTTGTTAATTTCCCAGCTGCCCCTGGTCATGTGACTTGTGCCTGCACTTTAGGAGGGAAATGCTTTCTGGCAGGCTGCTGTTTTTCCTTCTTAATGTAACTGAATGTGTCTCAGTGGGACATGGGTTTTTACGATTGAGTGCTGTTCTTAGATCGACCAGGCAGCTGTTATCTTGTGTTTGGGAGCTGCTATCTGGTTACCTTCCCATTGTTCTTTTGTTTCGCTACTGGGGGGGGAGGGAGGGGGGTGATATCACTCCCAACTTGCAGTACAGCAGTAAAGAGTGATTGAAGTTTATCAGAGCACAAGTCACATGACTTGGGGCAGCTGGGAAATTGACAATATGTCTAGCCCCATGTCAGATTTCAAAATTGAATATAAAAAAATCTGTTTGCTCTTTTGAGAAATGGATTTCAGTGCAGAATTCTGCTGGAGCAGCACTATTAACTGATTCATTTTGAAAAATTTTTTTTTTCCCATGACAGTATCCCTTTAAGTCTACTAGAAAATCATGTAAACATTACATAAACCCAATAGGCTGGTTGTGCTTCCAATAAGGATTACTTATATCTTAGTTTGGATCAAGTACAAGCTACTGTTTTATTATTACAGAGAAAAAGGAGATAATGTTTAAATACTTGGATAAAATGGAGTCTATTTGGAGCTTTTCTGGATAGCAGGGTTCCGAATAATGGATCCTATACCTGTATGACCTTACACATAAGTTTCCTGTCCAGTGTGTTTGCTGTCGATGAGCTGACACAGGTCAAGAGTGAGTTTAATGTAATTTCAGCCATATACGTTTGTACAGTACACAGTGGAATGAAACAACGTTCCTCTAGGACTATGGTGCTACACACAACTTAGATGTACCGGACAACAGGCAAAAAGTGCAAGTGCAGAAATATGCAACGTGATGGAAGGAAGAGAGACACCTATGATCTTCTATGCTGTCTTTACTATCCTCTGTAGGGTCTTGCGCTCCATGACAGTGCAGTTCCCAGCCCAGACAGTGATACAGCAGCTCAGGATGCTCTCGATAGTCCCTCTGTAGAAGGTTTTGAGTATGGATGGTGGGAGATGGGATTTCCTCAGCTTGCGCAGGAAGTAGAGGCGCTGTTGGGCTTTCTTGGCTAAGTAGCTGGTGTTGTGGAACCAGATGAGGTTCTCCGCCAGGTGGACACCAAGGAATTTGGTGCTTTTGACGATCTGCACATTAGAGCCGTCGATGTACAGTGGCAGCAGGTGGTCACTCCTAGTATTCCTAAAGTCAACAACCATCTCCTTTGTTTTGTCTACATTGAGAGACAGGTTGTTGGCTCTGCACAAGTCTGTTAACCACTGCACCTCCTCTGAGGTTGTGCTCTGAGTGATAGAAGATCTTGCATGTTTTTACCAGACCCCCACAAAGCTGTAGCTGATAATGAATAATGTAACCCCCTACTTAAATTTATAAAGACTTACGTGACCTGTTTAAAAGAACTTGGCCTTGTGCTTTTATATGGCTACACAATTTCTGAGTGACTTCTAATATCTTTATAAATTACAATATTAGGTACATTATCCACTATATAAATACATGTACTTTCTCTCCCTCTCTCTCTCCTTGTAAAGCTATTACTAGATAATTTGTTTCATTAAGTTTTCAGCTATGTATTCATTTGTACCTCTATTGAGAAAGTATATAAGGAATTTGATATAAGGAATTTAAGTTATTTAAAAGGTATTTATATACATAATTGCTGTTGATGTAGCAGATGCCAGCACTGTTCCAGCCAACACTTCCCACAATGCTTTGCACAATTCCTTACAGTTAATCACTTACCCAGAGAGCTCAAATGCTAAATATGATATATACTAGAAAATATGTGTGAAAATTGTTCTGCTCTATTTTTATGGTCTAATCATGTCCATAAAAAGGATAACATTTAAAAATCCACTTGTATTAAACATGTAGTTCACCTTTAGTATGGGATATAATTGTCCCTTCTAAGCAACTTTTCAACTGGTCTTTATTATTTATTTGTTATAGTTTTTAATTATTTGCTGCCTGCTTCTGACTCTTTCCAGCTTTGAAATTTGGGTCTCTGACCCCCCATCTAAAAAACAAATGCTTTGTAAGACTACAGATGTATTGTAATTGCTACTTTTTATTACTCCTTTTCCTATCCAGGGCTTCTACTATTCATATTGCAGTATCAAATCCGTGCATAGTTGCTATGGTAATTTGGGCCCCAGCAACCAGATTGCAAATTGTAGAGCTAGATTGCAAATTGTAGAGCTGCTGGAAAAAAGCTAAATAACTCAAAAAACATAAATAATAAAAATTGAAAACAAATTGCAAATGGTCTAAAAATATCACTCTAACTCAAACTAAACATTAACTCAAAGGTGAACAACCCCTTTAAATAGCTTGTAGTAGTAACACTAATTTATTCATACAGTGCAATGGAGAAGTGCTACAGACTGTATAGCCACTGCTTTACCAGTGATATTTAACCTCCTCTAGAATACAAGACGTCATTATTCCTCATTTGCTTCACCTCACATTTTGGGAGCTTAAGGCAGACAATGAGAACTGATTGTATGGTTTTTTTGGGTTTTTTTATACCCCTCTGTATAGCTAACCCAACAGGGGATGGTTAATGCCAATATATTTCTGTTTTTCAATTGAATAATTGAATAACTTGTCCACACAAGAGCATGGTTTTGATGTAAATGTGAATAATAAACTAGACCTTGTACTAGAATTTAAGCATTTCATCTCAAACTACCATTTTTGCGTTGCTTATATCCCAGTAACTATTTTGTTTAGCAATTCCTTAAAATGTTAGATCACTCACTGAATTCACTCTATAATGGTTATTGGTGCGTTTCTATTAGGAAAAAAAAGCCTTATCGGCAAACAAATTAGTGTTTTATACTCTGTCTGGATTTCGAAAAACATAAAAACGGTACATATTTTGTTTACATTTTTAGATTAGGCAGTATGTCATTTTAACATACATTCACGGACTGTGTCACTTTATAAACTGTTTAAGTTTAAAACCATTTTGTCTGGCAAAAAATTAAGAATGTAGAATGATGAAATAAAGTTTCCTTTTTAAATATACTTTTATATTTTAAAATTTATTTTGGTTTTTTTTTTTGGTTTTTTTTACTAATTGTGGTGCCCAGAGGTTGCTGTGTCCCAAATAATATAGCAATAGTGAGTGCTGGAGACATTTTATGTAGATTTCACTTTGATTTTAACGCAATATGAATATTCTCCAAGTTAGTACAAATGAGTAGTTTTTCTATAATGTGGCTCCTAGAGACCCTGAACTTGACCTTAGACTAGTTTGTTGGTTTCCCATAACTGTTAACCCTTTCCAGTCTACACGCCTTCTTATTCCATGTGTTTTTAACAACCGCTCCGGAAACAAATGGCTGACATGAGACAACTGTAAGTAGCTAATTAGTTTCCCAGATTTGCATAGTTAACTAGTTCAGTAAGAGAATATTAATGCATTTGGTAATTAGCTGTAAAGCTAATTCTACAAATAAGTTGCTCACTTTTTCTGTCTGCTACAAATTTTCTCCTGTTCTAGCTTTACACATGGTCTCCACATATCTAATTTAAAGCAGCTAGAATTTGAGGCGAGATGTTTGTGATCCCATAAATGGTATCAGTAATGTAAGCTGTACTGACATCCTCAGATTCCCACACCTTGTGGCTCAACCTCTTCTTCTTTTAGATTGTAAACTCTTTTGGGGAGGCCCTTTTCACCTCTTGCATCGGTTATTGGTCAGTATGTATGTAATTCTGTATCCCATTTATCATACAGGGCTGCCAAAAATGTTGGCGCTTTGTAAAATACATGTTAATAATACTAATTCCAGGCACTAAACCTAATTTTTACACCCAGAATAAAAAATACGTGCAGAACAGCCCTGTGATCTTATCAGTCTCCTCCCATTGCCCATCTGCCTTGTTTCTATTTCGAGATTGGGCTTAGGGAAATCCTGGCATTCTTTTTTCAAAGGGAGTTTACTTACAAATGTTATCTCTCTAGTCTGCGTGGGAAAAAAAAATACATTTGAATCAGATGCCCTAACAATATTTATATTTTCCTAAAAAGTAGCCTAGAAATTTTCAATATACGCTTAGCATTTTCAGTGATTTTTTTAAGTGCTTTTTACATTTAATGGCTTGCAGTCTCTTACTATTCTCTCCATGTTTTTCTGACTACTTGTTCCTTGCATCCGTACTCAGATCTCATACAGCCATATTTCCAATCCCCACAAAGACTTGTATATCCTGTGATTGATATACTTGAAAAAAAGGAAGCTTTGTGGATTCAGCTTATATTACAGACCAACCTAATTTTCTGCTTGATAATTTGTGACAACCTCTAAGCTTAGCTTCTCAACAGCTGCTCAGAGCCCACTGAGCATGTGAGTGTTGCAGACACTCTCCAAGATGGTGACCCCCTGCAACAAGTTTGAAGTCCTGGATCATAGTTGCTATTAAGAAGTTGAAAGTTTACGCTGGTGCAATAAGATCAGTATATAAAATTATATTTTAATCCGCAATAATTTTTAGGGTTTAGTTCTCATTTAAAGCCCTATTATTAAAGGTACTTTGTGTCAAAATGTGATCCTTGCACTTTCATGTAGTTGCGCTCAGTTAAGCGCTGTGGTGACTATTGAAGCAGGGGAAGCTACCACCATCTCCTGACCAGGTGAAAGCCCCAGGGTTCCTTTCACTCCCAGTGTCAATAGGTGCTGCACACTTGCACCTACAGAAAGGGCACAGACGTCACTTGCACAATACTGGAAGCTATGCCGCAACTACAATGACACTGCAATTCTGGGGAAAAAACAGTGCATTGTGGAGGTGAAAAATATGGTGATTGTGTACATCCCCTTTAATGTGGTAAAAGGGAAGTTATTATGAGGCTATATGTAAAGCTCTTATTTTAAAGAGGCTGTGTGGCCAAATGTAGGAATGTGGGATGTAACAGGAGTGCGTTTTCTCCATGCAGAAACTACTATTAGGGGCATATTCATTATGCTGTGTAAAAAAACTGCGGGATAATACACGACACATCCCCCGCAAGCAATGTTAAATAACGGAGACAAATCTGGCATTCACATGGAGTAAAATCACCCAAACCTTGATAAATTTGCCATTTATTTAACACAACTTTTTACACAGGATAATAAATATGCCCCTAAAAGTATATGCTTTTCTTTCCTGGCTGCCTTCTGTGCTTAGAATGGCATTTTAACACTGCTGTAAAATGCTGTGGTGTTTATACAAATGGCCTGAATACTGTGCATACTTCCTGACAGCTTAAAAGTGAAAGTTACTGTTGTGTAATGCCTGCATGAGAGCCTGCTAATAAAGCACTGTTATACTCTACTCATATTCGGCTACCCAAAACATAACAGATTGATGACGAGATGGCTCTTCTACTTCTGCAGCAGCCAAACCCTGGTGAGCCTACCATACCTTTTACTGCTTGGATCCGTATGTTTGAAATTTACATTATTGCTGCTGACCAAGGGGAGATTTCAGCTGCTAGAAAGCACTTTTACTTATTCACTGCCTGAGAGCAGAGGGACAGCTATATTCTGTACATTACCATTACCTGATGATACTTATGAAACTGCTCTTACTGCTATAAAGAAATTTTTCGTGCCAAGATTAAATGGGGTTGCTGAAAGATATAAATTCTGCCAACGTGGACAGCATAATGGTGAATCCACAGAACAATTTGTAGCAGCTTTGAGATTGCTGGTTGTTACCTGTGAGTTTGGGAATCTAACAGATGAAATGCTACGCAGGGGTGCTTCGCCAATGAGGCGAGTTGAGGCTCTTGCCTCAGGTGGCAGCGCCCCACTAGGCACCAGGGGCAGCAAAAATGCTGCTACTGGTACTTTAAGAGCGAATTTCCAGGGGAGGGGGGGCAGCAGCAACTGCTGCTGCCTCAGGTGGCGGAGGAGCCAGGATCGCCCCTGATGCTACGAGACCAAAGTGGAAAAAACACTCACCTCGCATTAGAGAGAGACTGCTCCTAGAGCAGGATTTAACCCTTGCAAAGGCTATTACAGTTGCTAGCCAAATTGAAACGGCTGTAGCAGAGGCTAAAACTCTCAGTCAGGGAACTGCTGGGAATGTACAGATTGTGAATTCAGCACTGTGGCCTAATAATGCACAGTCACAGGCAAAATACAGTGCTAAGGAAAGGGATTCACCTACACTGCAAAACCATACAGTAAATACAAATAGAAAATACTGTTTTCACTGTGGTTCAACACAAATCGTGTTACATGTCCTGCAAAAGCTAAACGGTGCCGCAAATGCACAAAAGTCTCTACTACAAATGTCACAGTATTAAGTGTGGATAAAACTGGTACATTTATTCCAGACAAGTTTATATGCACTGCTTCTGCTGACAAGGGACACTCCATTATCCTGATGCTTGATACAGGTTCAGCTGTTTCTATACTACCAAAGGATGTTTTCTTGAAATACTTTGCAAAATATCCGCTTGTTGCACCTGCCCTGAAACTGGTCAGTTACTTAAAGGATCCAATCCCTGTGCTTGGTTGCTTGCCAGTGACTGTACAATTTGAACAACTCAATCCTCTCTAGCTGAATTATCACATGGCAGACAGATGCGCACTAAGTTACATGTTGCAGACATCAAACTTCCACAAAATCCTGTGCCTGCAAAATCATCTACTGCTGACATTGTGAAACATCAACAAGCCAAATGCAAGGCTTATATTGACAGAAAACGTGGTGCCAGAGAAGTACACTTTCAGCCTGGATCTTTAGTCAGAATTAAGAAACCAGGAATACTTAAACAAGGACAATCTAAATTTACTACACCACTTGAATTGAGACGCCAGCGAGGACCATACACATATGAACTGTCTGATGGACGCATATGGAATGCAAGTAGTCTTGCTCCTGTTAGATATGACTTTAGAGAAGCTCCGCTTGATGAACGAAATTTTCCTACTCCTGATGTCAACTGCAATAGGCCTGAAGAAAGTGAACCTATAAGGCGTACTGAGAGAATCAGAAAACTACCTGCATGGACCCAGGACTATGTGATGTGAATAATGTATATTATTGCTTTAAGATGCATTGTTGTTGTTTATTACATTTGCCCAAATGCTTTCCTACTATAGGGGGAAAATGTTTTATTTATACAAATGGCCTGTAGATGTCACTGTGCCCAGACTTATACTGTGCATACTTCCTGACAGCTTAAAAGTGAAGGTTACTGTTGTTTAATGCCTGCATGAGCCTGCTAATAAAGCACTGTTATACTCTACTCATACTCGGCTACCCAAAACATAACAAATGCCATGTTTTGTGGTTTCTTTGAATAGTTTTTACCATAATACTTAACATTTTAATTATCTCCAAAGAGCAGCGACAGAGAGTTTTTAGAAATCCCCCATGTTTCATACTGAGGCAATACACATTAGATATGTTGTGGTTTGTTTAGAGTTTAATTGCCTTGCACCAATTTGAGGAGAGTGGTGTCATTCTGACAGTGACCTAAGGACAACTTTCATGTACTGTAACTGAGTCATTGAGTTAAACAAATCTATTTTTACATTCATAGGATAAACAATGTCTTCTTCCACAAGAAACAGAATTATAAAATGAATAATTTGCTCTTTCAAGTCAAATCTTAATTGTATTAATGAGGTCTAAATAAACTTAATAATGTTCCAGAAGTGTTCTGCTGCTAATGTTGAGTAAGAATTCACTGTATAACCAGGATATGTAGGCAATGTCTATTCTCCTTAATAGAAGGATTTGCATTTTGAATAGTGATACAACACACTGCCTACACTGTACCCTTTTTTTTCTCCTAAATACTGGTATGTGACCTGTTAGGCAGAATGCCCGGGACCTGGGGTTTTCCAGATAACAGATCTTTCCCTAATTTGGATCTTCCTACTAGAAAATCATGTAAATATTAAATAAACAGGCTGATTTTGCATCCAATAAGGATTAATTATATCTTAGTTTGGATCAAGTACAAGCTACTGTTTTATTATTCCAGAGGAAAAAAAAGAAATCAATTTTAAATATTAGGATAAAATGGAGTCTAGGGAGATGGCTTTCCCATAATTCTGAGCTTTCTGGATAACTAGTTTCCAGATAACTGATCCTGTACCTGTACATAGCAGAGCCTGAATTGCTTTGTACCAGGGTCAATTAATAACCATTCCAAATACTGAGCTGACATTGCTTTAACTAAAACACCATTATTTCTAAGATTTTGTTATTTATATCCATAGTTCATGCAACTTTGTTTATTCTATTTTTTAATACCAGTTAATAAAAAAATGACTAACATTTCTATGGATGGCTTTGGGTGGCTTTAGTATTCTTTCCACATGCTTGAGATATTTGTCTAATTATGCATAAAAGGATCCAAAGGCTAACAGGTATTAGACTACGCTAATATAAATACAGCTTGTTCCCTTACTCCTAGAAAGATCAGTCTAAGTCTCTGTGACAGCTACAAGATGGCAGACATTGCTACAGGCTTTCCGCTGCCGTTCCTTGATTCACTTTGTCTGTAAAGCATGCCTGATGGCTAAGATTATATTTTAAGGATGATCAGGTAAAAGCCTGCCTTCTGACATTTTAACTAATCCCTTCTAGCCCGTGGTTTATTGCACATTGAGGATATTTGCTAGCAGGGCCAAGTGGCTTTTTCACATATGCAACCTGTCATGTTGAATTGCACCTTTATTTGATGGCTGCTAATGTGTAGTTATGTGATGAAATGGACTCTGATTGCATTAAACTGACATGAGACATTTTTAACCTTTTGCCAGACTTCTGATGCATGTTTAACCCACGGCAACCCAAGCAGTCATATCGTGCAGAAACATGATCCGTGTTAGGTGCAACATCCATTCCCCAGTATTTAAGTACCAACATGTGTCTGCTAACCTGTCTGTGTCATGTCAGTCTGCAATAATTAGCATGCTTACAGACTGGATCTTAAATGAATAGTGCTAATTTCTGGGATCTGGTGTTTAGGGGACTCTATAAAGAGACAAATCTACCTAAAGCTATAATTATGAATGGCAAGTGAGTTTAGAGCACAATCATCGCTCACTGTTTGTGGGTAATAGAATTTCTATTAAATCATTTTATTCCATTTTATTCTTCACTTACAGAATGCATTTACTACAGATAATCATTAAACAACGTAGTTAGACACGCTTCTTTTATTGGCACTCCTGTTAATTCCTCTGCCTGCACTTTTCTTCTTTTTTTTTTTTATGGGCAAATTAAAAATGACATATCTGTGCACTGGATAGCTTGTTTTCTGACACAACTGTTCTATTCCTTAAATTTGTTGCTGTGAAAAAGTGATTAGTATATTTTTCTGCTAATCACTCTTTTGTTTTGATTTTCTTTTTATTACTTATAACTTCATGATCTGTCACAAAAGTACTTCTATTAGTCTGAGCAGAAAAGTAATTCTAATATTTCATTACACATTAAATTAAAAATGTATATACAGGTATGGGATCTGGTATACAGAAAGCTCTGAATTACAGAAAGGCCGTCTCCCATAGACCCCTTTTTATCCAAATAATTTTTTACCCAATTTTTTTTTTAATTATCTCCTTTTACACTCTAATAATGAAACAGTACCTTGTACTTGATTTGACCCAAAATAAGATATAATTAATCCTTACTGGAAACAAAATCAGGCTATTGTTTATTTTAATGTTTACATGATTTTCTAGTAGATTTAGGGTATGAAGATCCAAATTACGGATCTGTTATCTGGAAACCCCAAGTCCCAAGCATTCAACAGGCCCCACACCTGTAGTTGTTGCTTGATAGTCTTATTACTGAGCTACAATGGTCTAATGCTTGTTTCCCAAAGTATGTCCACTTGTTGCTAACTAGTAGCTAAAAAATGTGATTTATATACGAAAAGTCTCTCATATTTAAACAGAACCTGTTTCAGCTTCAACTAATGGTGCATTATTGTTTCTAGACATAGTAAAGTAATGCATTAAAATGAATCAAACCTTTTTCGGAATTGGCATTATTGTTGAAACACAAATGTGCAAACTATACTAGCAGGGGCAATCCTTGGGTTGCTGCCGCCTCCCCTCCCCTGTGCGCTTAACTTTTTGGGTCCACGAGGGCGGCAGAGAGGGCCAGTACGCTAGCGCAGAGAGCCCAACTGTGCTCTCTGCGTTAGAAGAACCGAATTTCCGGTTTGAAAACCGAAAATTTGTCGGCCCCTGGTACTCAGTGGGGTGCTGCCGCCTGAGGCGACAGCCTCAACTCGCCTCATTGACGAAGCGCCCCTGTATACTAGTGGTTGTTGAACTTTCAGTTCAAGTTTCCCTTGGAGCTCCAAGCTTTGTTTAGGACCCCCTCGCTCATAACATGGTTATAGTTGTATGAACCAATGTGTGCATCGGCCATTCAGCCACAGTTTCAACAATATCTAGGGATCAAATAAGTCTTCACCCTTAATCTCACCCTAATTAATCATGAAACTGGGCTTTTGGGTGTACAAATAGTTTTTTTTTTTTTGCTGGATCTTACATTAAAGGAACAGTAACACCAAAAAATTAAAATGTCTTAAAGTAAAGAATATATAATATACTGTTGTGTGCTGCAATGGCAAAACTTCTGGGTCTGCTTCAGAAACTCTATCATAGTTTATATAAATAAGCTGCTGTGTAGTCATGGGAGCAGCCATTTAATGCTGAAAAAGAAGAGGCACAGGATACACAGCAGATATTGGATAAGCTCTGTTACATAGTTAAATTGGGTTGAAAAAAGTCCAAGTTCAACCCCTTCAAATGAAACCCAGCATCCATACCCACACCCCTCCATAACCTCACATAAATTATATATACACCCATATCTATACTAACTATAGAATTTATTATCACAAAAGCCTTGAATATTGTATGCCTGTCCAAGAAATCATCCAAGCCACTCTTAAAAGCATTGTATTCAATGGGATTCTTTCAAACATATCATATTTACTGTGTCCTGTGCTTGAATGGCTGCCCCCATAGCTACAAAGCAGCTTGTTTATATAAACTATAGTCGTGTTTCTGAAGCAAACACGCCGTTGTTACCAATGCAAGGCACCAGTACATTATATTATCATTCCTTCAAAACACTTTAGTTTTTTGATGTTACAGTTCAGAAAACCCCACCACTCCTCAAGCTCCCCCAGGGGGTCAGCTCTACAGTTTGGGATCCACCAATCTGTACACAGGCATCCACTTTATGCTGCATGCCACCAAATGGAAAATCCAGACATTCCGGGCAGTGCCCCAAATCCATTCTAGGCATACCCCAGTCTATCTTAAAACCCCACCTATTTTCTGGTGAGTCTGGGTTTTTTTCTGTTTCTCATAATGTGGCTAAAAAAGGTCAATTGTGAATGTTTCTTTAATTTTCTTATATTTAATTTTATTTTTTATTCTCTGCAAGTCTTTAATATGGTATGAAAAACAGATACAATCTTAATGTACCTTGATCTCACAAAGCAAGCCTTGGGGTAGCTACTTGCAGTGAATCTGAGATGTTCTTTGTAGGTTTCCAAGCTTTGACTGCCAGATTCCCTCTGCTACTTTAGGAAACCACCCCCAAGAGGTTGCTGGTTTATTGCTTCCCTTGACAGAGGCATTCACAATAGGCCACTGTATAACATTTTAAAATGCCACATTTTTGAAGTAGTTGCAAAATAATGTGGTGCGAAGATACAGCTATTTAGAATTGTTATATCTAGATTGAGTTAAATGTGTTTGCTCTTTAAAACTTTCATCTATCTCACATGGCCTGAAATGTCACAGGAAAACTCTGTTTGCAAAAAGAAATGTGCCACTTCTTTTCCATCATGCTCTCCTTAACTGTCTGGAGCAAATATTAAATCTACAGAATCAAATTCAATTTGCTGTCTGGATTTAAAGTTGGAATTTGTTAATTTGACAGTTTGTTGTAAAGGGCAGAGGAACAAAAAAAATATATATTTTTTACCCCTACCCATGTTAAAAGTTACCTGTCAAAAATAGTTAGAAGCCTGCTCTTTATCTCCTGAAGCGTGACCCATCATCTCTCAGTTTAAAAAAGGTTAACCCTGTACAAAATTGTAGTCCAAAATATTTCCGCTTTTGGACTATAAAGAGAAAAATACAAGTCTTTCATTGATAAATATCTTATGTATATTCTTATCCTGTATACAGGCATTCAAAAACCAGTCCCCATGTTCGTTAAGATGGCTCTCCATTATTCCCTAAATTGAGTGACTGCTACAATTAGAAAATAAAATTATTTGCTTTTAAAATAATGTCTACGCTAGTGATGTGCGGGCCGGCTCGATACCTACTGGACCTGCGGGTTTACATGCCGGCTTCTAGTTTTATAGACACCCCACCCCTTTTGTGACGTCAACCGCAAGGTGGCGCTGGCCTATAAATAGAGGGGAGGAGGCGGGTGCCGGCAGGCATGGGTTGGGTACGGGTTTCTCTTGACCCACACATCACTAGTCTATGTCAAGCATGCCCCTAAGTATCGCATTTGTCCAAGCTCGTGATGTTTACCATAATGTTTCACATATAATTTGGATTGCCTATGATTAAGTGCTGGGTAAGCATGAAACGCATTAGGCTTAATGTGTGGTTATGGATATGTATTTAAATATGATGCAATAAACATATTTTTATAACAGCATGAATATAGAGAGAAACTTTTTTATTATATCACATATCATTTGTGTCCAAACTATTTTTTCTATGATACATTTTAATAACATTATATTATGCGTGCTGGGTCTTTATGAATATTATGTATCATTAAAGGGGTTGTTCACCTTTTTGTTAACTTTTAGTATGATGTAGAAAGTGTTATTCTGAGACAATTTGCAATTGCTTTTCATTTTTTATCATTTGTGTTTTTTTTTTAGTTATTTAGCTTTTTATTCAGCAGTTTGCCAGTTTGCCATTTCAGCAGTCTGGTTGCTAGGGTCCAAGTTACCCTTTTTTGAATAAGAGACTGAAAAATGAATAGGAGAGGCCTGAATAGAAAGATGAGTAATTGAAAGTAACAATAACAATACATGTGTAGCCTTGCAGAGCATTTGTTTTTTAGATGGGGTCAGTGACCCCCATTTAAAAGCTGGAAAGAGTCAGAAAAGAAAGGTAAATAATTAAAAAACTATGAGGACCAGTTGAAAAGTTGCTTAGAGTAGGCCAGTCTTTAACATACTAAAAGGTAACTTAAAGGTAAACCACCCCTTTAAATTAGTAAAAAAAAATCTTGATATGTTATGAACTTTTCTAAAGTGCCATTTTATAAGCTATGCATGCTGTCCACCACAAAGTAGGTCACCCCAAAACATAGTTTTGAGCTTCATATTCATTTCTCAGCTTACTGTGTGCTTGAATGAGTTATTTCCCTCACATAAGCTTAGTGACATCTTTCGAATTGCAATAAAAGGGGAAAATGAATTCTGTATGTTATATGACCTAGTTCTCACAAACCCAATTAAAAATGTCACAGGCTAAGAAACTAAACCACGGTGCCAACGTGCCAGATTGAATAGTGCAAAATCTTTCCTTTAGATCTTCTGAGTGCTAATATAAAGTACATTACCATGATGTTAAGTCTGCTTAGCCATTCCAAATAATATGAGTACCAGACATAGCATTTTATTAATATTACGTTCTTTGCAGCTAGGAAACATGCCAATGTAAGCAAGCAACTGTTACAGGATTTTTACTGAAGTTTTTGTTGGTCACTTAACCCCCTCCCCTTATTAGGTGTCCGTAAATTAATGCAGAGCACTGCCTGGATTGTAGTTTTTACCAGTAACAACAGCTTTAATCCCATGCTCCTTTCTTCTATAATATGACGTCCATAAAAAGATCTCAATGCCTGCGCACGGTCATTTTTACACCAATAGATTTTGTTATAGTTTGATATCCTTTTTCCATCTTAGGTTGAGCTAAAGCGAAAGTATAATGATCAACATGCAAAAAACAGGGGGCTTTTACCTGGCAGCCAGTGGTATGAAATTCAAGCATACAGAGCTCTCAACCAAGCCTTGGGAAGGTAAGATCTCCATTAAGAACCATACAGCGATGAATCATGTCAGTGAGAATGCAATGTGTTTATGAAAATTTTTATCTGTATCATACTTGTTTCCCATCATATTGTATTGATGATAGATTAAATCTAAGGCACGTATACAAGTTTATATACTGGAAGTTTTTTGTTTAGATATAGTACCCTTTACATAAGGTCAGAGTAATTTCTGTTTTAAAATTAGTTAGAATCTGATGATTTATTGAAATATTTTTGAATGTTGATATGTTTAATTCTAATTTTTGTTCTAAGGGATGCGCACCATAAAATGATGGTATAGGTATCGGATCCGTTATCTGGATACCTGTATCTATCCAGAAAGCTCAGAATTACGGAAAGGCCGTCTCCCATAGACTAAATTTTATCCAAATAAGCCAAATTTTTAAAAATGTTTTCCCTTATATCTGTAATAATAAAGCAGTGCCTTTTACTTGATTCAAATAAGATATAATTAATTCTTATTAGAAGCAAAACCAGTCTGTTTTTCTAGTTGATATGTTGGTATGGAGATCCAAATTACGGAAAGATCCGTTATCCAGAAAACCCCGGGTCCCTCACATTCTGGATAACAATCCCATACCTGTACAATGTAAATTTTTTTGTAAATAATTTGTACTTAATTTTGTTAACAATTTGTTCTTCATCTGTTCGCTTTGGAAATTGAGCTGGCATCTGGGATGAGTTTATAATTTAATTGCTGATATAGTCTTTCTGTGGTGTTTATACAAATGGCCTGTAGATGTCACTGAGCTCAGACTTATCTGTGCATACTTCCTGTCAGCTTAAAAGTGAAAGTTACTGTTGTGTAATGCTGCAAGAGTCTGCTAATAAAGCACTGTTATACTCTGCTCATCCTCGGCTACCTAAGACATAACAAATGGCGACAAGGATGGCTCTTCTTCCTCTGCAGCAGCCTGCAGCTTTTCTTCCAAACCCTGGTGAGCCTACCATACCTTTTACTGCTTGGGATCCGTATGTTTGAAAATTACATTATTGGTGCTGACCAAGGGGAGATTTCTGCTGCTAGAAAATGTGCTTTACTTATTCACTGCCTGGGAGCAGAGGGACAGCGTATATTCTATACATTACCATTACCTGATGATACTTATGAAACTGCTTTTACTGCTATAAAGAACTTTTTCGTGCCAAGAGTAAATGTGGTCACTGAAACAGTGGCGTAACTACCAGGGGAGCAGGAGGTGCAATTGCACCAGGGCCTGCTCCCCCTCGGGGCCCGCCTGAGCCCAGAGATCACTCCACATCCTGCGCCGTGTGCCCCCAGGCCGTGACACCTCTAGAATTTTCTTCCTCCACTGAATTTTTTTTTTTTTTTTTTGCGCTGGTGTGTCTGGGCGGGGCTTCCTCCCCCGTCTGATCCACTTTGCACCCCCCCAGCCATTGAAGTGGAAGTGGCCAGCGAGGGAAAGGAAGCCCCGCCTGCCGCAGTCTGCGTCTGCCTGGAAGAGGACAGAGTATCGCGTGGACTAGAGGAGCGGCGCACCAACCCTTCACTTCCCAGGTCACTCACGGTCTGACTTGCCAGGCTGCCACTTCCTCCTAACTATGCCAGATCTGATCAGTGTGTGTGTGTGGGACTTCGTGTGTGAGACCAATAAGGATTACAAGTCCCCCACTGCCTCCAATTTCACCAACAGGCTGAGCCAGTGCAGGAACACGGTCGTAGCTATAGATGAGGTAAGTGCCTGTCAGACTGAGCTGCTGCAGAAACACTTGATGATTCCCATGATAATGGGAATGAATATGGTGAGCTGAAACTGAGCTGCAAATGTAGGGGCAGGTAGAGACTGTACATTGCAACCCCACAGGTTTTCATCAGAGCTGTCCAGTCTACATTTCTCTGTCTGTTATTCTTTCATTCTACTGCAACTGCCAGCATTCAGCCTCAATAAAGTTTTAGTTGAGCAACAACTTTATAAATGCAGGGGCGCTTTATAAATATTCGGGACCATCGCATCACTAAGGACAGGCCTGAGTTGGAAATTGTTTCAACCCACTTAACCAGGCCATTGACTCTTTTATACAGTTTCTCACTTGTCAGATGTTTTATGCCAGTTTGGCCAATCGTCCTGAAGATTTGGGGCACCCAATGCATTACCTGACTTGGGGGGGGGGTTCATCTGCTTAGCCAAAACAGCATCTTGGTTTCTGAATTGCTGATCAGCAATTAGACCAACTTTGGGGCTAAACAACGTATGTGACTTCATATATGTTGCACAACCCCCTATGATTCCAGTGTGTAAAACATACGAAGAACGTGCTTTACGGCAGTTTGTCACCTATTCTTCCTGGGAAGTAATTTTCCTAGTTTAATTTAAGGGCCCCAAGGAATATACAGGCAGCTCTGTCTGCATTCCTGCCTCACTGGACCAAGCAGCAGCTAATATTGCCAAAGCAAGCAGCATCTGACAAATACTCTTAGGCCTATGATACAAAAAGGTAACCACGATTCCAATTGTTTTCCCAGCATTTGCTCCTCACTTAAAATGTGTTGTTAAAAATGCCTAAAAAGCTCTGATTGCCCTCTATAAGCATCAGCTAAAAGTGCAGAACATTTCAAGTGCTACAGGGTGATATAAAACTATATAAACACCAGGGGCATCATAAATGTTCTGTTTACACACTGCCCATCTGCCCATATTTTCACTTGGCATGTTGTCATAGGAATCATGTGAATAGTCTGTTATCAGCAGAGGTAAGACATGGCTGACTCGGATGACTGTCTCTGGGAAGGGAGTGTGACTGTGGGATAGCAGGTATAGTAGGGAGAGATGGTGCCTATAGTAACAGTTGATAATAGTCTCTGGGAAGGGAGTGTGACTGTGGGATAGCAGGTATAGTAGGGAGAGATGTGCCTATACTAACAGTGGGGTAATAGTCTCTGGGAAGGGAGTGTGACTGTGGGATAGCAGGTATAGTAGGGAGAGATGATGTCTATAGTAACAGTGGATAATAGTCTCTGGGAAGGGAGTGTGACTGTGGGATAGCAGGTATAGTAGGGAGAGATGGTGCCTATAGTAACAGTGGATAATAGTCTCTGGGAAGGGAGTGTGACTGTGGGATAGCAGGTATAGTAGGGAGAGATGGTACCTATAGTAACAGTGGATAATAGTCTCTGGGAAGGGAGTGTGACTGTGGGATAGCAGGTATAGTAGGGAGAGATGGTGCCTATAGTAGCAGTAGGACAATAGTCACACCTTGCTGTCCCCATTAAGCGTATCTATGTAGAAGGTGCACAGCTCCTCTTCGCAATGCCACCAAGTCCCTCTTTACAGAACTGGAGCTGACCGAGCACCTGCAACACTTATCCTCACCCTACTACTTGCTCTCCCAACCCAGTAATGCTGTATTCCAGCCCAATGCGTGGGGGGGGGGCCAGTTTTAAATTTCCGTACCAGGGCCCTTAGGGGTCTAGTTACGCCACTGCGCTGAAAGATATAAATGTCCGCCAATGTGGACAACATAATGGTGAATCCACGGAACAATTTGTAGCAGCTTTGAGAGAGCTGGTTGTTATCTGTGAGTTTGGGAATCTAACAGATGAAATGCTACGAGACCAAATAGTGGAAAAAACAAACTCACCTCGCATTAGAGAGAGACTGCTCCTAGAGCAGGATTTAACCCTTGCAAAGGCTATTACAGTTGCTAGCCAAATTGAAACAGCAGTGGCAGAGGCTAAAACTCTCAGTCAGGGAACTGCTGGGAATGTACAGATTGTAAATTTAACACTGTGGCCTAATAATGCTCAGTCACAGGCAAAATACAGTGCAAATAGAAAATACTGCTTTCGCTGTGGTTCAACACAACACACTGCAAATCATGTTACATGTCCTTCAAAAGCTAAACGGTGCCGCAACTGCACAAAAGTAGGACATTTTGCTAAGATCTGACGTAGTTCTGCTAAAGATTTCATGAAGTCACTACTACAAATGTTACAGTATTAAGTGTGGATAAAGCTGGTACATTATTCCAGGCAAGTTTACATGTCAGTGTCAGTACTGCTTCTGCTGACAAGGGACACTCCATTAACCTGATGCTTCATACAGGTTCAGCTGTTTCTATACTACCGAAGGATATTTTCTTGAAATACTTTGCAAAATATCCGCTTGTTGCATCTGCCATGAAACTGGTCAGTTACTTAAAGGATCCAATCCCTGTGCTTGGTTGCTTGCCAGTGACTGTACAATTTGAATCAAATACTGCAAAATGTGACTTTTACATTGTGAATAAGGGTACTACTATACTTGAAAGGGATCTCTTTGCTGCATTAAACCTACAATTAGTTGATGGTCTCATTACTACAGCACCAGTGCCTGCCACACAGCCAGTGTCTAAAATTTCACCACAAAGCAACACTTCACTGGGCTGTGCAAAGAGTACATAAAGTTAAGATGAGACCAGATGTAAAACCAGTACCATTTCCTGATTCAGCATGGGAAAAACTTGCTATTGATATTGTCGGTCCTTTTACAGATGCTCCTATAGACTGCAGATTTGCTATAACCTTGATGGACTATTACAGTAAATGGCCTGCAATTGCATTTGTTTCTCATATAACATCAGCTACAGTGATAACATTTCTGTCTACAGTCTTCAGCAGAGAAGGTAATCCAAAGGAGTTAATATCAGACATGGACCACAGTTTGTCTCATCGGAGTTTGAATCCTTTCCGAGAGAGAGGAATTTTGTGCAATCTTCAGTGTATTACCCACAAGCAAATGGAGAAATCGAGTGATTCAACAAGTCTGAACGAAGCACTACAGACAGCAAATCTTACTGGGAAATCTTGGAAAGTATTTACAACAGAGTTCCTACATAACTACAGAGCAACGTGCCATCTCCAGCTGAATTATTACATGGCAGACAGGTGCACACTACGTTACATTTTGCAGACATCAAACTTCTACAAAATACTGTGCCTACAAAATCATCTACTGCTAACATTGTGAAATGTCAACAAGCCAAATGCAAGGCTTGTACTGACAGAAAATGTGGTGTAAGTGAAGTGCACTTTCAGCCTGGATCTTTAGTCAGAATTAAGAAACCAGGAATACTTAAACAAGGACAATCTAAATTTACTACACCACTTGAAGTGAGACGCCAGCAAGGACCATACACATATGAACTGTCTGATGGACGCATTTGGAATGCAAGTCGTCTTGCTCCTGTTAGATATGACTTTGGAGAAGCTCCATTTGATGAAGGACATTTTCCTACACCTGATGTCCACTGCAATAGGCCTGAAGAAAGTGAGCCTATGAGGCGTATTGAGAGAATCAGAAAACTATCTGCATGGACCCAGCACTATGTGATGTGAATAATGTATATTATTGCTTTAAGATGCATTGTTGTTGTTTATTATAGTCATCCAAATGCTTTCCTGCTATAGGGGGAATATGTGGTGTTTTTACAAATGGCCTGTAGATGTCACTGTGCTCAGACTTATCTGTGCATACTTCCGGTCAGCTTAAAAGTGAAAGTTACTGTTGTGTAATGCTGCATGAGTCTGGTAATAAAGCACTGTTATACTCTACTCATTCCCGGCTACCCAAAACATAACACTTTCTATAAAAATAAAACTGTACTGGTATGAGTTAACAAGAAAACCATTATCGTGATGCTTGAAAATGGAGCATATCTTGATTTACACAAATTTTAAATAGATTCCATTTGCTCATTATAAGGTAGTAAAATGTAACTTGGAATTACTGATCAGTGCAGTTGCAACAGCACATAAAATGTTTTCTGTTTTTATTTATATATTGTATTTGCTTTGGCTGGAGGCACTTGCAGAGTCCAAGAAAATGGAAACTTTGTTGGTCTTTTTTTATTGCAATTTGCCCCCTCCCTTAAAACATCACTTAAAGGCCATGAAAAGGGAAAGAAAGTCAGTGCAGACAAGTGACCTTTTACATGAAGATTTCCATCACCAATATATCATAGATGTGACAGTGACTGAGAGTGGTCGCATTTTAGATGGCAATTGTGTACTACGGACATTAATGGCAACAGAAGCAGAAAAGGCTTAAATCTGCCACTTTCCTGTGATGACCGCAAGGCTGAATCATTCAACAACAGAAAAAAGTTTTTAAATCTTTTAATTTTTTTTTTTGGAAGCTTCTATAATGACTTGTCCTGTTAACGGCACCTTGCTGCCTATTACACTGAACATGATGTCATACTTATACAGGTATGGGACCTGTTATCCAGAATGCTTGTAACCTGGCATTGTCCAGATAACTGATCTTTCCTTAATTTGGATCTTCGTACCTTAAATCTACTAGAAAATTGTGTAAATATTAAATAAACCCAATAGTCTGCCTTTGCTTCAATAAGGATTAATTAAATCTTTGTATAGATTAAGTACAAGGTATTGTTTTATTATTACCAAAGAAAACTATTTTTAAAAATTCGGATTATTTGGATAAAATGGAGCCTATCAGTGAGGTTGTGGAATGCACTGCTGGGTGATGTGGTGGCTGATTCTGTTAATGCCTTTAAGAATGGCTTGGATGATTTCTTGGACAGACTTAATATCAAAGGCTATTGTGATACTAGACTCTATAGTTATTATAGATATGGGTATATAGAATTTATGTGAAAGTATGGAGGGGTGTGTGTATGGATGCTGGGTTTTCATTTGGAGTGGTTGAACTTGATGGTCTTTTTTCAATCTGATTCAACTTTGTAACTAACTATGCAACTATCGAATATGGCCTTTCTGTAATTCTGAGCTTTCTGGATAACGGGTTTCTGGGTAAGGGATCCCATACAGTACCTTTACTATTTAAAGTAGCATTTAAAAGGAAAGTCTGCTCCAATACTTGGAGCTTACAGTCAAAGAATCCGATCAGATTCAGTTACATTTACAAATAACTTTAAAACCAATAAAAATGTTTCATGAATGTAGATTGAAAAGTTGCTTATAATGACTGGTTATTTCATTATGTAAAGTTTTATTTTTGCTTTTACAGCCCATTATAATGTTAAGCTCAGTTAGTGAACATTCAATATCTCTATGCAGGATGCCGGAGGCGTGACTTTTGCATGACATTTAAATACTCCACTGTGACAAGATATTTGCTTGTGTACTCTGCTCTTGCACAACAATATCTCCATGGTGGTCATAAGTTAGAATGGTGTATCTGCTGCAAAAGCAATGTAAAAGCTTGTGGTTTAGCTTACTGCATTGATCCATTCCAGGTTGTCGGCAGCACGTTCAAATGCCGTTGCTTGGTAAAGCCATCTAAGCATTTTGCTTCAAGGCACTGTTTCATTAGTGTGTACCAGTAGCATCTGAGTAACATTCATTTCCCCACTATTACTATCAATATGACTGCTTTCACTTAGAAAATTCATACCCACCCACTTTATTACCGTAACCCTCTAATGTATCATAAAATAGTATACATGTAGCTCCATATAAATACAGCTTCATACACATGGGGTGCAGGCCTTATATTTGCTTTTGACACTCCATCTATTTAAGTGATTTTAGATGCACATTTCTAGCCTTTTTTTGGTCACAAATCATGTCCTTTGGGTAGCATTGTTAATGGAATTAATACATGCTCTATTTTGCATCCACTTTAGAATTTTGTGCTTGCGATTATTGAAGTTAATATTTCACAAAAGCCTTTATTTGGAATCTTGAAAGTTCCTGCTAATGTTTTTTTTTTAGACATTTTAAAGGGAAATTTATATGTATGGGACCTAATGCTTACAATGTGTTTCCTGACAAAAAAAAGTAAAAGCCATGCATTAAGGTTACTGAAACATTTTAAAAACCTGTTCTGACATTAGAGAATCTTTTATTTTGTCTGATTCTCTTTATTGAAAAAAACTTTCTTTAACAGGCCCATTACCTCGATACAAAGTGCATTAGATCTGAGCAGCTCACCCACTCTGATACTAAAGCTTTTATACAGTGGCAGCATGCAGCAGATACAAAAAGCAAAAAGAAAAAAACTAATTGATATTATAAACAAATTGATATTAAATGTTTTCATTCAGAGATGGAAAGAAAATACAATGAAGGCTTGTTACTGAGAAGCTCTTTGGAGTAAACAATCTCAATTCTCTTTTCAGGTGTATCCGCCATAAGAATGATTGGGGTGCCTTAATTCTGGTTGATGATCGTTTCCGCAGCAATCCTAAATACATCACTGGTAGGGAAAGAAAATCTACATTGTGTTTTTCATTAGTTAAGCTAGAAAATAGTGCAGAGGGATTGGAATGTATTCACATACATGTTTCCTTAAAAGCAGTGCTTTGTCTTTCTGGAGAACAGTTCTAACATTGCAGAGTCATTTAAATAGTTAAATGTCTTCTGGTCTTAATTTTATACTTGAGTGGTGGAAGTTCTTGAAAGGTGTTGTTTGCCTTTTAATTAACATATAATATGATGTAGATAGTGATATTCTAAGACAATTGCAATTGGTTTTAAAATGTTTTTTTATCATTTGTGGTCTTTGAGATATTTAACTTTTTAATCAGCAGCTCTCCAGTTTGCAATTTCAGCAGTCTGGTTGCTACGGTACAAATTACCCTAGCAACCATGCTGGAATATAAATAGATGAGGGTCGGAATAGAAAGACGAGTAATAAAAAGTGGCAATAACAATCCATTTGTTTCATTACAGAGCATTGTGTTTTAGATGGGGTCAGTGATCTCCATTTGAAAGCAGTAAAGAGTCAGAAGAAGATGGCAAATAGTTCAAAATAAGTTACTTAGAATTAACCAACCTGTAACATACTAAAAGTTAACTTTAAAGTTGAACAACCCCTTTACAAATTAATTTACTTGATTCCCACTTCACTCTCTTCAACCACACCCCTAAAAAGCAGTAAAAAGCAAACCTTAAAATCCAGTTATCAGGCTTAGTCCAGGGCTAAACTGCAAAGGAAGGTCTCAAAGCAGCTTAGTTAGATTAGGTCTGAACTGGACAGGGAACTGCTGTGATCAAAAACCCTCTTGCTGACAAAATCTGGCTACATATTTCTTAAAGGTAACAATAAAATCATAGTAGTAAAATTATTTTATAAATATTAAAGACAACTTTGAGTTAATCCTCTTTATTGCTATTGGTTATGAAAGACACATTCACTTTGAATTTTCCTTGGGTGTTACAATATGCACACATCAGTATCCAAAAACCATGTGGAATACTTCCCTAAACTGACCATTTAAAATGCTGGATACTTGCGTTTGTTCTTTTAAAAAGCGGGTAGAAAGCTTAACAAAAATGAAAAAGAATAGCAAACAAAGCTGGCCTTTGCTTTAGAATTCAGCAGGGGGAGCTCAAGTTCCACTGTGAGAAAAGAAATGCCATACAATTTGTACGTGGGTAGAGAGATTTACAATAGCTGTTTCCCATAGTGGTATCTTTGTCTTGTACACTTGCAAAAGAGGCACACACTGCTATATACGTATAGATGTCGGTATTAGTATGTGCTAGTGCAACAAATAATATTGCAGAATACTAATATTCATGTTTTAAACGGTCACTTCCATACTTTTTTTTGTAATTCCCCCATACCTGCCTATGTAATCACCATCTAATCATTTATAAGATAGAAGTCAGCACTTCTATGTCAATTAACAAGCCTTGTGCTTTTACACTCAGAGATATATAGACACAGTAGAAACCCCCATTTTATGTGTTTCAGGAGAAAAAAAAAATTGGTGTAAAATCCAGGAAAATTTAAAATCATGTGTTATGTGTTCTATGTTGCTGGGACCACAAAAAGAGTGTAAACTGAGGAGAGCTTAAAATCAAGCGATGTAAAATTTAGGTTTCACTGTATATAGAGGGTTAGGAATATGGATATTTTTTCCATGGTTATAGTTTTGGGTTTGTGATAAAATTTAAAAAAATCTCAGCTGGTTTTAGGTGGTGATATTTTTTAAAAAGCAATCATAGAAAACCCATGATTAAAAAAGATTGTAATCATGTTCTCTGTATTCTATGTCAAGTGAAGAACAATATGGTAAGGGCCAATAAAGTCAGAAATAATTTGCATACAGAAATACTTCCATGCAACTCTATGTAATTGTGGAAGCTACTGTATCTTATGTCCATGAGTCTATCATTTCTGTTCTCATTTGTTTAATTGTCTTGCTTTTAATAGGGCTATCAAAATGGGTACGCCAGCTTGTGCAGCACCACTCCACCTTTAATGGAGCACTTGAGTCATTAACTGAATTCTCAAAGAATCAGCAACAGAGAATGCAAATGTCCAGCACAAACTGTGATGACGAGCCTTCCCAGGGAACGTCTTCTTCTTCCAAGAACACCTCTCCAACCTCCTCATTGTTGGAGTTCACAGTTCATCCTACACAAAGTGTCAGTGAATTCACACAACCAACATCTTCAACCCAGAGTTCAGTAACCTCACCTCCAGAGATTGCAATTCCCTTTAGTCCGATTCAAGCATCTCTTGGTGGTACTGCTCCAAGAGATAATGGTAAGTATACAAAGTTCTATGCATGTTGTTGAGCAGAAATGTAGACAAATATATGCGCGTCATTTGTCACAATATTTGGAAGTAACAATGCTCCTGCATCTTAAATTTTAGTGTTTAGTTAAATTTTAGTGTTTAGTTATGGATCATGACAGTCTGAGGATTTAATCTGCTTTTGAAGTGTTTCTGCCAAACACATCTGACATTAGTCTTAAGTAGGGTTGTGTTCTTTTAACAGTTCCATGTGACATACCCTGTGCTGAGCTACTGTGAGATTGCTACTCTTGCCATAAATTGCATTATTTTAATGGCCATATGTATGGTTCTATTATATATTCTGCATGCCGTTTTCAGTTGCCTAAATGAATGAGTGAGGCCAATCAGTGGCAGTTGATCAGTTCTAAAAACTAGGAACATTTCCATGGACAGTTAGTGTATGTAAAGTTTGGAAGTTTGGCAACTATACCAACAGTTCAGTTCAAATAGTAATGTGTATATGGAGCAGCCTATTCCAGCCCCTATGTTTCTTGACATTATTCTTTCTATAAAAAAAAGTCCCATTGAACAAATTGTTTGTGCATTTGTGACTGTCATTACTATAAGTGCGGACAGAAAAATGTGCCCTCCCATAATAATTGTAAATACTATGATTCTGTATTACTTATGTTAGCTTTCAGATACGATAAAAACGTACAGATGTTTATGCTTCACTTATGTTTTTTTTCCCCTGCAGCAGAAGTTTTATCTCATTGGAAAGAAGAGCAAAGACGCAAAAGCAACACATCAATCAAAACAAACTTGATGAAATCATTTGAGAAATCTAAATCGAATTACTCCAAACAGAGAACGTCTTTCTATAATTATTTTAAAAGCAACGCACACACTTCAACCCCACGGCAATCCTCTTCAAAAACACGTGAGTCTAACTTAGAGATCTGTTGTAATGAACTTGCAAGTGGTTATAGTGCCTCCGCAAATTCAGGCTCCTTATCACAGGGATTTGGTAGAGAAAATAATGTTTCTAGAAAGCAGGATGAAGGCCTTAATGAAAGTTGTCAAGAAATCCTGTGCAATGCTGTACCCCTGTTCCATTGCACAAATAAAGAAACACATGCAAGTGTTAGTCCACCGCGTAAATATGTGGAACCCTCAGTTTCTATGCTACCTGAGGATAACACTGACACTGATATTACAATACATTGTACTCCTGAACTGTACGATGATGATGGCCAAGAGAATCTTGTTTCTGATGAGGAAGACAAATGTAATGAAGAAAAAGAGAACAAAATAGACAGCGGCAGAGCAGACAAAGATACAAATGCATGTGCTCTTGACACATCTGTTAAAAGAGAGAATCTGTTCCACAAAGAGGAATATCTAAATGTTTCAGGCAATGAAAACGCATTTAATATAGGCAGAAATAAAGGAACAGAGCAAAAGAACAGAGAAAACAGGCTTTCGCGGTCTAGAAATAAAGGAGTGTCCTCCTTTTTTTTAGACTAAGTGTATGAGATTAGTTAAAATAACATACAAGTAAAAATACACTTGTGTTGCTTAAGTAAGTGACGTTTCACCTTGTTTGGTCACTTCTTAGACCAAAGTTATGTTTCTCTAAGCCACTATGTTCCATTTTTTGACAGTTTGGCAGCACTATATGCCGCAAGTTAAAGATCTTTCAGTATAAAACATTATATTCAGTTATTATAATACATTTATTTCACTAACGGGAATCTAAGGCGTCATGTACATAAAATAACCTTAAAATATAAACATTTCTTAAATAACACGTCCTCTTTGATAATAAACAGTTCTTAAATCATGTTTGTTTCACCATTATATATGTCAGTGACAGATATTTTTGTTTTATTTTACAATTCTTTTATTGTTTTTTTAGATATAAATGAGTGCCTGGACATTGTTTAATGGCACGCTACAGCAAACTTTTCATGTAGCTCTTACTGTAAAACAAGATATTGTTGACTGTAAATAAAAATGGATATTATATTTTCGATCTTTTGAATTATAAAACTTGTTTCTAATAAACACAACTTTGTTCTTGTTTTTCTTGTGTTCTCCACACATACTTGAGTTCATACATATACCTTTTTATATTGGTTAATGGGATATGACTTACAAAACTTTCACACTTTCTTTTATAAATATATTAAAATAATGAGGTAGTACAATACAAGTGATTACTCCTGAATGCAATTATTACCCTGATATATGTAAATAGGGGAAGGGGACTTGCAAATGGGAGCACCGGCCCGGGTTTCAGGTAAGTCAATACAATCACTTGGGGTTGCCTAACATTTGGCACCCCAAGTGATTGTATTTACTTACCTGAAACCCCGGGCCGGTGCTCCTATCAGCCGAAAACTGCACTGGCCCAGGGTTATTCCAGCTAGCACCACAGAGCGATCCTCTTCTGTCTTCCTCCTTCTTCGCGCAGCTGAGCATGCACAGTAGAATAAAAAGCCAAACTTTAACTAAAAAGTCAACTATTTTGTTCTACTGCGCATGCTTCTGCCCTCGGGAAATTTGAAGAAAGAAAAAGCTGGAAGAGGATCACTCGGTGGTGCTCGCTGGAATAACCCCAGGCCAGTGCAGATTTCTGCTGATAGGAGCACCGGCCCGGGGTTTCAGGTAAGTAAATATAATCACTTGGGGGGTGCTAACATTTGGAACCATCAAGTGCAAAAAGTTGTTCCTTCTCCTTTAAGGGATAAAAGATGAACTTAGAGGTAAAATAAAGAAACACTTCTTTACAGAATGGGTTACAATAGTGATGAACAAAATTGTTTGCCAAGTTCTGCTGCGAAAAATCCCCCATAGACTGTAAAGTTATTGGTTTTTTTTCTTTTTAATTTATGCATTTGGGAAAAATGCCCATTGACCAATGCATTTCACAAATTTTTCATATAAGCAAAACAGTAACATTTGATCATCACAAGTTATAAATACATTGGATAGCCTTCTTACAGATTTGGTATTGAATAATAAATGCAAACATGCATGGGAAACATATAGAACATTGGAACATATAATTTGGCCAGAAAATACCCCTAGCAAATGCTATGCTGCCTGCACCATGAGGGATCTCCCAGTTTGGGTGGCCATGTTGGGACTTTAGACATGTTGGGAAGCTCCCTTCCAATGCAGATCGATCTAAGACACGCTAGAAGCATTTTTTTGCCAAAATAAAATTTGTTTCCCCCAACCTGAGCTTAGACTATTGACCAGTGACTCCGACAGGGTTACATTTTTTACTATGATAGGTGCCCTATAATCACAAGGCATTATTTGCTATATGCTATGATCTGCTTAAAATCGTACCTGTACCAAAGAAGGGATTGATAGTTTAATAAAGCTCAGCTCTTCCTTCAAGCTTACACACTAACCTGTAAACCTTTAACAGCTACCTTACAAAAGCCCCCCGTTCCCAATACAGATAAATATATTAATACCTTGTGTCTCCCATTTTTTATATAGTCTAAGCCCTTGCTGGAAGGACCCTTACTACCTGCTTTGTTGGTTTGTTTGTCAAATGTGATGTACCCTTATGTACAGTGCAGCAGAATATGTTCATAGAACTTGGGAAGAGGTTAGAATTGTAGTAATGCACATAACATACCATCCTTTAAAAAAATGTATAACTCATTGTGAATCCATTTCTAACACTAAAACGACATAATATTTGATGTCTTGGGTTGTCCTTGGAATTAAATCAATGACCTTGCATGCCTTTTTTTCCCTGAACAAAACTAATCTGACTAATCTTTGCTCATAAGCTGATTTCCTTATTCTGACTATTGATTTTTCTGCACTAAGTTTATTGTCTCACTCAGAGCTTTATAGTAACATATATTTCGGATGCCCACAAAAACTATATGTAAGTTTTTGGCTCATAATTGTTCCATCAACTGTTTTAAAGTGTTTCCTGTTGAACTTTTTCTGTTTCAGAAATAGTTTCACATCACAAATGAAGAGCTGGACATTTTTGCAGTGAACCACATTTATATATTGAACCACATCTATCGGCCTATTAATGCTAATATCTTTTTACAAATAACAAACTGGCATTCATAAACTAAAGTGCAAATGTGAAGCATCTGTTGCATCTGTGTCTCCATTTTTTGCAGTGCCACACCCTGAATAAATGCCTTTTTAAACTTTTTTCTGACTTACAAATGTCGAAACATGGCGTTTATCTGTGTTGCAATAGTAGAACACAATAAGTGAAAAGCTAAGAAAAACCCCTAACTTATATTGTGTAGGCAGGTGCTTATAGATTTGCCTGCAAACTTACCCTTGACAAAAAACTTAGAATGTGCCAGTGCATTATACTCTCTTAAATGTAGAAAGAATGTGCTTAAAGTAGTGTTTTGTTTTTTTTTTTGCTTTATTGAAAATGTCTAGTCTAGTCTCACCCATCCGTTCCACTTCTGCTGCCTCCTTTCCAGGCTGTGCAGAAACTAGGCTGACCTCATAGGGAGCTGAAGCCTGTCTTTGTATGTGAATGGCTGCCCCCTCCTAAGGTTTCATTTTTAAAGATAATAATTTTTAGCCCAGAGAGAAACTAGCACCATATAGTATTACTGCATACAAGACTGGAGGGTTTTCACTTATGCTATATGTCTCTTTTAAGCTTATGATGTGGTACAGGCCATATAGCTGCAAATACCATACCAACCAGGCAGTGGTTTATGTGATAGACTGGCACATATAGGGGAGAGGGCACAAACAGAACAATAGGGTATTATAATAAATTCTAACCATCATCTGGGGTCAGTTACCCCATCAACCAGTTAGGCTAGAGAGAGAGAGAGAGGCAGGATAGAAAGACACATTCTTTAAAATTCATAAGAATATCATAGTATAAACCCTTGTTCACTGTTGAAAGAATGGTTTCCAATGGTTAGGAAATATTGGGGGTAGATTTATTAAAGGGATTCTGTTATGATTTTTATGATGTCGTTTTTATTTCAAAATTACACTGTTTATACTGCAAATAATTCACTCTACCATATAAAATTTAATTTCTGAACCAGCAAACTTATTTTTTTTTAGTTGCAATAATGTTATGTAGGCAGCCATCTCAGTTCATTTTGCCTGGTCATGTGCTTTCATAAAGAGCCAGCACTTTAGGATGGAACTGCTTTATGGCAGGCTGTTGTTTCTCCTACTAATGTAACTGAATGTGTCACAGTGGGACCTGGATTTTACTACTGAGTGCTGTTCTTAGATCTGCCAGGGAGCTGTTATCTTGTGTTAGGGAGTTGCTATCTTATTACCTTGCCATTGTTCTGTCGTTGGGCTACTGGGGGGGGAGGAGGTGATATCACTCCAACTTGCAGTACTGCTCACCTAAATCTACCATCAAGCAGCTTTTCATGTCTCATAATAGCAGCTGCCTTATCAGAACGTCCACACCATATTGCTTAAAGGGATCCTGTCATCGGAAAACATGTTTTTTTCAAAACGCATGAGTTAATAGTGCTACTCCAGCAGAATTCTGCACTAAAATCCATTTCTCAAAAGAGCAAACAGATTTTTTTTATATTGAATTTTGAATTCTGACATGGGGCTAGACAGTTTGTCAATTTCCCAGCTGCCCCTGGTCATGACTTGTGCCTGCACTTTAGGAGAGAAATGCTTTCTGGCAGGCTGCTGTTTTTCCTTCTCAATGTAACTGAATGTGTCTCAGTGGGACATGGTTTTTTACTATTGAGTTTTGTTCTTAGATCCACCAGGCAGCTGTTATCTTGTGTTAGGGAGCTGCTATCTGGTTACCTTCCCATTGTTCTTTTGTTTGGCTGCTGGGGGGGAAAACGGAGGGGGTGATATCACTCCAACTTGCAGTACAGCAGTAAAGAGTGATTGAAGTTTATCAGAGCACAAGTCACATGATTTGGGGCAGCTGGGAAATGGACAATATGTCTAGCCCCATGTCAGATTTCAAAATTGAATATTAAAAAAATCTGTTTGCTCTTTTGAGAAATGGATTTCAGCGCAAAATTCTGCTGGAGCAGCACTATTAACCGATTCATTTTGAAAAAAATGTTTTTTCCCATGACAGTATCCCTTTAAGGATTAACTGCTCCCTTCTCCCCCCGATTGGTAATGCGCATGCGCAAAATACCCGCCCACTTTTGTCATTGCAGCTCAAATTTAGAAGGAGAAACGAAGTGTCTTACAAACATGCGCAATGGAAACTAATTGAGTGTAATGCAATTCAAGCCTGTATTTGGCAGCCAGCAGGAAGTACAGTGCAAAATCCGTGACGTCGCCCACGTCCTGTGATTACTTTCTCGGCAGCCCACGTTACCTACTACTAGAGACCAGGGACAACAGATTTACAGAGTGTTTGAACAATAAGTGTTATTTACGGAGATTGATATATTTTTTCACTTTCGTTGTCCTTTAAAGTTCGGTTGTGTTTTCCTCAAAAATTTGTTTTTTGTGTTGTATTTTTGGTCAAAATTCATATCAGGTTAAAAACAAACTCAGTTTTTCGAGATTAATTATAACCCTACCCTTGAAATTACTTGAATCCAAAAAATACATCCTCTAAAACTTGTCAAGGTCATGTAGAAGTCAATGGCAGAGGTCGCTTGAACCATTTGATGAACCTGCTTAATGTTCGTGGTTTTTTCTGAGGGTTTTGAAGTGATATGACGTTTTTTTTTTCGCCGCAAACTCGATCAATTCGAGTTCTCAGGTTGCGGGACTTGGACTTGCAGAATCTGGTTTTTCACATTCGAGTTTTTCTTAAAGGGGTTGTTCACCTTTGAGATAACTTTTAGTATGATGTATAGAATGATATTCTGAGACAATTTGCAATTGGTTTTCATTTTTTATTGTTTGTGGTTTTTGAGTTATTTAGCTTTTTATTCTCTTTTATAGCTCCTCAATTTGCATCTTAAGCAATCAGGTAACTAGGGTCCAAATTACATTAGCAACCATGCATTGATTTGAAGAAGAGACTGGAATATAAAAGGCCTGAATAGAAGGATCAGTAATAAAAAGTAACAATAACAATACATTTGAAGCCTTACAGGGCATTTGTTTTTTTAGAAGGGGACAGTGACGCCCATTTGAAAGCTGCAATGAGTCAGAAGAAAAAAACAACTATAAAACTATAAAAAATTAATAATGAAAAACAATTGAAAAGTTGCTTAGAATTAGTCGTTCTATAACATAATGCGAGTTACTTTAAAGGTGAACCACCCCTTTAAATAAGATACCATTCAAGTTTCAAGTATATTCGGGGGGGGGGGGGGGGGGAACTAACACTCGACCATTGATAAATAACTACCCCCTGAATGTTATTCAAAAAAAAAAACAGAGAAAGTTGGCAACTGCAAATAGTTAGCTATAAGAAGCCTTCAAAGTCCATGCTGTGTTAGTATTAAATGCAATATTCTAAAGAAAAAAAACTGTATAAATCTAATTGTATGATGCATTAGATGATGTATGCCACTGAAAATATTTAAATAATGTCAAAACATTAAAGAACAAGTACTATACAAGAGCAGCAGCAGGTACTGTTGCAAAACCCCTTAAGTTTCTGTCTCTACTAATTGTTATGATGCTTAAGAATAACATTTTATATGTGTTGGCTTTTGTATTAATATTATTTTGCAGTGCAAGTTCCAATTTCAGCCTTGGAGTTTTAATATTTGTTTGGTGTTAAAGGAGACCTATAGGATAAAAGGAAACCCCCCCCCCCCTAATTTTGTAGGCAATAATGTATACTATATGGTGTTGGTTTTACTTTTGGCTGTAAATTAATTTGTCTTCGAAAATTGCCCCTTTATTGGAGCTCTCTGGTCTCTGTACTAGTTTCAAATGAGGGGTGGGTGTGTCCCAAAGGTACCTGCCAAAAGCAAAGTAGGAGAGGTACAGTCAATCACAGGCCTGCAGTCACATAAGCAAAGAAAGGCTTTAGTTCCTTATCAGGTCATGCTAGCTGCTGATTGGTTCCTATCCTACAGTGCCACCGGCTCCCCTGCACAGCCAGAGAATTCAGGGTACAGGAAGAGAAGGGAGGGATTATTAGGGTTTATGCAGAAATATTCAATAAATCAGCCAGAAACACTACTTTTTAAAGCACATTCCTTCTATATTGAAAAGAATTATATACACCTACATGTATCCATGATACAACATGGGGAACACAATTTAGGAGCTGAATGTTAGGCTGATTCTTTTCAAAGAAGGCATACAATAAAGGTGACATTTCTCAGTGCTGAAAGTGAGTGTCAGTAAAAAAGGTTCCTTCATGGAGATTTGGAACTAACTAACTACATTGTATTTGCATATACCGATTTAAGTGGTAAAAACTTAGTGGAGCTTATTCACCAATGTTGGGCAAATCTGAGCCAGTGCAGATGATTAGATTATTATTTAACTGGGTACAAACAATCACCTCTAGTTTATGTAAGATTAAACTAATATTTTATTACAGCATATTCATTTTAGACAATTGTAGCCTGATACATTTTAACTCAATTAAATAACCCAACTGCTAAATTGTTATACAGGTATGAGACCTGTTATCCAGAATGCTCGGGACTTGAGGTTTTCCGTATAACAGATCTTTTTTCTACTAGAAGATCGTGTAAACATTAAACCCAATAGGCTGGTTTTTCTTCCAATAAGGATTAATTATATCTTAGTTTGGATCAAGTACAAGCTACTGTTTTATTATTACAGAGAAAAAGGAAATCATTTTTACTATGGGAGATGGCCTTTCCACAATTCAGAGCTTTCTGAATAACGGGTTTCCAAATAACGGATCTTATACCTGTATGATCTAGGTTGAATCAAATATTGTCTCCCTGTTTTTCATTGTTTTGTTTTCTAGAATTTCCGAATTTGAGTTCCTTTAAACCTTTCTAGAGCCGACAGTTGTGATTGTTAAACAAGGTAGACATATCTTGGTTAATAACTTATAGCTTGATCTTGTCGTCCTTACATTAGTAAAATATTAAAAACCTGAAAGGTAAATTATTTAATTAGCTGTTAAAAATACACAGCTTTGTGTCTGTGACTTGATACATGTGTAGTTTAATACAATGCCCAGGGCACCTTCTTCACAGATCGAGAACTTTCCAGTGGACTTTTTTGAATTTACATATGAATGAAAATGGGAGGTGTGCAAAGCCAAACACACAAATGTTCTTGTGTGTATTCCCTCCAGGTACTCCAGTTTCCTCCCACACTCCAAAAACATACGGGGGGGATAAGTGCCTCCTGATAAAATTTACCATAATGTGTGTGAATATTACATTGTAAACTCCAGTTGGTTAACTGATGTGAATGATCTATGCGAAAGAGCTGCAGCATATGCTGGTGGTATTTTATAAATGTGGAGCTGATGGGATGGTATCCATCTCTTACACAATTGGTACCTTTGGGAATAACTCATTAAGGGAGAAATTACCCGTTGGGTAGCAAGACAATTTAAGTAGAATTCCCTGCCCCAAAAGAAAGGAATCTGCAAATCAGGGCCCTTAAGCTGGCCATAGATGCAAAGATCCGATCGTACGAATCATCGTATGATCGGACTTTCCCATCTCCCGACCCGCCACTAACCATTCAGATCAAAGTCTTACCAGTCAGATTAGTTAAAGAACAGATCAGCAATGTTCTGCCCCTGACAGCAATCGTACGATATCTATGTCCAACCAAAGCTAGTGACAGTCTCCCACTGAAAATCGTACGATCGGCAATACACGCAGAGATATTATCAGCAGGCGACAGAAATTTTCTAACCTGTCCAATCGACCAAACGACCGATCTCCGCCGGACGAAAAATGTCAGGACTCTACACACACGTTCCGAAAATCGTACGAATCCTCGATTCGTACGATCAGATCTTTGCGTCTATGGCCAGCTTTAGACCCTTGTGCAATTGTTATATATGAGCTTTCAACCGCAAGGAAGAAATTGAGGGCTGGAACTGAAATGCAATTGCATGCAGGGAATATAGCCACTTTGCTGTAAATATGTACAAAATATACCCCGTATGTAATATAAGGTACTACGTTTGCCCAGTAGTAGTAACCCATAGCAACAAATAAGATGTGTTTTTAAACAGGTGACCAGTAAATTCTACCTGCTGATTGGTTGCTATGGTTACTGCTCCTGGGCAAACTTAGTGCCTTATATTACTTGACCCTTGCGTCCTATGTTGCAAAGTGGAACTGACTTACCCTGGGTAACCAGGGGGGCTGCGCCAATAAGGTGAGTTGAGAAGCTCGTCTCAGGCGACAGCGCCCCTCTAGGTTCCAGCGGCGGCAAAAATGCTGCTCCGGGTACTTTAAGAGGCGAATTTACGGTTTTCAGAAATTCGGATCTCCTAGCTCAGAGAGCTTAATTATGCTATCTGCGCTAGCGTTCTGGCCCTATCCACCGCCCTCGTGGACCCCCCCAAACCCCCTCTGGCATGAAAAAGGTGAGCCCATGGGGGAGGGGGCGGCAGCAACAGCAAGCTGCCTCAGACAGTGGAGGGGCTAGGACCGCCCCTGTGCGTAACTTATAGTAGAATCACTCTAAGGGATGGTGGGACAATGGGAAAAAATTCCAGAACCCACCAGCACACCCTGGCCTCTCAAGCACAAGCTGCCCGGTGCACAGTTGTAGGGGATCGGCAACTCTAATTGTAGTAAGCGTAATAGAAGAAAAACCGGCACTCAGAGCTCAATGCATGCGGGCAAAGCCCTGCGTGTTTGTCTGACGAAGGGGCCCGCCCCCGAAACGTTACGTTGTAATAAACACGCAGGGCTTTGCCCGCATGCATTGAGCTCTGAGTGCCGGTTTTTCTTCTATTACGCTGGGACAATGGGAAAAGGCACCAGAAAACACACTATATGTCTCCGAAAATCTTGCGGTGCAAACATGAATGCATGAGTTTTTCAAAGTAACTGACCGTTAATATTGTATTTCCCAGGGTCTTAAGCTTAATTGCTGAGCCCCAGCGGCCAAATTATCAAAAAAAAAGATCTGATTTCATGAAGCAGTAACTTGATTAAAAATGTATTTTACATTATCATGAAAAAGCATGTATACTCCTGTTTTCAGAATCCACTATTGTTCAATACAACATGCTTTAAAAAGGGTATTCTTTCACTGGTGGAGTTTGCTACAAGCCTTGAGGCTTAACCACACTGTGTTCTGGGAAGTCTCATGGAGAAAAGATTTCCCATACCTAAATTACAAATTAGTGTGAGGCTTCAGATCTAACAATGGACACTTATTAACCCATTGGGTGCCTTAGATAGATGTACTTGTTTTAATTAAAACAACTGTCCCAGTCCTACTCCTATTTAGATGTCTAGCAAGGAAATCTGCAGTCTGTACAATGTAGTCCAATGCATTTTAATGATCTTGCTGCTTTCATTGCTTCAACTGGGCCCAAAGTGTCAAAACAACTGTGACTGGTGCTTCTCATGTGTGCAAAAAACTAAATGGATTATATTTAGTTCACAGTAAGTGTATGGATATCTTACATATGGGTGAGGTTGTAGGCAGCTTTAGTTGTTTTGTTTTTCTATTTATTTAGAAGGTTTCCTTACTTTCTCTTTGCTGTCTATCCTGTGACAAATCACTCTTATGTTCTGTGATGTTCTCTTAAGGAAGATCTGAAGTATTATGTGTGTAAAGAAAAGTGCCATTTCATCTTTGTATTATTACCAGTGAGAGTTCAGTTTGTATAGCTAATGTCAGCAATCTTTATGTGGTTTTGCAAAGAAAAGCTGATGAGTGCAAGAGGTGCTGATTGTTGCTGCGCCAGGTGCATGATGCATGGATTGTGTGATCAGCTGCCACTAGATTTACATACCCTGTATTGTCTTTAATTGTGTAATAAAAACAAACCTGACAATCCTTCAGGCCTTTTTTTTTTCTCCGAAGCACAACATTCACCTGTTTTAGCTTCCACAAGGGACCACAGAGAGAATGCTCTTCTTTCTTCTAACTATCCTATTTGTCTGGAAGGACAGAAAAAAAAACAATGATGTGGTGGTTTACAAGGAGGGTTTTTATAATTGATTATTTGAACCTATTTAATTTTCAGCCACAGAATGTGATGCACAATTAGACTTTGTGGTTGAATCATAAATTACAAAATAAACAGGCAAATATTTTGTTTTTTTTTTGAGCAGACTGACAATAATACAATTCAAAACTCAAAATTGTCACAGGGAAAGCATGCCGGTGCTTGTAATAAGGCACCAGTGATTTCCATTGATGGGACAGGCTAAGCAATATAACATTTTTATCACTGCTACAGGTAACAGAGATCAAAAACCTTGAAGTTCCATAGATTGTACACATGAGTCTCTTCTTGTGGCCAAATAAGCAGAAAAGAGTAGTTAGCAAAAAGGACTATTGCAGCTACATAGTGGACATATACTAGAGAGCATCCGGAAAGTCGTACATAGTGACTGTGATACATTCAACTTTCCTGTAAAAAAAAAATAGCAGAGACTCTTACAATGACCTCAGTAAAAGGGAAATCTTGCATTAAAGAGTTCCTACAATTCAAATGTAAGGCTAAGTGGTCTACAAACAATACTTGTATGAATAAGCCTTCTTGGAAAAAGGGGACAATTGTTTGTTTTACATTCAAAATATTTACATCCACCGTGAGTACAGAAATTCATTCCAACACCTTGGCATGCAATGCTGACAAGTTTTTTTTCCTGTAGATTCCCATTACTAATCACAGCCTTTCAAACACCTCTTTACTCCAGGTTCTTACCTTCTTGGCTACGCTGGAGCTGCTGAAAGATCTTTATTTGTATGATTTCATTTGCTTATTTGCCCCACCGATTCTCTCATAAATGATATGCATGGCTGGTCTCTCTCTTGTTAAATTGTAGTTTCTTTTGAATGAAGTAGGACATCAGTAAACTTACTTGCTAAAGGTTATTCTTCCTGGAAGAGAAGGAACAGTATTGAACTATTTACATGGTTATGTCTGCACAGAAATAAGTTGATATACTCACAAGCTTTTGGTACATATATGCAGGAGATTTTGTTGAGTGAAATATTAACCAGTTATTTCTAGAGGAATATCGACCAAAACCAAATATTTCCAATTCAGTCATATTATATAATATTTTTTTTTTGCACACTTCCTGACTGCCACTGCAACAGTGCTTTCAAAAGAGAACAGATTCAATCAAAATTCCCTTCCCTCTTGTTTCACAATCATAAGATATTTTGTGCCTATGGCAGACACTGTTAATGTTAAAAGGGTTGTTCACCTTTAAATTAACTTTTAATATGAGAGTGATACTCTGACACAATTGGGTTTTATTATTTGGGCAAATTTTTTTTATTATTTGTACAATTTCAGCATTCTGGTAGCTACGGTCCACATTACCCTAGCAACCATGCATTTATTTGAATAAGAGACTGGAATATGAATGCAAGGCACTCTGAATAGAAAGATAAATAATAAAAAGTAGCAATAACAATAAATTTGTAGCCTCACAGAGAATTTGTTTTAGATGGGTTGACCCCCATTTGGAAGCTGGAAAGAGTCAGAAGAAGAAGAAGGAAAATATTTCAAATACAATAAAAAATATATAACAACAAGACCAGTTGGAAAGTTGCTAAGAATTGGCCATTCTACAACATACTAAATGTTAACTTAAAGGGGAACTACCCCTTTAAAGAAGGAAGGCTAGTTTCTGTCTTTCCTGGACATCCCTGACCATTATTGTCAGCCCCTGTGGCCCATAAATCTTATATATTAAACTGTGATTTTTTTTTTTTGAGTACATTATACCAGAGATTTTAAGACAGTGGATAAGTGGGCATGGAACAGTCAGAATAACGTTCAGCAAATCTGCTGTTCTGCATTGAACATCTGCACTATAGGTGGATGTCTGGTTTGATAATATTGTGTGTGTGTGTGTGTATATATGTATATATTTATACTGTATGTGTATATATATATATATATATATATATATATATATATATATATATATATATATATATATACTGTATATAATGGCCAACTATGCATCCAGAACGATATATGGTATCTGAACCATTAGGCTGTATCTGTGCTATAAACCAGCAATTCTGGCTGCATAGTTGGTCAAAGGGACATAAAGGAGTGATTTGCATGTCTCCAACCATAATGCCTTATGGGAGAATTAAAACTCAAATTTTTGGTATCGAGGCAGTGCTGTGTGTATTGCATGAGACCAGTAAATGCCTCCTGTTTTCAGAAGGTTTCACTTTGCATGTAATTGCTTTTGAAGGGCTTTTTGGCTCCTTTTAGCCCATCTCACCCTAACCAGGTTCAGTTTTATATTTATATATCAGAGAGCAATTGCAAATGCTGATTTTGAAACTGAGCTTTGTTTTAGTTTACAATGAGCATGGATGACTCCCCCGTAGCTATCTGGGAGCTGTAGTTTAGCAGACACTGGACTGAAATGGAGTATCTCCGTAAAACTGTCATTAACGTTCATTATCATACAAAAAGAACATATTACACTTGCATGAACATTTTCACACCACAAGTGGTACTCATTACTCATGGATGGAAAACCAAACAGGTGGTAAGAGAGCAGAAAAAGAACAGGAATCTTAAATGCAGAGACACCTTGCAGAATAAACGTGTATTTTCTTTCCATTTCTTTGTGTCGTCATGGATTTCAAAAAATGTTTAAATTGGGCCTGGAGTGCTTTCTTAGCTAAAAGTGTGAGTTTGAAATTATACAAATATTTCTAGTGATTTAGCGCATACTCTGTCTAGCGAAGGTTCAGCTGTCAAGGCCTTGATATTGTGCAGTATCAGTCGCCACATAGTAAGATGATGGAAAGTCTAGAACTATTAGCTGCTTAGTGGTGGGCAATTAGAGCTGCTAATTACTTTTTAATTACTTCTCAGGTGACTGAGGAAACAAACTGCAAAGTGTAACATTTTAAGGCTACAGTAAAATAAAAAATACATGGAAGGAGCCTTTATACAAAGAAGGCTAAAGCAACATTGGCTCGTGCATGTTTACTTTTCCCGGTAAGGGCTCTTACACACGGCCGTTTTTTCCTTCACTCCCCTGCATTGCACTTTCTGCCGTTCAGCCGCAGGGGAGCGCAGGAGTAGATGCACTCAATTATTGTGAAGTGTGCTGTACTCACACAGACGCATGTAAGCGCCAAACGCAGGTGGGAAGCATTTCATCTGCGTTTGGCGCATACATGCGTCTGTTTGAGTACAGCACACTTCACAATAATTGAGTGCATCTACTACTGCGCTCCCCTGCAGCTGAACGGCAGAAAGTGCAATGCAGGGGAGCGAAGGAAAACACGGCCGTGTGTAAGAGCCCTAAGAGGGAGAATAGCAATATGTTATCTGTTTTCCAAGAAGCCATTAATTAACAGTATCCATTGTTCATTAGTTCCCCATAAGGGTCAAACATTACACAGGACCCCACTGTTACAATCTCATAGAAAAGTTAGGCCTGTGGCACGTGTGGGGTTTTGACCATGTCAGGTGCCCTATGGTTAAAAGGCATTTCCATTCAGTGGTAACCATGCCCATGCAATCACCATTTAAAATTGTCAGTGTCTGCCATATGTTATGAACATGTAACCAGCCAATAAAGTGTTATATAGATAAGGATCAGACCATTCGAGAAACTGTCCTTATAATAAAGCTGAATACAGGATAAAAGGCCTGGTTCTTATGGCAATGATATTTTTAACCACTAATTAAACTTATAGGACTTGGTAAGAAAAAAAATCATGCGTTTGCAAAAGGCTTTCTGCTCTGAAGGGTTAAGAAACAATTCTTGTGCTATTCAGTGTTAAATACAGTAGGTCATATCAGACACATTTCTAAACCAAGGGCTGTTGGGCTGAATGAAGTTGTTTGCACATAGATAGATGGGTACAGAGGGTGGTTGTTAATGGTATATACTCTACTTGGAGTAAGGTTCTTAGTGGGGTCCCTCAGGGCTCTGCATTGAGGCCCACTTCAATAATGACTTAGGGGAGGGTATTGTAAGTAATGTATGAGAGTTTGCAGATGACACAAAACTATCCAGCCCAATTAATTCCATCCAGGATGTGGCATCCTTGCAACATGATCTTGACAAACTGGCAATCTGGGCAGCTAAGGGGCAAATGAGATTCAATATTGATAAATGTAAAGTCATGCACCTGGGATGTAAAAATATCCAAGCCACTTATACCCTTAATCGGACTGCACTAGGTAAATCCATTAAGGGGAAACAAGGCCGAATTTACATAGTGGGCACCCCTAGGCCCCCTGCCACATGTTATTTGCCCCTGTCCCCTACCATTTATATGTGCACATGAGCAAATATTCATAATTGAGTCCAGAGCACTGTGGATTGGTTATTATTTAATTGGAGAGTATTCAGAAAGGGATTTTTTTTATAGTGATTTCATCCCTGAATCAGTTGTACTGGCTAATACATTAGATAGCTTTAAGAAGGGGTTGGATGGCTTTTTAGCAAGTGAAGGAATACAGGGTTATGGGAGATAGCTCATAGTACAAGTTGATCCAGGGACTAGTCCGATTGCCATTTTGGAGTCAGGAAGGAATTTATTCCCCCTCTGCGTTAGACGCATTTTATATAAACATAAAAGTTTGAACATGATGGATGTGGTTTTTTTTCAACCTAACGTACTATGTTAGCATCCAGTATTTATGCAAGCCTTAAAGGTTTGTTTATCATATGTACATAGCTCCCAACTGTCACGTTTTTCAAGGGACAGTTGCGATTTTGACAGCTCAAACCACAGTCCCAGAATTCTAGTGAAATGTGCCGATGCACCTGGTGGCTTTTTTTAGGTAGTTCACATTTGGCTTTAAGGTATTTTTAATAGCTTAAGATTTATTACATGCCAAGAATGTTAAAATTGTAATATACCTAGACACATGTATGTTATTTCTGCTGAGACAGTTAACCCCAAAGTGTAATTATTTGCAACAATTTAGTTCTGCTGTTCCTTACCACAGTCCCACTTAAGCGTTTATTCCTATGATATTCTATAACCTTGTATCTCAATTATCTTGCCTATAGATTGTAAGCCCCTGTGGGCAGATCCTTCATTACCTAATGTATCAGTTTGCATGTATGTCCGTCATTAATTAGCCTTATGTATATCACTGTGGAACATTATGTCTCTTTATAAATAAATGTAATAATAATATATGTAGCATGTGATGCTGCATACATTAACTTACATCTTCAGCATCCCGGTCTACATATTTGACTGCAATTACCTAGAATACAAACTATGCTTTATTCCAATTTTATGGCTTTAGAGACTGCAATTCCACAATGCCATCTAATATATTTTGTAACATAAAAAAAAACTTTCTTATTTTGCTGACTTTTCAAAAGAAATACAGTTTCTGAAAGAAAAATATGTTTGAACAGGTCTGAAATAATAGGACTTTTTTAGAGTCTGGACCAGAACTCTGACAGGTTTAAATGAACTATTATTAGAAATTATAAAACTCAATACATGATTTAAATTATTTATATTAATAATAATAATATGAATTCAGGAGAGTTACACTGGCGTAGGAAACCATAACAAACCTTGTTTTCAGAGGTTTATTTGATGCATTAAATTTACAGTGTAGAACTCTTGGGAAAATATGACCGTACTTGATGAGCCATCCATGAAATGTATTTATATGTGGCATGCTGAATGAAGAATTAGGGTCTAGAAAACACATTACAGTAATGCAAAGTGCACAAAGTGTATAATAGACATTTGGGGCAGATTTATTAAAGATTGAATTGTGCTTTCCATGAAAATTCAAGTTTTTCGAGGTTATCTTTTTGGTCAAAATACATTTTTCGGGTTAAAAAACTCATATTTCTGGAGTTTTTTTAAAAAAAAAATAGAATTTGTCAACATTTTTTTATAAACTGACCCTGGAAATAGCTCAAATCCAAACTTTTCCATACTTGCCTGTCCTATGCTCCCTGTGTGTGTATAATAACGTAGTATTACCAGCTTGCACACCCTGGCTCTCCGTAACGTGAATGCCCGGTGCCCGGTGGGGAAGGCTTCAGAAAACCTCCAAAACTCGTAAGTATAAGTAATTCCACTGTCACTCAGGTCAAAGTCCAAGCAGGGACAAACATTGCCATATTCTGCCAGCCCTATGATAGCCAGAGCTATAAAAGACAGGAGTTGCGACCCCTAAGAAAGTTTAGATTTTTCAGACCAGCGTCGAACTTTGTATGTCATCCTTGCTGCCCTGTCTACAACCTGTGGCACCTGCTTCCTGTCTCTGGTCACCATTACTGAAATTAAACTGTTAACCTGACCAGCACCCTAGGATTTTCTCTGATTTTTATTAACAGCCCTTTACTTCCCAGGATCTGTTCAGTTATCAGCAACAAACCATAACCACCTAGCCCAGCCACTGAACTGAAATCAATGATAACGTTAGCCCAACCTGACCCTTTCCTCTAATTCCCTGTAGCAGACTTTCCATAAGTAACCTCTCATCTTCTGCTTCTGTTGTATTATTGACACTATAATGGCACCTTTCTTAAAGAAGAATTAAAGCCTGACTAAAGAAGTAGCTAGAAATGTTGTACATTATGTTTTGTGCTTCTGTACCAGCCCAAGGCAACCAAAGCCCTTTAGCAGTAAAGATATGTGCCTCCAAAGATGCCCCAGTAGCTTCCCATCTTCTTTTCTGCTCAGTGTTGTTGGCACTTACTGAGCTTAGGGACCAACTCACAATATACAGTACACATAGAATATAAATGTCACAATATAAGGCTGATTAGTAATTAATACAGATAATTACTACATGGCAGCACATAATCCAGTGCAATTAGAACCAGAATTCAATAATCAGTCTTGTACATCATCTTACTGTATATTACGGACCAACCTCATTTACTGCTTGTAAATTTATGATTGGTGACCCCCTGTGACAAGTTTGATGTCCTGGATCATTGCTGCTTTTGAGCTGGTACAATAAGTTCAGTATTTAACCATATTAATTTTTAGGGTTTAGTTGTTTATATATCTATATTTTTATATATTTTTTTCCAGTAAATATCATTATTTGTCTGAGGATAGCAAAGCATGGATTTAGCTAAGCTAAGCACTTTCAGTACTAGTATTTTAAGCATTTTTAAAATAAACTATTTTAAAAATAAAAATGATTTGAGTAACTTTGGTAAATATAGAATGGAGCTAAAACTAGGGTAATAAAGTACATGGCAGTATACCTTTAAAGCAACATTCAGTTCAGAGTCTAAAAACTGTCAAGAGCTAAGCTTCTATAATGACAGTAAGGTCTTTAATTCTAAAGTTGCATCAAAGTATTAATATTTACTACTTTGAAATACTTTGTCTATTTTAAAAACAACAAAAAATCTCATGAAAATTAGGACATGTTGACATGTAGATGTAACAATAGAAAGTAGCAAAATGTTACTGAATTCTCATGGTTAAGTTAATGTTTTAAAACATCAAGTGACTATGGAAGGCTTATATAATATTAATGATTTCCCCTCTCATATTCCAACACTGAATTTTGGTCTGAGATAAAGTTAATTCAGCTTTAATTTGGTTTAACCAAATTAATTAATTTGAAATAAGCAAAAGGAATTAAGTGGCTAAACACATACGATCAATAGATTATCACCGCTCTGTTAAAAATCAATATATACGACTAAAGACTCTAATTTAGAATTGTATTTCTTAGTCTCTGAGCAAAGTGGCATCCTTTTAAACTTGCAGTGCATGTTGTGTAATTAGCAGTTAATCTGCAGTCTTGAGCAGTGCTTTCTTTCAGTCTACTTCCCGATTAAGGTTTTGTTAATACAAAGTATTGATTAGTCAATCAGTGGCTTTATAGGCAGGATGGCTTTTGTTCATTGAGGTGTTGCATCCTCCTTAATGCTCTTTTTGGGAATAACATTCTGACCTCAATCTTTAAAAAGGCTTTCTTGGTGGCGGGAGATGGGCATGGTGATGTCCACAGACTGTATGTTGGTTGTCGCATGTTTATCTGACTCCTCATTCTATCCAATAAAGATTCATCTGCCACGCGAATACATAATCGACTGTGTCTGAGTGACTGTCTTTTGTCTTGAGCAGACTGCTAAAACTCCATCAGGCGCGTCTAAACAAAAAAATGCCAACCTTTATTAATTTACCATTTATGTATTTTCCAGCAGACTATTGTCTTTTGTTATTATTATGCAAACACGATACACACGGCTGCACTAAAAGAAGCTCATTATTGCTTCTTCTTGCTCCAGGTTAATAATTGCTACAGATTGTCAAAAGTTCACCAAACAATTGCTAATTACAGCAAATTCAGTAAACTGAACATAGTGTCCTTCTTTTGCTTACTTTTCAATGGGTATTTTTGTAGCATGAATTTGCCATTGGAAAACTGTGAGTTACAAACAAGCTGCAATGTCAAGGACGAGACTCGTTCACAGGAACATTTTTTTCTCCGTCTCACAACCAACTGTTGTGACAAGACAGTAATTCTCCGTTTCACTCCATTGCACAAGTGGGATATGATTGCTTGTCATTTAACTAACACAATGTAGAGCCTGTCGTTTAAAAAAAACACTGGACCTCTCACTAAGTACTGAATCTACTTAAAGGAAGATATCCATTAGCACAGCAATAGATACAGATCTCTGTGTCAAATACAACGCAACAATAGGGGATGGGATCCTAAGGGTAAGGTCACACCGGGCGTTTTCGGGGCGATTTAGACGCCTGGCGACTAATCTCCTCGTCTTTGCGGCAACCAATCTTCCCTCACTCTTGCGCTGGCTAAAATGAAAAAAAAAATTGCCGGCGCTAAGCACACGCGGCGATTCATTTTCCGAAGTCTCCCGAAGTTTCCTCGTGAAATGGAATATTTGCTCTGAAATATATTAGTGTTGTACAGACAGGTGTTTTCAACCAAGACTTTATTCCTTTACTGCTATTTTGTGCTCAGATACCTTTTCCAAATTCTAGATATTATTTTGCTTATATGTAATTAAATGAATGTATGCATTAATGAGCAGATTGTATACATAAATATATGAAGGCAGTAGGGATGATCAAATTTTTTCACCTGATTCTGATTAGCGGGAAATTCACGGTTTTGTCAAAATATTTGCAATTTTTTTTTTACAGAAAAGGCAGTATTAGAGTTTTGCATTGTTCTTTTTTTATTTTGCTGGTAAAAAAACACCCATTAACACCAATGCATTGGAGATGAAAAAGGATCCATTGGCTAATGTATATGGTGACATTTTGGCAAAATGTCACAATTTTGCGGGGGTTTTTTGATTTTGCAATTTTATTTAACAAAGCCAAACAGGACAATTTGGCTCATCACTAATATGCATATATGTTCTTGATTAAATATTAAATCCACATTTGAATATACACAGTATATACAGACAGGGCCAGACTGGGGTTAAAAAGCAGCCGGGGCAAAAAAAAGCCGACCACATGTAAACACGCAATGATCTTGTACACATCCACTCATACAGTATATCGGGGTAAAACTGCAAAAAATGATGTGCTGCCTTTCTCATTTAAGTGTAATTTATGTAAAATATGTTAAAGATTCTGCAGCCTTGTTCCTTTATATGGTCACGGAATCCCTCAGACTTCTCCTTATCTCCATATCATTTACAATAGGGGGTGCATTATTCCTTATAATATAAGAGTGATACTCAGAGTTCCCTGTATAACTCAGCATGCAGCCTTGTGCCTTTATATGGTCACAGAACAACCCATCAGTGACTTCTAATATCCTTATCATTTACAGTAGGTGGGTACATTATCCCTTATAATAAATGAGTGATATTCAGAGTTCCCTGTATAACTCAGCCTGCAGCCTGGTGCCTTTATATGGTCACAGAAGCTCTTAGACTTCAATTTCCCTATATAACAGTAAAGCAACATTAACGCTACAGTGATTAAGCAGTCGCGGCCACCCTCGTTCATGAGCTAATTAAATGTAATGTCAACTGGCGCTAAAAACAACTACCATTCCTTCTTCTTCACTTAATCTGTGGTTAAAGAAAAAAAAAGACATGTTCCTTTGGCACTGATGTAAGGTTTGACAACTCTTCTTTAATCTCATAATTGGTCTGAGACAAAGAAGCTCCAAGATTATCCATCGCACATCTTCCGTAATCTGTCTGCCACTATAGCTGATAAAACTTGGCCACAACTGATGTTTTTGCAAAACTCAGACCACAGTATTGATCCAGTAAGGGTCTTGTGGGATTACTTCCTAACATTTGGTTTAGGAAATGTGAGCAGACAGATAAAGGAGACGGCATTTATCCTTGGATCAGCTTTGGTGCTCTTAGCGTTGCTGCAGCTGACTTTTTCTTCTACATATACTTTGTCCCTTGCAGGTTGTTATTAACTCTTGTGCTAATTACATCAGTCGCCCAACAGTCATTGACAAAGTAATGTGAAACTTTAGTTATTAAAAGTCTTCTTAAAAAGGGGTAAAGCGGTAAAGCATCTTTAATATGCCATATAAGCTTATGCAATGAGTTTACCTTAAATGTGTGCCATCATTTATTGTATTATATTCTCACTGGAATGAGTAATGTTGCTAAAACATTGATTGTTGATTTAGAAAGCTTAAAGGATTCCCGATGATAGATCTGTAGCACGTAAAGCTAATCCAGTTCATACACTCCTGCCTCTATGCCTTTTAACTGGATTGTTATAAATCTTCACTTAACATAGTCACATCAAGGACAAAAGTTACCCAAGGGCAACTGCATATGGATACCACCGATTTATTCTAAGATATAATCTGCGCAGGGAATGTTTTTTCTACATCTGATTTTTTTTAAACTTTTTTCTTTACCTAGCTGAAATTAAATAATATCATTGAATAAGTGTGTATATATATATATATATATATATATATATATATATATATATATATATATATTTATATATTTAAAAAAGGAGTGGCTTTATGATATAGGGTATAATACTACATATCAATCTGCAGGTAATTATAGGTCAGCTATTTTGTTAACCACAATTATTTTTCATACACTGAAAAATGGAACTTGTCTCTTTATCTCTATCTGCGTTTACAGTGTCACACCCTTAAATAGCCATCTAATGGGACCAGCAGTTTTTCAACATACCAGTTTAGGTTTTTATTATTAATGCAATGCACTTTCTTTTTTCAGGTTTCATATATATTCAGTAAATGTTGAATAATTCAATTAGGGGCATCTTTATCAAGGGTCTAATTTCAGGAAGGCTGCAAACAACTCCAAATTGATACCAGGACATCCCCCATAGGCTAAAACAGAAATTCGGCAGGTTTAAGTCGAATTCTCTAGTCTAATTTCACTAAAATAAACTCGAAAATTTGAATTTCAAAATTTGAAATTCAAATTTGAATTTTCACTTTGACCCTTGATAAATCTGCCCCTAAAAGTCGACGCATTTATACATGTACCAATTAGTTCAAACACTTTTCCATTCCCCGGTTCACATATTTAATAAATCTGTACATTCATTTTTATTTCAATTTATGCCCCATTATAACTAGAACTTTAGAAATAAACCATACACATATTACCATTTTATGACAACATGTAGATGTACCAGCACAAGAACCATGAAAAACACTTCCCTCATGGAAACACAAATGTGAACGTTTTCCAGCCCTGCTCTGTTTCAATAAATGTAAACACAGTTTTCCAGGTTTAAAAAAAACGAAAAACATTCTGATGACAAAACCTGTTTTACAGTTGGTTCCCAAAACAATGTTTTAAAAGTACAGGTATGGGATCTGTTATTCAGAATGCTCTGGACATGGGGTTTTCAGATAATGGATCTTTCTGTAATTTTGATCTTTGTAACTTAAGTCTACAAAAAATATCATGTAAACATTGAATAGACCCAAAGGTTTTGCTTCCAGTAAGCAAAGTTTGAATCAAGTACAAGGTACTGTTTTATTATTACAAAGAAAAAGGAAATCATTTAAAAAAATGTGGATTATTTTATTATAATAGAGTCTATGGGAGACAAACATTTCGTAATTTGGAGCTTTCAGAATGGTTACACCTTGGGTACAGTTGGGTTTTTAATATACAATATAATATTTGATCCACTTGATTTTCCCTGAAAATTTTTTTTTCTACTGTAAACTCTTTATGGGTTTGACACCTGATCCCCATCTTATTATTCCAGCAATTTACTCTCAAATATTAGTTAAGTGGAGAACGGCAGCTGCTGAAGCAAGCATTGAGCATTCCTTTGTTATAGCTATTGTTGGAAGTCAGTACTAAATAGTGATTGTCTCTTACACTAAGCACATCTGCCAATGTCACTGAACTTTTAATCAAAGGCAACAAAGCACTCTTTGTCATTAACAAGTGGAGTAGTGAGCCTGAAACCAAAGCTGACTGCAAGACACAATTAAATACATTAGGACTTTGAATTATTTGCCTCAGTATTTCATGGGTCACAAATATTTACTATAGTGTTTTTATTTTCAATTTTAAAAAACAAGTGAGCTTCCGAATTTAATAACACTTTTCTGACACTTTGCAGCCAGGCAATAGTTTAACAAATTTACGGGCATATTTATCAAGGGTCGAAATTAGAGTTTATGGGAGTTTATAAAAACTCCCATAAACTCGAAACTTTAAATTTATAAAAAAAATTTGAATTTTTTAAATTAGGGTGACAATGAGCGACCTGCAAACTCAAATCAAATTTGAGTCGATTCGTGTTTTTTCACCAAAAAAATGTTTTTATATTAAATATATATTTTTTTTTAAAAGTCCACCAAACGACTCCAGATTGATTGTAGAAGGCCCTCCATAGGCTAAAATACCAATTCGGTATGTTTTAGATGAAGAATAGTCAAATGCAAATTCTTAAAGATATAGTACATGTCATAATTAATTTTTTTTTTTTAACTCAAATCAAATTTGCACTATTTTCTAGTCGAATTACACTAAAATAAACTCGAAATTCGAATTTAAAAATTTGAATTTTTTATTCGACCCTTGATAAATCTGCCCCTTAATGTATGTTAATTTAGTTTAAGCACTCAAATTGGGTGGGGGGAGGTGAGGATGGTTGTGGGTTTGTCTTGGATGCTTCTAGCTTTTGGCCTGGCTTTGGCTCTGATTATATGTGTATTTGTAGTATAAAATTGTAGTATGAAAAGTTGCATTAACATTTCGTTCTGAATAATTCAGACATAGGAATACAGGTTTTCACTGTATTAAATTTACAACGACCTGCATTTTATTGGGATTTTTTTGGCGCTCCTTTTGGCCCGCTTTACCATAAACTCTCTGTATTTTCACCTCAGTTGACTGAATTTGGCACAGACAAGATAGAATGTTTTTCACAGGTCAACCCTGTGAAACAAATTTTAGTTTAAAACCAACTGGGAGAAGTGGGGAAAATCAGATTGTTTAAATGTGTGTAACTTTTGGGAAATTAAACATTTTCATCAATGTGAAATAAGTGGACCTGCAGGAGAAACACCGAATTTTGAAAAGCATTCTATTAAACGATTTTCAAATGCAAAATAAACAACACAAGTCAAGTGAAGCAAACAATTAATTTAGAAGGATTAAAAAGTAAGAAAGAAGGGAAAAAAACTATATTGAACTTTGACATCTGATAAATCTGCCCTTTATGTAGATTGCAGGTGCAAAGTCGATGAAAGTAGTTATTTTCAAACAATTGGAATAATAATAAATAACACATTTTATGATAAAATTGTATAATTTTATATTTCATAATACAAAAATAATACAATTTTTAGTCAAACTTCTTACTGAAAAGTGCAATGTTAGGTATTAGACATGATTAATATTAGCAATGACATTCAACAGATAAAGTGATCACTACCAGATAATAGCTTGTAATCCGCATTAGTAGGTAAGGATAAAACCATGTAACAGCAATCTCTCTAGACTTTTGACAGTTAGATCAGTTAACATAATGATGTTTCCTTAAAGGAAAACTATACCCCCAAAATGAATACTTAAGCAACAGATAGTTTATATCAAATTGAATGACATATTAAAGAATCTTACCAAACTGGAATATATATTTACATAAATATTGCCCTTTTACATCTCTTGCCTTGAACCACCATTTCGTGACTCTATCTGTGCTGCCTCAGAGATCACCTGACCAGAAATACTACAACACTAACTGTAACAGGAAGAAGTGAGGAAGCAAAAGACACAACTCTGTCTGTTAATTGGCTCATGTGACCTTACATGTGGTTTGTATGTGTGCACAGTGAATCTTACGATCTCAGGGGGCGGCCCTTATTTTTTAAAATGGCAATTTTCTATTTATGATTACCCAATGGCACATACTACTACAAAAGTATATTATTATGATAATGGTTCATTTACATGAAGCTGGGTTTTACACATGAGCTGTTTTACTCAGTATCTTTTAATAGAGACCTACATTGTTTGGGGGGTATAGTTTTCCTTTAAGCATTTGAGAGTTCATTCAGAGAAGTATGAAATATCCAACCCAACTTAATCATTATTGTTTATAAAAAAAAGTGTGTGCTATAAAGGTTTCTTCTGTGGCTAGTGTCAAACTTACCAAGAGGTCCTATTTTTCCCAACCCTGTGTTATGCATGGACTCCTGCGATCTTAGAAAAAAGAACATGAAAAAAGCTAGAAAAAAATCATATGAGAGTGGTCCTGATAGTTTTCCCTGTCTCATACCCCGCTCTGCCTGTGCCTGCTCTACCCTACCATTGTGTGCCATACTCTGCCTGTGCGTGCCATACTCTACCTGCCCTACTTTGACTGTGTGTGTGTCCTACTCTGCCTGTGTGTGCCATACTCTACCTGTTAAAAAATTTAAATTTTTGGAGGTTTTGTAATAAAAAAAACAACTCAATTTTTTTGAGATTTATTATACTGTGACACTAGAAATAACTTGAATCTGAAAAGACTCTAGCTAAAACCTGTCAACGTCATGTAGAATGGCAGAGTTCCTTTGAACCATTTGAAGATGCTAATAGCCATCATGACGTTCGAGTTTTTACAGTGGGTTTTGCTCAAAAACTGGATTAATTTGAGCAATTCTAGTTTATTTTCCCCACGAAAAACTTGATTCATTTGTGTTTTTGGGGTGTTCACCTTGAATTCACTGATCCAAGTTTTTTCCATTGGAGTTTTTTCTTAAATCGGAAAAATACGAATTGTGAGTTCATTCAAGGTATAAAAAAAAACCTGACAAAGCTGTAAATTTCGACCTTTGATAAATAACCCCATTAAATTTATAAAATTTAGGAGCCCTTAATATTAATATCCAGGAACATATGCAAAAACTTTTGGATATAAATTTTGAGGTTTGCTGGCAAATATTTTATGGTCCAAACTTAATTATCTCAGGCCAAGATAAAACTGTTTCATACTCTCCTCGATATGGACACATTCCTATGATTTTTATAGGAACGTGTCGGTATTACTTTAATCTTATTATGTTGTTCACTTGTCCTAAATTGGAATATGAGTGGCGGGAACATGTCCGTTTTCCATCCATCCATGGAAGTGCGGCTTTATAAAACACAATAGTATTGCTAGGAACCAGGTACTAAACTTAATATCTTTTTTACATTGTCAAAGCACACTTAATCCATCAAATGATTGTCTTGACATGCTAGCTGTTATTTTAGTAAGCAAGATGGAGGAATTACATATTTCAGATATATTTTCTATTTGCTGCAGGTAATGAAACATGCAATATAATGATGTGATTGTGCCCTAGAGGAATAAGATGATAATTGAAGACAATAAATCATGTTTTCATTCTCTTTTCCTCAGTGTTCCCTTTGCATTGTCTTGGTTAAGATGGTGCCTGTATTGGTAATGACAAGCCTATAAGAATTCCTGACGCAAGGGTCCCAGTGGTAAGGCCTTGCCCTTTACCAGCCAGATGTGAGATTAGTGATACAAGCTTACTGTAATCCTTCCAGCTTTATTTTATTATTATTTCTTGTAGAAAAGTTCAACCTTTGCAATATCTTGAATAATCTCAAGAGCTGCCACAAATGCTTGCCGTATACGTAATGTATATTTACACAAATGGACTGATGTACATAAACATTATATAAACAGGTTGTACTAAATATCAGGTGTCTGCAAATGTTCCGTATTTTCCTACTATATCTCATTAAAGGGTAAATGATATCTACATTTTTAAATTATTTTTGTCTGAATAAAGCCTATGAATAAAGCAGTGTCATGGTAGCAACAGTCCTATTTTGAATAATATATATATTCTATATAATCAAAAATCAAAAACAAAAAAACACACTCACAGGACTTTTGTTAGTGCAAACAAAGTGGGTTTATTCCGACGTTTCGGCTCTAACACGCGAGCCTTCTTCAGGAGTGTTATATATATTCTATATAATATATATCCAGAATCCTCAGGACCTGGGGCTTCCTGGATAAGGGATCTTTCCGTAATCTGGATCTCTATACCTCAAATCTACTAAATAATAATTTAAACATCTTAAACCCAATAGGACTGTTTTGCACCCTATAATAATTACCGTATGTTATTTCTTAGTTGGGATCATGTACAAGGTGCTGTTTTATTACAACAAGGAAAAATTAAATCATTTTTAAAAATTTGAATTATGGGAGTATCATGGAGTCTATGGGAGACCACCGTTCCGTTATTCTGATCTTTCTGGATAACGGGTTTCCGGATATATATATATATATATATTGTACAAAAAGGGCATTTATCACCTGTTTGTCACCAGTATAAAAAAACATTATTTTCTAAATATGTCATCAGCATGGTGACCTCCATTGCTACAATGTAAGATCTAAATAAACAGTATTAGGGCAATGGCACATGGGGGTATATTGGGAACTAGACTGTTTCCTTATATATCAAAAAATCCAAATATACATACCTCCCAACTGTCCCTTTTTCGGAGGGACAGCCACTCTTTTGACAGCTCAACCCGCAGTCCCTCATTTGTACTGGAAAGTCCCTCTTTTCTCTGCACTGAACAGCCAGAAAAAGAAACAAAGTTTCTCACTTAATTGGCTTTTAGCAGAGAGCCCAGAACAGGTAACAGGTGCAAATAAGATACTTTGTAACAATTTTGAGACACAAAAACACAATTTAGATAAGGAGAAATATTTTCAAACTTTCATAACCTGCCAAATTTTGTAAAACAAACATGGTAATTAGGGGAGTGGCCACAGAAAGAGGTGTGGTCAAAAAAATTGGGAGGTATGAAATATAAAAAGCAAAAAGAAATAATAGTGTGGAATGAATCGGAATAGCATTACAAATACCTCAAAATCAGCATTTACACAGAATTTTTGCATTTACAAGCGAAAAGAAACTCGAAAAGTGAATAAAAATTTTACAGTTTGCTTAGGACAGGGCCCATTGACTTCTACATGACCGTAGCAGCTTTTAGATGCCGTGTCATTTATAATGTTTTTTACACTCAAGAAATAATAAAAAATTGTAGTTTTCAATCCATTCTTCACATGCATGATTTTAGCTTCAAAAAGTTTGAATCGTTAAAGAAAAAACCCAAACATTAATAAATCAAACCCATAGAGTTTAATGTGTATAGATTGACTTCACCCTGTTGTCCTAAATGGCGTAAATTAGTGTTCGTTTCTTGGGCTTGGGCTTGCTTTCAGGGTATGTGTTTTTATCTTGAAAATTGTGATGTCTCCTGACTTTTCAAATGGCTTGACATTGCATAGATCAGTGTTTTTCAACCTTTTTTGAGCCAAGGCACATTTCTTTCATTGAAAAAATCCCGCGGCACACCACCAGCTGAAAATGTGAAAAAAAGCTTATATTAACAATATAAGTGCTATTGTTAATGTAAGCTTTTTTTTAAACATTGATGCATGAGGCAGAAAGTTGTCAGTAAGAAAGTAGAAGGAAACATATATGAAAAGGCCAATTGAACTTTATTATATCATCTGCAGTCTTTTTACCTGATAAGATTTTCCAAAGCAGGGTAGCGCTGCCCTCTATTTAAGATGGTTGGGGCAATAGTTCTCTCACGAACACAGAGATTAAATTATTTTGTTATTGTGTTTTTTTGTAATAACACTCCCCCAAATATTTTATAATTGCTGCCAAGACCGTTGGGGTTTTATAAATAAACAATACTGATAATCAAATCTCAAATCTAACTAACTAGATCTGGTGCTTCAGCTAGCAACTGTGCAAAGGGAGAAGCAGGTCACTTATTATTATTTTGTTATTACAAAAAAACACAATAACAAAATAATTTAATCTCTGTGTTCGTGAGAGAATTCTCACATTCATCATTCAAGGCCAGGGTAAGCTTGCTATGCCGGGTACCCACGCTATTGCCCCTACCATCTTAAATAGAGGGCAGCGCTACCCTGCTTTGGAAAATCTTATCAGGTAAAAGTTCAATTGGCCTTTTCATATATGTTTCCTTCTACTTTCTTACTGACAACCTTCTGCCTCATGCATTGCAGCCAGACAGCTAGAAATATGGTTCTCCTTATTACAGCATGGCTAAGCCGCAGGGTCTGCTTCCTTAATATTTTGATAACAGCACTAGCCGTTCACCTGTCAGTCCGTGCACTTCTGCATTCTGCCTTCACATCGAAGCTGCGCGCAGTGCAGCCAGCGACCTCCCTGATCAGCCAACCCAGGCACGGCTCTTCTGCCCGCTCAGGTCACGTGACGTCACGTGAAAGGTCCGCGCACTTCGGCCTTCAAATTGATAGCGGCACACCTAACATTAGTTTGCGGCACACCAGTGTGCCGCGGCACACAGGTTGAAAAACACTGGCATAGATCAAGCCATTCTCCAAAAATTTACCACAATTATTTTATGTGATTTAAAAATATGTTGCTGTGTGTTCAACCAGCCATCTGTATTATGGTCACTTTGTAGGCAGGAGTATTGTTTTTTTATAATCCTTTGATGCAAATAGGAGACTACTTTAAAATACTTTTTTTGTCTACTTCAGGATTAAATAAAAAGGAATTAGAATTATAACAGCAAAAGTTTGAACTTGATGGAGATGTGCCTTTTGTATCTGTTACTACGTTGTTTGTGTAGGATTAGATTTGGCATGCATACAGCAGGGCTGACTGTAGATGGATTTTAAACTCAAAAAACAGTAAGAACAAAATAAATTTACTAAATATGATTGTCGCCCAGGCTTGCCATGCCTGCTCCTTGATCTATTCATTCAAGTGTTTTTAAATGAGAAGTCATACTAAGGTTATGATGAAAGATGCCTTTTAGCAGAGTTAAGCAGGGATGCTTAATACCTAATACCTCGTAACTTTCCATGCCAAGTGCTCTGTTGTTTTGAGCAGGGAGCTTGCTTGATTTCACACGATCACAATATCATAAAATAACAGTTGAGCTCTTAGCAGATGGAACAATACAAAGAAGATTTAAGGAAACAATGAATATGCTTATAAATCTGGGTGGTATTTCAACCCCTTCGCACTTTCCTATGCCTTAGCTTGTAAGAGGTATTATGACACATCTATTGCTGTTAAATAGCCTTATTCTGTTTTTAGCAATAAAAAAAGGTCTTTTATCTTGTGCTCCAACTGAATCTTACAGGATGCAAATGAGGATGATTAAATACAATAAAAATGTCATGACTTAAACTGTAAATATTTTTTTTTAAAGCTAGATGCATGAAAAGTACATATACTTTGATCTACAGCTTCTCCAGACTGCTGGAGATCTTGGATTTTGCCAGAGAAGTGCAATTAGGTGTTCCGGATTGCTACGCAGGAACCTGTCTATTGTGTGTAGGCCACCATAAAAACAGAAATGCTGTGTTATTGTACACTTATTTAGAGTAAAATCAGTGTTTTTAGTAGATGTTCAAGTAGAAATTATTTTGAAACCTGAAAAAACTGACAGCTGGTGTGACACAGACACAAAAAAGATGTTTAACTGCTGTGGGCATCTATGGAGGTGGAGATTCACTGCTAAAGCTGTGGTAGTCTGGGACCAGTCCAGTAGCATTTATAGCCTTATTCTTTAATACACTTTAGTTCTTTTCCTTGAAAAAGGCTTTGGGGCAGATTTACTAAAGGGCGAAGTGGCCATTGCTATTGAAAATCCAATCCATAGGCACATTGCCAATTTTCTAACAGGCGTAGAGGACAATTCACTAGTGAAATAGACCGTTGATAGTGCAGCTTCGTGCCCTATTGCCAGGTGAATGATCGTTACTCTGCAAATTCACTGAAGTGCGAATTTTATAGAACGTTACCTCTTTCGCCAGAGTTTCCTTTGCCACCTTAGACCAGGCAATCTGATAAGATGAAGCTACATCCTCCTCAATCTTATGTCCGTGACATCATATCCTGTATGCTAAAAAAAAAGTCCTAAAAGTTCTAAGAAATGCTTCGTTTTTTCATATTTTAAAGAAAGCAGGATTGCCTTAAAAAGTTCTAACTATTAAAGGAACAGTTCAGTGTAAAAATAAAACTGTGTAAATGGATCGGATGTGCAAAATAAAACATGTTTCTAATATAGTTAGTTAGCCAAAAATGTAATGTATAAAGTCCATGGCAACGCATAAATGCCCACCTGTTAAGATTAAAAATACTTTTGTAATAAATTGTTTAAAAACATTAATATATCTATGAATGCTTAAATAAATAAAATAATTAGGATTTCATGTTTAATTTGAAAAGTGGCATGAGGTGTGGCGAAGCCTTCACTGCTGAAAATTCACCCTTCAGTGAATTTGCCTTTTTATGTGGAAACGTCTGATAATTCTAATATTTTTTTTGCTTTTTGGGCTAATTGCACCTTGTTTTGATCTATACTGTATATATTTACATTTGCTATATTAATGTGCCCTCCATTGATCTTGTATACTTTACTATACTTCCCCCTCAATATGTTAATCTGATCAGCCAGTTTATACACAGACCCCTTTTGGACTTTTGAAATCAGATTCAGCAATTTTCCTGAATCAAATTACATTTGAAAGTGAATAAAGTGAATGCAAATAGACTGTATATGTGTGCTGCTTTGTGCAGTGATAACATCCAACCTGTTTATATTTTTCTTTTGCTCGGTTATGATGAGATTCTGTTTAAACATCTCCTGTGTTTAAACTTCCGGGCTTTCTTTCCTATCCAGGCCTGCAAGTGTTGTCAATCTTGTTTCTGGCACTGCTTTTGGGTTGTACTGCTGCCAGGCCACCCAAGTATAAAAGAATAAATGATTTCCAAATATCCCCTTATATATATAGCACACTTGCTTGCGATCCACATGTATCTTCCAAGCATGGTAAAATTTCTGCTTCAGTATCACACTTTCCCATATTATATTATGCCAGCCATCGAAGGTTATTAAGACACAGAACTTGCTATATTACATTTTTACACTGTCATTTATTAATATTTGCAAAGGCCATGTGTTATATAGGTTTAGTACTTTTATTAAGTTGGGAGAAACCTTGGCTGTTGACCTGGTCTCTTTATCTTAGCTGTAAAAATGAGCATAAAAATTAATGCAATCCATAAATTTTGTATTTAATAAAATCTGCCATGTCTTTGTTTTGCCAATAAATAGCCACCACAGCTGCCCAAATGCATTTGCTGAACATGCCTATTGCATATGTCTGTAAATGGGCTATTACTTCAGGAAATGGGTACCTGTAAAACAGGCTCTGTGTACATTTAAAATATGCATGAAATATATTGGAGCTGCCTATAGCTAAGTCCAAATGTCTGTGTTATTCCATTTTCAAATACATTGGGTAAATTGCAGCACTGAAGGAAGTTTCATAAAAACATCAAAAGTTTGTATTTCAACCCGAAAACAAGAGCTGTTTTTTAAATGATTTAATAATTTGCACGTTGCTAATGCTACAATCACTTGCATAGGGAATGTAACTATATTTCTAACAATATCAGTACAGGTGTGGGACCTGTTATCCAGGATGTTCGGGATCTTGGGTTTTCTTGATAAGGGTCTTGCCATAATTTTGATCTCCTTCTATAAATAATTTAAACATGTAATGAACACAATAAGATTGTTTTATTTCCAAAAAGAATTGATTATATCTTGGAATCAAGTACAAGGTAATGTTTTATTATTATAGAATGAAAATATGTTGTAAAATATTGAATTATAATGTCTATGGGAGATGGCCTTCCAGTAATTTGGAATTTTCTGGATAATAGGTTTCCTGATAATGAATCATATACCTGTTTCAGTAAAGTAATTAAACCCCTATGGGCCTGCACCTGCCATCCTGCTTACTGTGCTTCACAGCACCTCCATAGTATTCCTGGTGGACTTCATGAGGGGGGGTACCATTTGTTGTCACAACCCCAACATCCCTGGTAGTTCCACCACTGGAACATATTTATAAACAGTTGTTTATTCTTTCTGAATCCCCTTGTTTTCATGATTTGCAGAATACTGAGCCCTAAGATGACAGCTATGCAGGACAAAAGAAAACCCGCATATTCGATTTATTTAGATAGTAACAGAGAACTCCACAAGTCTACTTAACACTGCATACAATTCTGAAATGAAATACCCTGATTTAGAGGAACAATTTCTATATAGTATCTTGCTGAGCAGTACTAATGGCTGAGGCTAATTCATAAGTAAAGGAGTCTATAACCTGAGGGGTAAATCATTTCTCATTTTTCTCCTGATGCATTTTTTGTATCCCATGGCAACCAATGAACAAGTAGGGTTCACTGGTTGTGATGTGGGTTACCAGACCCGAAGAACACTTTAGAATTGTTATTAGATGAAGATGTACAAAAGCGTCACCAGCGATGTCCAGTGTGTTTTGTTGTGAATTTATGGAGAAGTCACTTCTGCATCTAAAGTCGTGGAGATATTTTTTTTGCAGTGCAGCCACAAGGCAACAAGTACAACACTATAGAGGTGCAGAGAGGTTGTGTGCCTCTGCAACTGCATTAGCAATAGTACATGACCACTTAAATAACTTTTTGTCTCGGCCCCTGCAAGAAGAATATTGTATATGCTTTTACTAGCCTTTCCAGCTGTCCTTTGCATTCAACTTTTTGTTCAAATGAGATACCACAGCACTCCCTACAGTAACACAACTATGCCCAGTGGTTGGTCGAGCTGGCTAGGAGCCTTAAAAGACATGTAAAGGCAAAAAAATAAAATCCCATTTTAACTTTCTTTAATGAAAAAGGAATCTATCTCCAATATACTTTAAATAAAAAATGTATACTGTTTTTATAATAAACCTGACTGTATGCAGTGATATTCCCCTCTCGTTTACTTGCTCTGACTGCTGCAGATAGGAAACTTCAGACGGTGCCTAACTGCTCTGCAGGGAAACCGTCATACTTTCAAACAGCAGGAGGGAGCCCTACCATACCCTGACTAGGAGCAGCTTTGTTTGTTTCCCTGAAGAGCAGCTGGCGACTGTGCAGAGAATTGTATCCACAGACTCAATGCAGTCTGCATATTTTGATTACTAATCAGTCTTGCTGTATCGGCTTCTATGGCAGATATTATTTGACTTGTGCTGTTTTGATAATTTATGATGATCCCTAAGCTTAACCTCCCAAAAGAAGCCCAGACCACACTGAGCATGTGCACAGTCTTGGTTTTGCAAAAATTTTAACAGTTACAAGATGGTGACCACCTGTGGCCAACTTTGAAAGCATAAATTATTTGTTTAATTAGGCTTCTGATGCAATAAGTTCAAGTTTATGTTTAGTATTCAAAATACAGCATTACTAGCCTTATTCTGTTTTAGACTTTAGTTCCCCTTTAAGTGACCTGGCTGGCCTCTTCTCCCAACACCCACCCCGTGATTGTGCATACTTGCAAGTATGAAGTACATGCCTATGAAGTGCATGCCTAGTGCCCCTCTCCACCTCTGCACCCTAGGCCCATACCTCTTCTGTCTACCCCTCGTTCCAGCCCTGGCTATGCCACACAATCAACAATTTGATGCCATGTAGATAGGCTTTTGTAAAGTAAATTACATTGGTAAAGTGCATTATCTAGGAAAAAAATTAAATGCCTACTTATATATTCAGAATGTTTTTTTTTTTAGCCATTTTAGACCCAAGATTCAGTTCTTCAGTCATGTTGAAAAAATCTCATATATTGAAGTCAGTAAGAAAAAGGCCAAGAAAAACACTGTCATTTTTCGTGGGAATACATGGTAAAAAGAAATGGAAAAATGTCAATATGGGTTAGTGAGACTGTGGCTTTAGACACACCCATCTTTATTCTAGGAAATACATTCTTTATGATTGAAGGGCTCCCTGCTGGATTCATGGGCTTGGACTTGCAACGGATACATTGTCTCATCTGCAGAAACAGACAGTGGCGATTACTACTTTGTTAGTTACTTTCTCAGACTTTGTATCCTAACGCCCCAATATTTTGCAGGGATGGTTATTAAGCAAATACATTTAATCCATTTCCATCCTGTTGGAGTGTAATTTTTGCTGTTACAGATTTTACTTGACAAAAACAAGGTCTGTTTAATTCCCCATTGTGCACTTATTGTTATCTTAAGAGCTGGAAAAATGGAAAAAAAAGTAAGTCATTGCTGGAAACCAGACACATTGGCTGTATGCTGTGTCATTTATGGACGGAGGATTATGGAAGGCATGAGCTCACATACTAGAGAGTTGCAAACAATATAAATGCAAGTACAGCTATGGGTAGGACACTCAACACTGAGTTTAACGGTGACTGTTGTTTTTGGGCTTGGTCATTTATGAATAAAGGTTCAGTTTTTATGGTGGCAGTCTCTGAGGGATAAAGCTATTGGGTATATTTATGGTAGCATGCTTCAGTTTTAGGTGGATATTTATTGAAGGCAGTTCTCTACTCAACTAGAAACATGGGTATATGGGAATCACATGCAACTTAAATCATAAAAAGGTATACATTCAAGCAATTAAAGACTTTGTTTTTTTGAGTGATTCTAAATTAATTATCTATAAAAAAAACCCCAATGCCTATCTTCTGGGAAGATAATTTTGCATTTTGTGCCAAAAATGGGGAAAATATACCCCTCTTTTTGACATGATCTTATTCAGTTGGGCCTAGGCAGAAAAGGTGCATAAACACCACCTGAATTTCTAAAATTAAGTATAAAAATATATTTTTTTCACATAAACATACCTGATTTTCATGATTTCATAGGCTGAAAAGAAACCATGATAGTTTATGATGAGTCCATGATTAGTGCCTAATCCCCCTCCTAGCTTGATACAACTCCAACCTTACCTTTCTCCATTTTGATATGGGCACCACACTCTACTGAATGCAGAGGGACTTCAAATCCCAGAATCCATCAGTGGAACAAGGTGAGGGAAGGGTTTCATTAAATTATGATTCTAAAGGATGTTGGGAAATGGTTAGATTATCATGTTTTCCTTTCAATTACACAATTATTACAATAAAAAAATGTATACACATACATTTACAAGTGTGCTTGTAAATCCTTCAATCCTTGTAAATACAATCTGTTTTAACTGATGGGGTAAAGCTGGCAATAGATGTAAAGATTTTTAAAAGATCCGATCGTCATCGTGAGACCACGATTATCTCGAAACTAATTGTCCATCAACTAAAAAGACCAATTTGCCAGGAAAACAAAGTGTAACTGCCTGCTTGGCCCTGCAAACATAGATAGATTGCACTGAGACCGACAGATGTCGGCCGGAAAATCGTAACATGTACGATCGTTCGAATCCCACTAACCGATTGGTCGGACTTCGCTAAAATCAGTCGTTCGGCAAGAGAAATCTTTGCGTCTATGGGGACCCTTAGGGTATCACAGGAGAATTGCATTATATGACCTATAGACACTCAGTTAGAGAGTCTCCAAAGATTGCCTCAATTTCATTCAAGTCCAGAATTCAAAACATTCTTATGCAACCTCTTGTAATTCCTGTAAAATCCCCAGAAATGTGTTCAAACTTTCAATAACCTCGTGATCGGAGTTCACGGCAGCCATCTTCCAGGTCTTCAGTAATCTGAAAATGAGACAGGCGTGACGGCGCATGCGCAGTTGCAGGCCCACATTTGTTGAAAAGCCACCACGGCCTGGGCCTAGGGCAGCAGACTTTTAGGGGGCCGCATGCTGCCCAACCACACCCACATTGGTTCAGAAACAATGGGGATAGGCAGGAGATACAATCGTTTTTAGAATTTCCCATGCACCAATCCCCATTGGTCCGGTCCAGATAAAAATTTGTGCGAATAAATGGGGAGGGGGGCAATGAATGGCAGTGGGCCTAGGGTAGCCATGCGCAGTTGGAGAAATTTCCCAGTTTGTGACAACATCGCATGCCCCCAAAATTTCGCTGAAGCGCCAGAAGAAGACACAAAGAACCCAGACGATAGCTGCCATGAACTCTGATCCCTGAATCTGCACCGAGGGGTAAGTAAAAAGTTAGGGTCGTTTGCCTGGGGTAGCAGCTATGCCGGGGAGGGAGGGGGTCTATGTGGGGAGGGTTTTTTTCTAATAAGGAGTTTGTTTCTCCTTTAAGAGGGGCTTGGATCATTTTGTGAACAATAATAACGAGTAGCTTCAGTGACGGTTATTTTACGGATAAGAGACTTTCATTTATTTCATTAGTCTCCAATCTCCATATTTAGCTAGTTTGTGTTTGCAGAAACAGTGCTAGAAAAAAAAGATCAGCGCACTGAAAGAGACGGAGGTTGGGAAGAGTTCATATAATCCTTAGGAGTATTTGTTTTGCTCTGCTTGGGTCACTTGAAGAAAATGCATTCCTTATAGATCCTAATAGAGGTTTAAAACCAACAGCCCTGAAGGAGAACTGCGGGGGGGGGGGGGGAGAGGAGCAATCTGCCTTTGTTAGAATTAACAGTCTGTATACTTAAATAGTTTGTGAAGACAGAACAGCCCATTAACAAATGTGACAAGTGTCTTTACAGTGTTAGAAAAAACATGTCATTGTCAGGTTCACGGGGCTCTATGAGCTGACATAAAGTAGCTAATAATGCTCTTTTCTAAATCTATTTATTTATCAAAGTACAAGGCTTATAATAGCATGGGATTTAGCAGCCTTTATTAACTTTTCATAACCAGGGGACATAAAATCCGTAGTTCTATTATTTCCTGGAGCAGTACCACCCACCACTGATGTTAGTAGCAATAAAAGTGTTATTCCCCATATCTCAAATGCAAAAGTCATTTTTTAAATTCAATTCCAAGAAATGTCTTTACAGATAAAAACCATACAGTATGAGGCAAAGAAAATGTAAAAGAAAATAATGCTTGCTACTGATTCTGTGAAAAAGGGATATTTTAAAAAATGCTCAAAATGTTGTTACTTGTAACTTTATGTGGTTTAAAGATCTGTTATTAAAATGGAAAAAGAAAAGTTATAAAGAAATGCTCAATAAATCTTAAAATATTTTTAATTTGTCTTTGTTTCCTATATACTCGCACTGCCATAAACTTCCCTGTGGTGATAAAAGGTTTTTACTTCTTTCGGCTGAATTTGTAGCAGAATTGCAAGGATGTGGCCTATAGGATAGAATGGCTTTCTCCTGGTCAAAGTTGCCAAAACCCAAAATGGGAAGCATGGGAAATATATATAAAGAAAATAATATATATAAATATATATGTGTGTGTTTTTCAAGCTATTGGGATAGGAAATTCATTACTTATTCGCCCCTTTATATAAATAAATACACATGTGCCATATCCCATGTTATTATAGACAAGGTGAACCTCTCACAAATACTTATGTTACTGCTAATAAAAGACCCAAAATGTGATATTTTTAGGAACAATCTGAAAACAAATCTTAAACTGGGAAAGTGCTCATTGTATAATGAATTTACAGATTTTGCAAATACATTCCTGTCATGTAAAATATGTGACTGTAGGTGGCAGTAGAACACAAATAATTCCATACCTGGTTGTACAGCTGACTAGAACACAAAACCATTGGTTCTTTGGTATATTAATCATGCTAGCATATATAACAATTTATATATATAAATATATTTATAAAATGTTGAAGTCCTTGTCAATTTTGTTTTTGGGCACTGCTTTGTTTAACTATGGGTTGGGCTTATACATAGAAATATTGCATTGATTTCCTTTACTGGGATTCATTGCTGGAGGATTTTGGGAAATAAGGTTAACGTTACAATGAAATGACTTTAAATCAGCATTATATGTATGGACATTAATACCCCTTATTGTGAAAATATGTTTTAAACGAAGAAAACTGTCCAGCATCTGATTTTTTAATTTTGTCATGTTTTACTTTCTGGCACAATGCTTGTTATTTTGATCCCCTGTATTTTCTTTTATCCTGCATTATGTTACCAAGGATCTATTCTGTTCCTGCATGTGTTTTGATTTATTGCATGGAAAATGTTTTCTTTTAACAAGAATATGCGTTTCACAGCATTTTATTGGAGTCTGTTTTACCACAAATCCGTGGCTTTCCATTTCTTTTTTAAAGGTTACTCTTTGGTCAGAAACCTGCATAATTGCTAACTTGTTTATTTGTTTTCTGAACTTGGATGTATAGAGGCAATGCGAATTTCTTTCCTTCTTCTCTATGTTCCTCTGCAGGAAGGCTGTTATAATTGTTCTGGAATTTAAGAAACATTGAAAAGTATAGAATTTTGTGTATGGGACTTTCGGGCCTGTATTTGTTAGCTGTATGGAACCTGTTATCCAGAATGCTCAGGACCTGGGGTTTTCTAGATAACAGATCTTTCTGTAATTATGATCTTTATATCCTAAGTCTACTAGAAAATCATGTAGACATTAAATTAACCCAATCAGCTGGTTTTGCTTCCAATAATAATTTAATTTAGTTTGGATCGAGTACAAGGTGCTGTTTTATTATTATTATTACAGAGAAATAGGAAATCATTTTAAAAATGTGGAGTATTTTGCATAGACTGGAGTCCATGGGAGATTGCCTATCCCTAATTCTGAGCTTTCTGGATAACTGGTTTCTGGATAACTGATCCCATATCTGTATTTGGCTTTTAGGACTCATTCTTGGGGTTGATATTCTCTGCAAAAGCTTTATAGACTTCTTGGCTTTAAGTCTCCCTCTGCGGTCAAAAATGTGGCCAAGGTTATATATAGCTCAGGACTAGTTTTGAAAACATAATCATGGCACTTACCCTGTTATGGTTGTGAGAATATACAGTATAAGCAAAGAGCATCCGCCCCCAAATGCCGCTGTAGTGTGCCCTTGCCATCCATTGCTTTGCCGTCATTATGTTTCAAAGTAAATGGTGAACAGTTCAAAGTAATCAGAATACTAAAAATATTTATACAATTTTACACCAAAAATATTGTGTAACATTAAAACCCTTATTTATAAAGCTTTGGAGTTTATAGCAACAAAAACCATATTTTCAAGTTTTTTTTTTCTAATAAAAAACCACTTATTTATAAAACAACTGGAATGAAGTGCAATCACACTCTACCCTTCATAAAATGTGTCTGCTAGATTTTAAATTCATCTCAAAAAAGTAATCAAAAAATAGCTAGAATTTTGCTATTACAAATCTCATTGACTTCTACATAAATTTGGCAGGATGTAGATTGCAGATATTTACATTTCAGTTTTTTTACACTTATTAAATGACAAAAATGCTGATTTCAGAAACTCATCTGTGCATTTTGTGCAGCAAAACAGCTGCTGTAAAAAGTAGAACTGAAATGTTGATAAATCCGCCCCTTAGCTTCTCCTTTTGGTGCACACCAGTGCTAAGCAAGATTGTATTTGGAAAAGTCCATTGAAGTGTACAGGAAGAGCTACGCTGATTTCTATGCTATACTAGATGCGCTCTGGTTTTTTGTTACACGCAGCATCCTAATATTTTTAATAGTGATCGGCTGTATAAAAATCTAGGCAGAAGTGTTCTAACCTGCCTTTTACAACATTGTAGAAAAGTACAACATTTTACCATTATTTATTTACTGACTTATCTATTATTTTGGGGTGTTTAATGAATTTTTAAGTATTGTTTTAATTTTTTAATTTTAATTTGCGCTTTAGTAAAATACATGTTTTTCTGCTAGGATCTGACAAGTGGGCTCGGAATAGCAGTCTTGAATATGTTTCCGATTTTAGTTTGGAGAGAGAAAAATTTGGGACATAGTAGCTGAGCTTCAAAAAAGGACACACATATTTAGTTCAAGCCTTCAACTGAACAGTATCAGTAAAACAAACAACATAGAGACCAGCTGTAAAGCTGCTTCGATTACTTTATCCTACATAACAAAACAAATATTTTTCAGGTGATTATCCCACTAACACAGAAAGCTGGAAAACTACCATGTTGTACTTTAAATGGTGCATTAAGGGACAACTCTGTACAAAGGAAATAACAACAAATAAAAAAGAATCAGGATGATTAAAGAATGGTGAACCTTGCCCTTTGGAAACCCTCCAGATCATTCAGACACAAGGAGGCTGAGTTCTGAAGCGCCATTCCTTTGTGCTGGTTTATTCAGTCCCTGCATTGTTTTTACCATTGTTGTTATTTTTATTGTGCAGATTTTTTTTAATGTATAATACCTGGAACATTAAAGGGATGTTGGATTTGTGTGAGCCTACTTTTGATGTTTGCTTTTGTACTTAATGGGATGCAGACATAATACATTAAAGATCATACTTGCTCAGGGTTACACCCATTAACACAAAAGTTGCAATGTTTTGTGGGAATTGGCAGTTCTAGTGAACTTTTCGCAGCTTGAACCAATAGTACATCACTAATAAAGGGCGCTTTTCTTGTAAGCAATAGAACAATAGGCCCTGAGCAAGCATTGGTCAATAGAGGAACACTGAGCATTTTAAAAGCCTAAATGTAATAAAATGTTGTCATGGAACATTTTTTTTAATAGGCCCGTTGTTGCTGACAAACAATGAGATGATATTTCAGCAGGTGTGCCTTTCTTTAACTGAATAGCAACTTGCTCCAGTTTCTACAAAGCTTTAGGGTTTCATATTAGACTGTTAGCATGTCTTTCTTTTTCCCTTTTTTATGGTTTTGTTTCTTTCTGTTAGCAGTGCTCATGAGACCCAGGAATTAGAAGTGCATGTTTGTCTGCAATGGAGTTCTTCTTGTGTGCATGCTTTTAGCAGTGTCCTCTTGAAATAAATATATTCTTAGCCAGTACTCTGTTGGTAGAACTCTTGGAGGTTACACAACCATGTTGAAAGGCTAAGAATAATGGGACCCATATATATAATTACATTTGAACATAAAGGATGGGTTGAGGTTGGGTAGAGGTGGGAAGGGATAGGCTAAAGTCCTGGTATAGCCCTTACCCCCATATTTGCCCATGTGCAGCAGTAACCTATAGCAAACAATTAGATGTCTACTTTGATATACAGTAGGCGCATTTGCGCCTGGCGCATTGTTCAAAATAGGAACTTGCACCTGCGTCTGTTATGAATTTTGTTTTGGGAATCTGTACCAGCCCAAGGCAACCCACAGCCCTTTAGCAGTAAAGATCTGTGTCTCCAAAGATGCCCCAGTAGCTCCCAATCTTTTCTGCTGATTCAGTGCACATGTTCTGTGCTGCTGTCACTTACTGAGCTCAGGGACCCACTCACAATATACAGTACATAAAGAATACAAATATAAGACTGATAAGTAATTAATACAGATAATTACTACATGGCAGCACAGAAAACAGTGCAATTAGCATTAGAACTTAATAATCAGCCCTGTAGCATCAGTTATATTACAGACACACCTAATTTTCTGCTTGATAATTTATGATGAACCCTAAGCTTAGCTTCTCAACAGCTGCTCAGAACCAAATGAGCATGTGAGTGTCACAGACACTTTCCAAGATGGTGACCCCCTGTGACAAGTTTGAAGTCCTGGATCATTGCTGCTATTGAGAAGCTGAAACTTTAGGCTGGTGCAATAAGTTCAGTATACAAAATACAGCATTTTAGTCAAATACATTTTTAGGGTTTAGTTCACATTTAAAGAAATATAAGGTTCTAAAAATGTCTACAAGCTTCCCAACGAAATAGACGGATTAAATTAAAATGCAGCAGCAATGGCTTTATGGCAGTGGCCTGTATGAAATCATTCTGTGATAAGGTCAAAACAACATTTCTTTAAAATCAAGAGTACTGTATACAATCATATACTCCCAAATAGTGAAAAATATTATGGTATGTTTCCCCTTTAGTAAGAGTGCTGTGCAAGATGATAGAGGTTATAAGTTTAAAAACAATAATATTAAAACTGAGACTTGGGATAATGGCATACCTCCCAACTGTCCCGTTTTCAGCAGGACAGCTGAACCCGCAGTCCCGCATTTGTACTAAAACTTTCTCTGCACTGAACAGTCAGAAAAAGATATAAAATTTCCAACTCAATTGGCAGAGAGCCCAGAACAGCCACCAGGTGCAACTAAGATACTTTTGTAACAATTTTGAGATAAGCAAATAAGTAATTTTAACAATTTAGATAAACAGCTCTCTTGGGAGAAGTTAGACTCACAGCTTAAAAGGCATTTCACCTTCATTAGCAAAACTGTAATAACTGGAAAAAAAACACAGAAATATGTTCAAACTTGCCATGTTGTGTTACCCTGTATGTGCCTACTATATTAGTATTGTTAATATTTCTATGAACATATCATTCGTATTATAGTGCAGTGACTGGAGCTGCAATTGTAATGGGCAAGCCACTTTTATGTTTTACTTAAGGATAATAATAAAAATAATTTAGTTTATGAAGAAAGGCTGGCTATGGTGGGATACGATCTCTATGCGGTCATTTACTTACCACATGTGTCATTTATTTACCACACCTCTTATTACTATTTATTTGGTCATCCCTGAGCGTAAGCTTTTCTAAGATGGTTTCCTAGGGGGTCTATTGGCTTCAGGCAACTAAAAATCATATGGATTCTGAGTTTTGCAGATATATGATAGGACTTTTACTAGTACAGTACTAGGTCCTATGCAGTAAGTTGCTCTGTATGATAAATCAGTTCCATTCGTAATAGCATTTGGCCGGTAAAACTTTAACAAGATGCTTAGCCTCTATTAATCCCAAATGACATCCTAATTAGTCTCATTATGCTGCGTTCTTCTTACAGTAAGAATGTAAGAGATTGTGACAGCAATTTAACGCTGCTGGGCACAGCATTCAGATCTGGAAAGCATCAGTCTGATTTTAGGATTCCCATATCACCAAATCAATGAAGGAAGGAATTGCCTGGACACATGGAAACACACCAAGGCAAAACAGGCAATGCAAATCATTTCACAAACGTTATATGTTTGTATCATTTCTCTTATTAAAAAATCATTTGAAAAACCAGGCTTCTTAATCTATAGCTGAACAATTTATTGAGTGTGCTTTTTAAAGTCCCATCTCTATATTTATGATTAATATAAGTAATTCCAGTTATTCTGCAGTAAAATCACTTGCCAGAGTATGTGCATGGTGGGTGAAAAGCTTTCTGTGGATAACAAATTAAATATAAACCTATGTTATTGAAGCAAATGTGAGGTGTCCTACGCTCTTGCGCCGAATATAATTCCTTTTTAGCCTAGAAAATTTGTATCTGTCCAAAGGGAGCATTTCTCTTAATAAAAATATTTTCCTGTCTTCAGTGGTTCAATTAGTGGATGTTTTGGATGTTATTAGCAGGCTGGAATGACTAGCAGTATATCAAATATTCCAGAACAGCTGATGCCCTTTCTAAATGTTTCCCTATTGCTAACTCCCCAAAGAAAAATAATAGAGCCTGGAAGAAGGTAATGATAGAAAGTACATACATATGGCTGAAAACAGCAAACTATCAGATGTCATCTGGCTTTAATGCATTAAGTTGTTTTCCCCTTCACGTTACTGTGTCACGATCACTCATCAAGCCAAGAAGAAAAATAAATGAACAGAAGTGGTTATGTAATATATAAATTCATATTATTAGAATGCGGCTGTATTGCTATTGTTTATTTTACAGCAAAATCTTCACTACGGCACTGCAGAAGCAATTCACATTAATTATCAATGAAAAGGGGTAAAAAGCAAATTTATATGAGGACTCATAATTTCCCAGTGTTTTTTGGAGGTTATAGATGTGGAACGAATCGACTACAAAAAAATAACATAAACATATTCTATAAGTGTTATTTTGATCCCCATTCCTTAGTATGTTCTAGAACTGAAATACTCATCACCCCAATCCTCTGTTTGTAGTAGATGTTGCTTGTAGAATAATACAAGTATGGGATCCGTTAACTAGAAACCTGTTATCTACAAAGCTCAGAATTACGGAAAGGCTGTCTCCCATAGACTCTATTTTTTCCAAATAATCCAAATTTTCAAAAAGTATTACCTTTTACTCTGTAATAATAAAACAGTACCTTGTACTTGATACAAACTAAGATATAATTAATCCTTAATGGAAACAATACCAGCCTATTGGGGTAATGTAATGTTTACAGGATTTTCTAGTTGAATTAAGGTATGAAGATCCAAATTACAGAAAGATCCTTTCTCCATAAATTCCCAGGTCCTGTGTATTCTGGATAACAGGTCCCATACCTGTACTTAGGAACTAATGTAAAAGAACATACAACATATGTAGCCTGTTTGAAAACCATTGTCTGGTTGTTATAAGTTACTAGACAAAAAGGTAAAAAGGATTCATCTTTTATTATATTACCCTCCATGAGGCTTATCATTGAATTCTTGACATAAACAGTCACACTCTTAACCCCAATCCAAAATACAGAAATGCATAGGGTTACCAATGGGTGCTTGCATATTTAAATTAGTGGTGGGAAGGGAAATCACATGACTTTTCGTCACAAAACAATGAAGTAAAAATTATTTCCACATTTTCCTTTTCTGCCTCAGTTTGCAGAAATAAATTAGGATTCAGAGTCAGTATTTGGAGAATCTTTCACAAAGGATTCGGGGATTCAACTGAATCCAAAATCCCTAGTTGTTATTTCTACAGAAGAGGGTAACTTTGCATTTATCACCAGGGGCTGATTTACTAAAATGTGGAATTCAATTTTTTTTCACAAATGGTATTTTTTCTCTGAAAATTAATTTAAAAATTAATTTAAAAACAAAAACTAAAAATCAAGATTTCTAAAGAGTAGAAACCACAACAAAAATCTGCTGCAAAAGTTCTCCAAGTAAAAGCAGTCAAGGTCCCATAGAAGTCAATGGTCAATCCTATTGGATCTTTTATTTAGCTATTCGGAGGTTTTTTGGATTTTGTTTTGCTAGTAATTGTCTAAAATTGTCTAAAAAAAGAGGTTTTCGCATTTTTTTTAGCGAATCAGCAATCTTTTTTTAAATTCATTCTCTTTATATTCGACTCCTTTAATAAATGACATGGTCTTCATGGTTTTAGAGAAATTGAGATTATTCATGGTTTCAAGAACCTCTAAAGCCACTAAACTGAGAATAATGATAAATGGACCTTCCCAACCTCAGTAGCCAATATGTTTCTAAATTCTCCAGCCATTTCAATTGTGCTGTATCTAGCATATTCAATGAGGAATGCTGGGATTTATGTCTGCAACTGATGGCAAATGACAGACCTTATTAAAGGAGAAGGAACCCCTTGAGAAAAACCCCGTTCCTCCCAACCCACGTAGACCTCCCTCCCTCCTCCCCCCAGGCTAACTGCCCCCCCTGGGGAAATGCCCCATACTTTATACTTACCCCTCGTCGCAGATTCTGGCCGCAGACTTCACGGCATCCATCTTCCGGGTCCTCGGTAAGATGACTGGGAGATTGGCAATCTCCATCAATTTCGTCGCATGTGCAGTTGTCGAAAACCGGCAAATTGCTCCAACTGCGCATGCGCCGACATACCGATCTCCCAGGGTAAATATAAAGTATGGGGCATTTCTCTGGGGGGGAGTTAGCCTGGGGAAGGTGGGGGTTCTACGTGGGGTGGGGGGTACAGGGTTTCCTTCTCCTTTAAGTTATAAGGTAGGGAAGAAAATTTGGCTCTTGCATCTGATCTCCATGAAAACAAGTGCTCTTGCACCATTCTGACACACTGTTGCAGACAAAACTCTGCTCTCATCCACAATGACACTGCAACTGTGGAAGGAGAACACTACATTTTGGGTAGAAAACAGGCCGAATTTCATCTGAAATTGCACTTTTCACAGTGCATGTGTGGATGTAAATGACCCCAAATATATTTATTCTTTTAGCTATAACTCATGCAAATTCATTTGCTACATTACATGAATGAAAGCAAGTAGAAATAGATGTGCTTCTTCTTCAATTGCATATTCTCATAATATACTTCCTTCCAAACAGCCTTCTACCCCAACTGCTATCTCAGCAATTAGCATCCTCCTGAATTGCCATCTCTCTAATAAAACGCTCTGTGCACATCTCCAATAAAAGCCAGCTCCACGATCAACTAAAAAGCCATATTTCTGAATAATGCACATTAAAATAATAACTCTTGCAGCCTCCTGCAAAAACTTGAGAGCAGCACACCCTCTGTTCTTTCATCGCACAATAATTGCAGTTGAACCTAACTGCAGTTTAACTAACTTATTTACATTGTCAGTCAGTAATGCTATGATAATAAAAACAGTGTGAACTAAAAAGAAACGTAGAGAAAAAGACACAATATAAAACAAATATAGTTGAACTATGAAAAAGAACAGAATAAAAATAAATAAAAATATGTTGGTAAAACAACAGGTATAGGATCTGTTATACTGAACACTTGGGATCTGGAGTTTCCCAGATTTCGATCGAATTCATGTGAGTTTTTTTTAAACTTCCTTAAATTTCGAATATACTAAAAATTCGACTGGGGGTTATTTAAGAAAAAAAATCAAATATCGAATACTCAGACTAATTTTACAGACCCCAAAACTCGAATTCGATATGAATTCGACCCAACTCAATTCGAGTTTTTTCTCAGAAAAAAACCCAAATGTCAGGAAGGCTACAAACATCTTTAAATTGGTCACTGCACCTCTCCCATTAACGTATTCATGAATTCGGCAGGTTTTAGGTGGCGAATAGTCAAATTCTAAATCTAAAGGGCCAGAGTATGATAAATGTAAAATATTTTTTTAAAAAATTCTAATCGATAATTTGGATAATTTGTCAGTTTTGACCATAAAACATTCCAAAATTCGAATATTATATTCGACCCTTAATAAATCGGCCCCGAAGTCTGCTAAAAAAGATTTATGGGGTTATGTAATAAAAGTTGCAAAGAGCAAAACAATTTGCACAAATAAGAATTAAAATTTGCATTTTGCAATGTAATACTCTTCCTTAAACTGTAATTGCATTGCGAAGTTTAATTGCGCATTGCCCACTTAAGAAGTGCTTGAAGTGTCCTAATCTTTTGGAGCAAATGTAACAACTTTTTCAGTAAGAAGTTTTATTACATTCACTGCACACTGATGCTAACTATAAAATTCGCAAACCTTCTTCCACTGTCGGAAGTGGTCGCTAAACAGTTTCCGGGTTCGTAAAAGCTATATTAAATTCGCGCAAAGGCAAATTTGTTCGCACAAAGGCATAACTTTTCGCATCGGGAATATTTTGTCCGTTACTGACTTTTATTACATTCCCCCCCATTAATTGTTAAAGAAAACCATTAATATGCAGCTTAGCTTAGTTACTGGTACTGTTTTATTGCAGAGAAAAATTAAATAACTTTAAAAAATTTGAATTATTTGCTTAAACTGGACTCTATGGGAGATGGGATATGCCTTCCTGCAATTCTGAGATTTCCCCGGATAAGGGGTCCCATACATGTAGTAAAGTATAGTAAGAGGTATTTGGTACAAAACCATTTCCTAATTTACTCCACCAGGACAGGATAAGCAAAGTATGCAGAGGGCAAACCAGCTGCACGCACAGTACAGTTCCATGGCCTGTGTAAAAGTTCTCATCCTGTGGCCTTGTGTATTTATATGGTCATGGAATGTCTAATATTGCATACCTCCCAACATTTCGGAACTAAAAAGAGGGACAAAAAAAGTGGCCACAAGTAACGTAATGATTTTTTTGGCCACTCCTATTTTTGTAGCCACACCCCCTAATTACCATCTTCATTTTACAAAATTTGGCAGGTTATGAAAGTTTGGACATATTTCTGTTTGTTTTCAGTTATTACAGTTTTCCTAATGAAGGTGAATTGTCCTTTAAGCTGTGAGTCTAACTTCTCCCAAGAGACCTGTTTATCTAAATTGTTACAATTACTTATTTGCTTATCTCAAAATTGTTACAAAAGTATCTTAGTTGCACCTGGTGGCTGTTCTGGGCTCTCTGCCAAAAGCCAGAATGTTTGCATTTGTGCTAAATACACCATAAAAGTTTTCACCAAATACTGAACTGATTCTGAACCCCAATCTGCATAAAAAAAAAAATGACATCAATTGTGAACAAAAAGTTTTCTGGGTTTATTATCCAGAGCTGTCACCTGAATTTTAGGATTCACATTCAGTTGTGCAGTATTGTATTGTAATTGTTAACAAATCTAGTGCAATCCTGAAATGTACGTTATAGTTGTATTGTATACCCTTTACTTAAAGGGGGAGCTTTATTATTATATTTATGTGGTGTAACGAAAAAAGCATAACAATGGCTCAATTTTTTTACAAGCTTTTTTTTTTGAGCAACTGCCACCAGAACATACTTTCAAAAGTCTAAAGCAGTGTAAAATATTGCAGGAAAATCTGGCGTTTGCATGGCGCAAAATATCACACAACTTGATAAATTCACCATTTATTTTACACAGCTTTTTACAATGTTTTTCCGGCATAATAAATAGGCCCTAAAGTTTTTAAGGAGTTAATGCCACTTGGGTTCTGCTCATTCCGTGGGGGTCTTTTATAAACACTGGGCAAATTTGCACCTGGGCAGTAACCCATGGCAACCAATGAGAAGCTTGCTTTCAGTGTTCAACGTGCAGCTGGCTGAAAAAATCACTGATTGGTTGCTACGGGTTACTGCCCAGGTGCAAATTTGCCCAGTGTTTATAAATGAGCCCCAGTGTTTAGACATTGTATTTCCCAAAAATGTCTTACTGCAAACCCATGAAATGTGTCCCATCTATGCTATTTATTTTAAATATGTATATCTAAATGTGTATATGTATAATATATAGTGATATCAGCCTGGAAAATATACTGGTTTCCAAAAGTCTGGAGCTGGTGACAAAAAAAGCTTTATGATTTATTCAGAAGGTAATTAAACCATGATATAGCATTTGCTTCCAGAGGAAATGGTGAAATCAGGTCAAGTAATGTAATGTGAGATGTTGTTGGATTAAACCTTATTAATGAAAAAAATGGAACTTCAGGAATCCATGTTTGAGCCAGCAATTCAAATTACTTTATGTATAGATATTCCATGTATTAATACAACATACCATGTGTATATTCCACTCCAGATGTACTTTACTTTGTACTCATATCTCAATATCTTTAAGGGGTTAGATGCATATTTATTTATCTATGGCATCCACCAAAAGGAGAGTAAAGCCATGTCCAGAAGTAAGAGCAAGAGAAAGGCATTTCACTCATGTGCAAAAGATAATACAGGTGTGGGATCTGTTATCCAGAAAGTTCCAAATTACAGAAAGGCCATCTCCCATAGACACTATGGGGCAGATTTATCAAGGGTCGAATTTCAAGGGTTAATAAACCTTCAAATTTGACCCTTGAAGTAAAATCCTTCGAATTGGAATATCGAATTCGAAGGATTTTAGCGCAAATGCTTCAAACTAAAAATCGTTCCATCGAACGATAAAATTGTTCGAATCGAACGATTTTAAGCGATCGATTGAAGGATTTTTATTCGATCAAAAAAAGCTTAGAAAATTGATGGGGAAGGTCCCCATAGTCTAACATTGCATCTCGATAGGTTTAAAGTGGCGAAGGATGAAGTCGAAGTATTTTTTAAAGAGACAGTACTTAGACTATCGAATGGTCGAATAGTCGAACGATTTTTACTTCGAATCGTTCAAATCATTCGATTCGATCGAATTTGACCAATTCGATGGTCGAAGTACCCAAAAAAATACTTCAAAATTCGAATTTTTTTCCATTTGAATTCTTCACTCAGGCTTAGTAAATCTGCCCCTATATGATCAAAATAATCCACATTTTTTAAAAATGATTTCCTTTTTGTCTGTAATAATAAAACAGTACCTTGTAATTGATCTTAGACTTAAGGTATGAAGATCCAAATTAAAGAAAGATCCATTATCCGGAAAACCCCAAGTCCCAAGCATCCTGGATAGCAGGTCCCACACCTGTACCTAACAAAACTGGAACTTTATACAATTTATATTTGGGACTATATCCCAAAAAAGTGCTTAAAGTGTTTAAGTAAATATATATATCAAATGGATCAATAAAATAATAAAACAAGTACTTTTCATGCTGAGTTCATATACATTGAGATACTGAGTGCTGTGCCCCCCCCCCAAAAAATGAAATTCCACTTTGCAATTTAAGGGCAAAGACACAAGCTCAGATTCGAGGAGATTAGTCACCCAGCGACAAATCGCCTCTTCTTAAGGGCGACTAATCTCCCTGAACTACCTCCCGCTGGCTAGAATCCCTTTCTAAGGTACAGCTATAGGAGACCCAGTCATCATTAGGGCCTATGCGATCGGTGCGGGTAGCCTAGGAGTGGACCATTTTTAACTTTTTAAAAAAGTTCATTGGTTCCTATTATAAGATTCACTGTATAATCTCTGAAAAGTGCTGCAAAAAATGTTGGCGCTCATTAAATAACAATAACATAAATCCATATTGGTGGCAACCCCAACTCGGTTTATTTAATCATTTGTATGTTTTTAGTAGCCTGAATTTATAAAATCCATTAAACAAAAAACTCTGGGTCCCAGGCATTCCAGATAATAGATCTCATACCTGTAACCATATGTTTTGTTAGAGGAGAGGATGTTAGCGGCCGCTAAATGGTCAATAGTTTTGATGCTTACTTAGGGGCAAATTTACTTATGGTCGAATATCGAGGGTTAATTAACCCTCGATATTCGACTTTCGAAGTTAAATCCTTCGAAAGCCTTCAAATATCGAAGGATTTAGCGCTATTCAAACGAAAAAGGATTTTAATCCATCGATCAAACGATTTTTGTTCGACCAAAAAAGATAGCTAAGCCTATGGGGACCTTCCCCATAGGCTAACATTGACTTCGGTAGGTTTTGGGTGGCGAACTAGGGGGTCGAATTTTTTTTTATAGAGACAGTACTTCGACTATCGAATGGTCGAAAAGTCAAATGATTTTTAGTTCGAATCATTCGATTCGGAGTCGAAGTCGTAGTCGAAGGTCGAAGTAGCCCATTTGATGGTTGAAGTAGCCAAAAAAAACATTCGAAATTCATAGTTTTTTTTCCTCTATTCCTTCACTCGAGCTTAGTAAATGGGCCCCTTATTGTTTTAAAATATAAGTAGATATTACAAATTATTTGTAACTTAGTCTACATTTAGGGGCTAATTTACTAAAACTTGAAGTAGACCTAACTCCCTTCCATGAATTGAACTCTTTTATTAATAATTTTTCTCAAAAGAATCAGAGCGGCAAAACGTCACAACAAAATTGAGCATCAATACATATTGATTGACGCTCTGAAAACTTTATTCTATCGATTTTTCACTGCGAAAACTCAACTTTTTCGGATTATCAGACGAAAACCCCCCCGACTTTTTCAGATTATCCAGCGCAGATCACGCTGTCAACAAACAACTTCAGGGACATCTGCCATTGACTTCTACATGACCTCCACAGGTTTAAGATGGCGTCTATTCGGATTCAGATTATTAACAGGGTATGATCTCTAAAAATTTTAGTTTCTTTCCACGAAAAAATATTCCCTCTAAAAACCTTGTCAAGAAAAGATCAACGGTTTGGACCTCTTATATTTATAGTGTTTGATTTGATTTGTTTCATTTTTATGTCCTTGGATAATTACAATCTATGCCATACTTTTTTTATTCAAAGAAGCTTGGTTAAAAAGGGAATGCAGCAGCAATTATAAATAATCTTCGAAGTATTTTGTATTGTGTAATGCTTGCTGAGGAAATTGTAATGAATTGCACCAAATTAATCTCTTACATCCAAATGCATCTAAAAGTGCTTACATTTCTGACTAACTGCCGATTATTTATGACGGTCAGTAAGTTAGGTATATGCAATTGTGTAATGTTTTATGGAACCGAAATAAAGGGAAATTATAACTTTAATAAATGTTTATGTGTAAAATGTTAATAACATTTTTTCAAGCTCCCTCATATTGAACCTATTGAAACTAAGATTTTAATACCTAAAGGAAATGTACGACATTTATTGATTTGATTAGCAAAGTAGAAATATATAGTTTTTAGTGAAAAATCCAAATCAAATTAATAAGATTAAGTTTAGTAATAATAAGTGTTAATGATGTAATGGGCTCCTAGGCAAAGACTAGGCTTTTCCACCAGTGCTTTCAAATAAGGAGAGGCAATATAGTTTTTATGTAAAATGTAATAATCTCTCCTGCAATGCTTTATCAGAGAAATATTGGGAACCATAAAATAATGACTTTTTTTTCTTGGACTCTGCATTTGATGTACATACTGTATGTCTGTTAGTTGTATAGACTCTACTCAGGGCTGTTTTCCATGGCACTTACATAACAGCATTATATATATTTATATATATATATCTATATTTATTAAACCTCATTTTTTTCTGATCAAGGTTTTTTTAGGTGGAAAACCCCAAAGCTGTTAAAAATCAGAATCCGATAAAACGCCATCTCAAACCTGTTGAGGTCACGTAGAAGTCAATGGCAAATGTCCCTGAAGTTGTTTCTTGACATCATAAACTGCACTGGATAGTTAGACAAAGTCTGGGTTTTCGTCCGATAATTGAGTTTCCAGAGCATCAACCGTTTGTTACGAATTGACGCTCGTTTTTTTGCGCAACCGTTTGTCGCTCAGATTTTTTCAATAAAAATTATTGCTAAATTAGTTACATTTGTGGAGGGGAGTTGGGTCTACGTTGTTTTCGTAAAAAAAATATATAAATTCAAGTTTTAGGAAATGTATTACCAGGTCTACAAAGTATTTTGTGTAAAACATTTACTGTATATGAGGACATACTTTCTATAATAATATGGAAAGTCACAGAAGTTAAGGGTAAGGTTAACGTGGGTCTCTTGGCCCCCTCCACTACTCTGATGGTGTAATTTGTTTAAAAGCTGCTTTTCATTTTATTTTTGATAGTGGTAAAGCTCTTAGACGTATTAGCTTTGTCTGATTAAGTGAGCAAAATGACAAACAAGGTTGCCCTGTGCTCATCCTCTTTTGTCTTTAGACAGATAATCACCTTTAACAGGCTAGATCACATACGACTGCCATGTCAGTTACCAATATCAAGAGCTCAGGGAGTAGTTTTTAGCAAGCTAAGCGCTTGATCTGTAACAGAACATCAGCTGGGGGTGAAGTCTAAGAAGTAAGATGAAAGTTTCAATTAGCCTTTAGTATGGCATTTTATTATCTGAGATTTGGAATGGGTTTTCTTGGCCTAATCCAAACATCTTTCCACTTGGAAATTTTGAAAACGCTCTTCTGTGTAGCCTCTTACTTCAGCTTAAGTGGGAACTGAAATGGTCACTGGATTTAATGGCTCAGAGTTAAAAAAAAACAAAAAACAGGCAGGGTCAATGAGGATTGAATGCATTTCACCACATTTCTAATGAATTAATGAATCAAAATGGAGCTCAATCTTGCCGGGACAAATTATTTTTGTCATTTTGTGTGTAAAACCCAGAATAAAAAAAACATTTATGCCACCAGAAAAAAAACAAGAAAATATAATAAAAATAATAACATAAAAAGAGGTCTTTATGTTGACATTTATATACTACTCAAAACAACCCCATTAAAAACCATTGATTTCAGGGATGTGCATTATTGGGTACCACTTTAAGTTTCTGAGCGCTTTTGATTTTGTCAGTAAAAGTATTTTTTAAAGGTTTTTATTTAACATTGTCTTAACACAACAGCACATACATAAACTTGCATTGCTATGACCATACAAATAAATTTACATGTTTGTTGGGTAATCGTGAGTTATACACTGCAGGAATATTTAGTAGGACATACACCAGTAGTCAATGGGAGGAAACTTAAAGGGGAAACTAGTGTTATTGGAAGGTTGGCTTTAGGGAGCTACCACTGGGTTGACATTCAGCCAGGGGTCCCAAATCTTCTCAAACTTTTGGGGGCACCGTTTGGTTAGGTAGGTTAGTTTGATAACTGGCAACGTACTATTTATTAGTCGGACCCATTGCTGAACTTGGATACTATTCTAAAGTCAACAATACAGGTGGCAGTTCAGGGGTATCTCTATCCTATAGGGAGCGTTTCTCAATGCTTCTAGGGAGCCCGCCATAGTGGCATGCAGGGACAGTAATGTTTTTAAGATAACTTCCTTCAATCCTCAACAACTGCAAACATTAAAATAAGTGGCCTTAGTCTTTGAAGACATGCCGTTTTTTTTTGTTTCCTTTCTTAAAGTCCCATGGACCAACTGTATATTCAAAGTGCACCTAACCCTGCTTTTCAGGGTTCAGCCAAATCCCCAAATCCAGGGGTACAGATTCGGCTGAATACTGAACCCTTCTTCTGCTCCAGAAAAGCCAGCACTCGGTTAGAAATTCCTGATTTTTTCCGATTATATAAGGTTCAGATTCGGTTTTGCAAAGGCTCTTAGATTTGGCTGAAACCTGATAATAATATGCTCGGATTTGGCTGAATCCCGAACGAAATTCTGTATTCAATGTATCCCTAATTTTAATAGTATAATGGAGCACTACTCTGAGCTTATAGCATGGGAAGTACTTATTCATATGAACAAGTGCTAGTTATTTCCTATAAAAAATTTTTTTTACAAGCCTGGGTCTGCAGTAATTTCTTGGAGTGTCTACCATATCGTTTTGCATACTTATATTTCCGCCACAATAGAGTGTTTAATGTACTCAGGGCCTGGCCAAGCCAGCTGGTCACCCTAGTCAACCCGGCCAGCCACCCCTCCCCCTGCATGCATGAGCGATTGCGAACATACACGAATATAGGCATGTACGTAATAGAGCGCTGCCAGAGAGAAAGGGCAAGGGTCAGAAAGCATAAGTGAGAACATTTTTAAGGAGAAACTTGAATCTTCCCTAGTGGACATTCAAACTTTTTAATAACCTTTATGTTTGTTGTACAAATTTGAAGACTACTTACCGATAGTCCTTATTTTCTTGTGGTTTTATTTATTTAATGTTTTGATTTCCAGCTTATGGTATGAACTGTTATCTGGTTGCTAGAGTCCCAAATACCCGGGCAACTGCAACACCCTACCTAATTAGTCTGTGGTTTATTACAGTTTTCATTACAGTTTTACTGCAGGCAAACAAATGGGTTTAGTAACTCTGATGCAGGTAAAAAACAAGTTTGTGGTGTTCTTTATGGGGTTTGTGTTGCTCATCTCTTTTATGGGCCTAGAACTTACTATTCTTTTAATAAAACCTAATCTGAAAACGTTTGATTGTTATTTAATTATTTTACTAAGCAAAGCGCCAATTATAATACACTGTAAAGACCACCCTTCAGAATTCCAACCATACTGTATTTTGAGGCTGCCATCTGCTTTACTTTTCTGTTTATTAGGATGGGGTCAGTGTAAGAGCCACCCTTTTAAAATATGTCACATCCTACCTATTTGGATACTAGGAATGTCACCTCTTTTGGTTCATGTTGCCAATTATTTTTAAGCCGTAGCCAAGCAGCAAGCTGGAAAAAGCGATTGTGGTTAAGTGCAGCCACAGGATATTTCAATAATCGTGTTTACTGTTGTTTCCTTTAATTGAATAAATTGTTCAAATACTGTTTAACTTTTTCATGAAAACAAAACGAGACTACTTATCGCTATTCACAACTGGCACAAGGTATATTTGGTAGTGCAGGGCAGCACTAAATCCTGGTTTATATCAATCGGGTAATAGAAAAATAGCAAATGATCGTAGGAAGGTAATACGCTATGCAGATTTAATCTTACTGTAGTAAATTACTTCTTTATGATTTGAGAAAATGTCAGGTACATAAAATGCACATTATTATTTCTGCACCATTGTTATACTGGAAAGTTATTGAATTAATGGGGTGCTTATAGAAATGCTTTGCACCCGCAGCTCTTAAACTGCACTTAAAAATAACCTCACCCTGGTGGAAAAGTACCACACATAAACTCAATCCTGGCTAGCCAAGAAAATACATAATGGTGGAAGCCCTAATTAAACAACCTTGAGGCACTTGATGCTTGTGTGAACAATGATTTATACCAATAGTTATTCTGCTAGTGTGAGTTTCAGACTTCTAGAAAAAACTCAGACCAAATAGTAAAACTTCGGGCAGATTTATCAAATGTGAGAAGTAAAATTTCTTTCTTATCACATTTTTTCCATCCATGAAAAAACTTCAAAGAATCACAGTAATATCTGAAAGTGGAATTTGGTGAATATTTCTAACTGTGTTGCATGGCAGTTTAATGGCACCATCTGTCACTGTCATATGTTGAGTTTCTGTGTGCATTGTATCAATTTAAAATTCACAGGAATCCAAACTATTCACTACTCATATGCCTGCTTATTGTTTTATCTCACTACTGATACACTAGTGATGAATGTGGCCACAAAAGGCTGTGCTTCTACATCTTGCGTCAGTTTCATTTAATCCGTTTAATTTGAAATGATTGCTATCAGTGATGTGTGGGTCAGGTCTTTACCGATCCGCACCCGTCCTCCCTCCACCCGCACCCAGCTTCAACTACCGGCTTCCAGCTTCCCTTTTTATGGACCCGGAAGTTGCAGGTCCCGTACATCACTAATTGCTAGTATTTACTAAAAGCTCTGGCTCTCGCTATGGGTTGGGCTCACTTTACCTCTTGTAACAGTCAATATTTGTAGTAGCCTTTTACAAACTGCATAATATATTGGTGCTTTATAAATACAATAATAAATATAATAATAAGATATTACCCAACAGAAAAGGTGAGAAACCTGCAAAGCAAATGACCAGTGCTAGTGTTAGCTGCAAGAGTTGGACTATATGGTAGGAAGTGAAGACTCCTTTATAATCAAATAATCCAAATTTTTAAAAATGATTTACCTTTTCTCTGTAATAATAAAACAGTACATTTTACTTGATCCAAACTAAGATATAATTATCATTATTCTAAGCAAAACCAGCCTATTGGGTTCACTTAATATTTACATGATTTTCTAGTCATCTTAAGGGGGAAATGATTAATTATGAAAAGATCCGTTATTTGGAAAGCCCCAGGTCCCGAGCATTCTGGATAATAGGTTCCATACCTGTACTAATAAAAAATACATAAAGGAGATATGATAGACATTTTATATACACAGGAAGGAAGAATATTTCTCCGAAAAGGAATGCTATATAGTAAGAGGCCTGGTGGAAATGATAGATATGTCAGGAGTAAGACTAGAAAGTAAAAAAGTAGCAATTTAGGAAAAAGGTAGCCAGTGCTTGAAAAGCAATTTCCAGTACTGGAGATCTAAAATAATTGTAAAATGCTTGGGCAGAACATATGGTTAATGTAACAGCTAAACAGAATGAGCCATAAGTGTGTTCTACACACAGCAAAGTAAATATTGTGCTAAACGGCCTGTCAGTCTGCCTCTGCAATTATACTTCTCTTACTGGGCTGTGACAATATATTTCTTCAGAATTTGATTTACTTTCTTTAAAGTCAGATTAAAACTGACTGCCCTTCGAATTCTTTATTTATTGACTTTTTTTGGAGACACAGAGAAAATCTAATGAAGGGCCACTGCCGTTCTAACGCAGCAACCGGATATGTGTAATGACAAGTAAAAATTCCACTTTCCACTTGTTCCCCAGAAATGTATATTTAAGATGAGATTTCAGGGCTACCTGAGCAAGAGAAACAATTTTCAGATGCTTGCAGGAACTCTATAATATTTAAATGTAACACAATTTCATTTTTCCAAGTATTATGCTTTCGCTCAGGAGGAAATGTTCGTCTCCCTCTTTGGCTGCAGCCCTCATAAATCCCTTATAAATTATTGTATGCCCAGGAAATGATTTGCTGAACATGAGATGTTCTGATTAAGGGTGAGGGAAAAGGAATGTCAAGGTTTTCATGTTCCTGGGTTTCAGAAAATGTAAATGCACTCTACTTTTGAGAGAATAAGTGTATTTTTCATTTTTAACATATGTTAGATTACAGCGCTATAATTTATGATGTAGTAAAACATACCTAAACTGTGAATGAGAGAATTTCTGCCTCAAGATTCGGTGTATGTTCCCTGGATTTTAACATTTGTAATTATCTGTTGTTTCTTTCATAATGCTATTGTAAGGGCCACTCGCCCTGGTGCTCCAGTGGGCTGGCGGGGATGCCCACCGCGTGGTGTTGCTCCTTTGGCGTCCTACGATACACTTCCTGGTTTTCTGTGCGTAATCACGCTGGCTTGGTTGCGTGATTGTGCAATGATGCGAAATTCAAATGGTTTAAAAGGCGCATTTGGGCTGCAGTACTTTGCTCGTCATAGGATCATCTCTAGTGATTTCCTGGTGCTTCTGAGCCTGTATTCTGTTTGATTCTGATTCCTGTTGTGACCCCTGCCTGTTTTTTTGACGATTCTGACTTCTGTATCCTGACCCCTGCCTGGTATCCCACTTCGCTTATTCTGTATCCCTTTCGATTGATCTCCTGGTTTGACCCTTGCCTGACTCCGTTTGTACTCTGCCTGCCCCGACCCGGCCTGATCTGACTACAATTTCTGTCTACGCCTTGTACCGTAACCATCTGCCCAAAAGACTTTGCATTACCGTCGTGCCCCTTTGCTCATTCAGAACCCTTTGCTTGGCACCTCTCTTAATAAGATCTGGCGGCATCCGATTAGCCGAGGGCTCCTCCCGAGGTGAAAGGCGGCAGTTAAAGGCAGAAGCAAGAGCTGAGAACAGGGTGCTTAGCATTGGTTCTGAATTTAGGGTGCCGACCGTGACAGCTATATAAAATGGAGGTTTGAACTGCACAGTTCAGTGGCTGCTTTCCTTTGCTGGCTATTGCAGTTCATTACACAGAACACTGCAAATCAAGTCAATTCTATATTACGGTAATTTAAAAGTTTCTTTTTTGCTATTGGATGCACATGGTTTGTCTGTCGCACAGCTTAAACCCACAAAGAAACGTAAAACCGGTTTCTGAAACTGAAATATAATACGAGAGATGCTCTTAAACTGCATCAAGAAGGTAATTTATGCCTGATCTTCAAGACAAAATCTTTTGTCTTAGAGGGTTGTCATGAAGAACAGACATTCTGCCTAATATTCTATACTCTTACATAATAAAATCTGGCAATAAATGCATGCATAATAACAAACATACTTATTTAACACCGCTGGTTATAGAGCATATTGTTCGATAAATTCATCTTTTTTAACATAGACACAGTGCCATTGACACTGCCGTATTTGCATGGCTGGGCATGATTCTGCCCCTATTTTATTGGCTGTAAGCAAATTAATAAAGAATTTACTTTTTAAACATGTAGAAACTGTTCTGATATCACTACATCCGAGATTCTTTTAATGTTATACATATATTAGGAAACTGAAGAGATTCTATTTTCTAAGTGGTAACTGGCATATACATAAAAAAAGGTTTGTGTCATGTATTGGGTTTTTAGATTTTTGAAAAACCAATTCCATATAAAACAACAACAAAAATGGGGGGCGTGGCTAGCGCTTGAGTAAGATGGCCGCATAATCCGGAGCTCTGCTTACCCACAACCCACTGACTGCATTAAGCATCTTTTGCCATGGGCAAGTCGCAAGGAATCCGACCCATCAAAGAGAACAGCAAAACCCCCAAACACCCTGGGCAGCAAAAAGACATCACGGCGATGTTTGGTAAGAAAAACAAAGACGCATCACTTTCCAAAATGGCGCCCGCAAGACTCACCGCGAGCGACGGAAGAGAGATGCCGGATTACCGCTCACAAGACTCTTCAGAAGGGGAAAGTGATGCGGACAGCAGCGTAGACACACAAGCTTACCTCAGACGGCTGCCTACGAAGAAAGACATAAAAGATATGCTGCACTCGGTAATGGCGGAAATACGCAGCGACCTCCAGGGCATCAGACAGGAAATGGAGAGCATAGGAGCGAGAACGGATACACTGGAGAGAAATCAATCCAAAATTGTGAGTAACCAAAAGCAACATAACGCACTCATTGATAAGCAGGAAAGAGAGATTAAAGAATTGCATAGACACATAGAGGACCTGCAAAATAGAAGCCGCAGAAACAATTTAAGAGTAAGGGGGATCCCTGAGACTGTCGCAAGGGAGGAGATTATCCCTACACTCCTCCAAATCTTCAATAACATATTGGAGAGAGACCCTGGCACTATGATCCATATGGATCGGGCACACAGAGTTTTCAAACCGCGCAATGTACCCCCAGAGGCCCCGAGGGATATCCTGTGCCACATAAACGACTTCCCTTTGAAGGAGGAAATATTATCAAAGGCAAGAGCAGGAAAACGGGCCACATTCCAGGAAAAAAGCATTATTTTACTGCAAGATTTATCTCTCTCCACACTGATTAAGCGGAAGCAACTGAAACCAATTACAGATCAACTAAGGCAAAAAGGAATCCAATTTCGCTGGGGATTCCCCTTCAGTCTATCGGCTACAAAAGATGGAACACAGGCCATCATCAGATATCCAGAAGACACAAGAGACTTCATCTTAAAGTTTCAACTGGAGGACATACACATCCCAAACTGGACTGAAATTGAGAATCCTCACCAAGGCGGATCCCAAGACCTGGACAACATATGGCAAGAAGTACCCCTGATCCAGAGGACCCCCAAGAATCAAAGAACCAAACCGAATAAGATGCAGACCCCTAACAAGAGAACACCGAACAAAGACTGGACTGAGACTTGAAAGGACAGAGGTCTGGAGTAAGCAATACTCAATATTGCTATATCTTACTGTATCAGCATTAATACAAGCTGACTTACCCTGTCTTTTCTCTCTCCTAATTTCTCCTGAATACTTCTGAAAACTTAAAAAAAAAAAAAATTTATACTGGGATTCTCTCCCTTCCATCTTTTATCTTTAACTATGCTATTCCTCTTCAACTTTGTGAAATGTAAATGCATATTATATTCAAAGTCAACAAATACTTACCTAAGGACGATTTATTCATGGTTATATTGTCTCTTTCTCTCATGTTATAAATATTGGTACTCAGTTATTGCAAGCATTATGTTTTTAAAATATTAATCAGACTAGATGCAAGTTACAATATGTAAGTTAAATGTATTATTATCACAAAGTTACAAAAAGTCAGTGGGCCAAGCTGGTTAAGCTGGTTATGCTAGTGCACTCGGGAAGCAACTCTTTCTCTAATCGCACTTCCCACCACCATCCCCCCCAGAGGTCAACTGCACTAAAAGCTGGAGAAAGCTAGGCAGAACGGACCCATTAGAGAATTACCACCTTAGCATTACTGAGACCCCTACCTCTAAATCTCTCTCACCCACATCCAACCCCCAGTTTCATATCAATCCTATCTTACATATCAGAAGCAGAAAAAAAAAAAAAAAAAAAAAAAAAAAAATGAACAGAAACATTAACTTGACAATTTGGTCCCAAAATGTGAATGGCCTAAATAACCCAAAAAAGAGAGCTCAAATACTCAACAACTGCAACAGACATGGAGCAAAAATAGTTTATTTACAGGAAACGCATATCAAACAGTCCCACCAGACAGTGATTAGAAATAGATGGTATACACAGATTTTTCTCAGCTCGAATACGGGAAAAAAAGTGAAAGGAACAGCAATCTTAATCCACAAAGACATTCCGTTAACAGTGCTAGACACGAAACAAGATACAGAAGGCCATTATGTCATGACCAAAGTAAAGCTATACAATACAACTATGACGCTTTGCTCTATATATATACCAAATAAGGAACAGATAAAATATATGAAAGTAGTCACATCACAGCTACAGGAATTCGCAGAAGGACTAATATTGATCGGCGGAGATCTTAATGTAACTCTTAACCCTTTACTTGATTGTTCTTCTCAGAAATCGTCCATAACCTATAAAGCAATAAAGAAAATTAAAACTTTTTTGAACAGATTGTCCTTGATCGACATTTGGAGAACCCACCACCCTAAAACAAGAGACTATACTTTTTTCTCTCACCCAAAAAACAGTTATTCCAGAATTGATAATTTCTTTATAAATCAGAAATGGCTACATCTCATAAAAGATATCCAGATTGGCACAACAATATTAACAGATCATGCCCCTTATATCATCAAGATTGAAATCCCAAATACGCTAAAAGGCTCATACATTTGGAGATTTAACGAACGATTGTTATTAAACAAACAGAATAGAGGAATTATATCTAACCATATAAAAGAAACAATAGAACATAACGATATACCAGACACAGACCCATCTATCTTATGGGAAACGATTAAAGTGGTCCCTAGAGGCAACTTGATAGCCTTGAGCACAAGAAGAAAGAAAGAACATGAGATGAAAATTCAAACCCTCCTACAAGAAATACAAGTACTAGAAAACAAACACAAAGAAACATTAATGAAACAGACACAAGAGGAATTAGAAAATAAAAGGATCCAACTAAAACAACTCCTCAACATCCTGTCTGAACAAGCATATTTAAGATGCAAAAGAGACTTTTACGAAATGGGAAACAAACCCACAAAGATCCTGACTAGTTTAATAAAGGAACAAAAAAGCAAAACATTCATAACACAAATGAAAGACCATAAACAAAAACTACATCATACTTACCCAGAAATTGCGAATTGTTTCCAAGAGTTCTATCATGCACTCTACAACCTGAACCCAGGAGGCAATTCCAAGGAGAAACTGGAAAAAATGAAACAATACTTAGATCAATTGCAATTACCCAAGCTTTCGGACATACAAAAAAAGCAGCTAGATAGTCCCTTCACAGAAAAAGAACTATGGAGAGTAATCAAAGAAGCCCCACAAAACAAAAGCCCAGGCCCTGATGGATACAGTATTGGCTTTTATAAAGAATATCAACAACTGATTACTAGCATAATGCTAAGACATTTTAACTCCATATCTGATAAAAAACATTTTCAAAAACAAGCACAAGAGGCACAGATTACAGTACTCCACAAACCCAATAAAGATCCAGCAACATGTGGAAGTTACAGACCCATTTCGTTAATAAACCTAGACCAGAAATTTTACGCCAAAATGTTAGCCAATAGACTGCAAGACGTCATCCCTACCCTTATACACCCGGAACAGGCAGGATTTGTGAAGGGGAGAGAGGGAAAGGACAACTCTACCAAACTGATCAACCTGATACATCATGCAACAGAAAAGAAAATACCAACTTTGCTATTAACAACAGACGCAGAGAAAGCGTTTGACCGGGTTGACTGGTCCTTCTTAGAACTCACACTACGGTCATTCGGTCTGGGATCTAAGATAATTGATAGAATAATGGCGTTATACCAGTCTCCACATGCAAGAATCAAAGTAAATGGAATCCTATCCTCAACAGTAACAATAAAGAACGGCACAAGACAGGGTTGCCCCCTATCCCCTATTCTCTTCATCCTCACAATGGAAACCTTAATAACGGCTATACGACAGAACAAGAACATATCAGGACTACAGTTGGGAACGCAAGTCCACAAAGCAGCAGCCTTTGCAGACGATCTTCTACTGATCGTTACTAAACCAGAAACTTCCCTATCTAATATAATCTCAGAATTCGACAGGTTTAGTGAACTGTCGAACTTCAAAATAAACTACACGAAATCAGAGATCCTCAACATCAACTTACCGGCAAGATTGGAACAGGTACTGGAGCAAAAATACCCCTTTAAATGGGCGAAACATTCAATAACCTATCTAGGTATCAAATTAACAAAACTTCCAAACAGTTTGTATAAAGAAAACTACTTACCATTGTTGACAGAAATTCAAAACCTGCTCCACCAGTGGAACACTAAGAGTATTTCGTGGTTCGGAAGAGGAAACATACTAAAAATGATGATTATGCCAAAATTGTTATATTTGTTTCAGATGATCCCCATAAAACTTCCACAAACGTTCTTCAAGAAAATAAACTCACTTTTCTCACGATTCCTATGGGCCTCAAAAAAAGCTAGACTTAAGTTGACACTACTAATGAAGCCAAAACAACAGGGAGGTATGTCGCTACCAAATCCAGAACTGTACTATAAAGCAGTACACCTTCAGAGAATTTGGTCTTGGAAACAAACTGAGATATTTAAACTATGGAAAGAAGTGGAGCAATTTGAAACAAAAATCAACTTAAGAAACCTCGCAAACATACGAACCAACAAAATCCCCCTACAAACAGTAGCACACCCAATAATGGGAGCTACAATCGCGGTGTGGAACCAATTACAAAAAGAACTTAACATTGCCCCCTACCCTTCACCAGAACTTGAATTGTCGAGAAACCCAGATTTTCTTCCCAGCTGGGAAAAGAGCCAACTAGATAGGTGGACATTTATGAAGGGGAAACCGACTCGACTAAAACAGTTTATCAAGAAGAAGAAAATGATACCGCTTACCACAATACAAACTAGATGGGGCGAGCACCCAGGAGACTACTGGAACTATTTACAAATAAATAATTATATCAAATCGTTGGGCATCAGAAAGCTAACAAGGAACTTAACGGAATGGGAAATTCTACTGCAACAACCACTAATCAGCCACCCCATAGCAAAATTCTACAAAAAACTTGTAAACGACTCAATGAAAGAAGAACCAAGCTACAAACAGCAATGGGAAAAGGAATCCAATAGCAGATTTACAGACAAAACATGGGAAAACATAATGCTTTCGGCCCACAAAGGGGCTAGATCGACTAGAGTTCAAGAAGCGAATTACAAGCTGCTGAGCAGATGGTACAGAACACCCACAACATTACATAAAATCTATGATAATGTACCTGAGACTTGTTGGAGATGTGAAAAAGAAAGAGGGACGTTCACCCACATCTGGTTCGAATGCGGCAAGCTTAAAAGATATTGGGAAGAGATTTTCAAAATGATAGACAAACTAAGACCCAGAACCTACACAAAAAGTATAGAAACAGCGATCTTCAACGTAAACAAAGCCACAGGAATAATAATAAAAGACCGATTGATACTACATGTTTTGCAAGCAGCAAGAATGACCATACCGAAGAAATGGAAAGAAACAGAACCCCCTAGAAAAATGGACTGGATTAGAGAATTGGAAGACACAAGGACGATGGAAGAACTGATAGCACTCAAAAACGGCAGAATGAAACAGTTTGAAAAAATATGGAAAGACTGGCAAGAAATGCAAAATTAAACAAACAAACATCGAAGATGATAGAAAAACAAGAAAAACAAGAAAACCCAGAATAAACAATCAATAGACCACAAGACACATGAAGTTGTTCATGAACAGATTAACATGATCAAAAAAAAAAAAAAAAAAAAAAAAAAAAGAGCTTCTGCTTCTGCTCCCCTACCCCATCACCCCCCCCATCCTACCCGAACCCTTCATCATCCCCCCCCCCTCACAAGTTATGTAGCAGCAGTATACCGACCAGAGAAAACTTTGTCGTAAAAAAAAAAAAAAAAAAAAAAAATACCTAGAGATAACAGAGAATGGCTTACAATAGACAGGTATGTACTGCATGCTAATCTGTTAATTACACCTGTTACTTACCTTGTTTTATGGATTTTCTCCCCTCCCTCTCTTTCTTCTGTACCCCTACATATGAAAATGAAAAATAAAGACTTACAAAAAAAAAAAAAAAACAACAACAAAAATGTCTCCTCCTTTTCAAAATTCCCTATCAACATGTTTAATACAATCAGTACACATCAGGGCAGAACAGTTATAGGCCTTTCTAGAAGACAGCTGAGGTCACTAGTTGGTTGTCTATGTAATGAAATAATACCAGATCCCCTCAAAACCATTAGAGCTGAAGTCAGATACTGCTGAAATGCCAGTTAACACAATGCCAGCCATCATAAGTCAGTCCTTGCCATTTACAAATTCTGTACCATATAGTTATTAGAAGCAAATAGCTGTGCAAAACCAGGCATTGTTCATTATCCCCCAGCTAACATGGTGTTTTCTCCTCATGTATAAATGACTTCAGCTTCAGAGCTGTATTGTTAAGACATTGAAGTCTGTTGGCATTCTGTAGAAATCAGAACTAGATTATAAATTCACTGATGTCATAGCATTTGTCAGAATCCATCTGCACATTGCTACAAACCACTGAGCATATGTTATAGGCTTATTATATAAGAAATAAATGTATGTAGTTCATCAAGTGACCAGTAGATGTCCTCATGGATAAACAATACTCAGCAGAGTGACTGCAATTCTGCACTAAACTGTACTGAAGCTCCCTGGAATTTTTGGAAGGAGAAAAAAAAATATAACTTGATAGTATATTTAAAAAATAATAAAGTACAAATATTTTGTAATGATCCATTAAGGAATGTTTCACAAGGTGAGTTGTAAATAAAGAAACATCCTAATAGTTTATTATTGACATTAAAAAAACGGCAACTATTTATACACTGATACACACTGTCAGGGCCAGATTTATATAGCGGGTGCCCCCCTAGGCCCGCTGCCGTTCGTCACCCCTGTCCCCTCCCCTTCATTTGTGCACAAGCACAAATTTCCATCATTAGGTCAGGAGCACTGATGATTGTTGCATTGGAAATTTAAAAAACAATTGTATCTCATGATCAGCCACAGAGTTTCCGAACTGAACGTGTGGGTGTGGTTGGGCTTCATGATGCCCCCTAAAATCCTGCCGCCCTAGGCCTGGGCCTTGGTGACCTTTCCACAAATCCAGGCCTGTACACTGTAGTTTACACTCTGCTTATCATTATAAATTAGCGAAAGGTAGTACCTGTTGAGCCATCATGGATTTTGTTTGTCAATTCATAGATAAATAAATGTACCATGCGCATCCATGATTGTCCAATGGACAATACTTTTTTTGCTATTCTTTTCTCCTTCCACATTCTCTATGCCATTCTTTTCTTTATCCCCCTCCCAATCATATACCATTACCCATGCCCCATATGTGAAGTTTTGTTCATCTTTTCCTTTTTTAACTATATGCCATTTTCATTCCCTTACTCCCAGTAATGTAGTGATCCCTGGCTGGGTCGGGTGCAGGATTTGCAAACCCCTCTTCCCCCAAGACTTGCATTTTCTCCCTGGATACACATGCGCACAAAGAAATTCCCTTTGGTTCTGCTGCTCTAGCAGTCCCTGAGGGGGTGCGGGTAGTGCAGTTTCACCACTGCTAACTCCTTCTCCATATGTGACTCGTCCTTCAATTTTCTCTATTCCTATGTGCTTTTCCCTCCAACTTCCAGTGTACCACTCTATTAACTTTCATACCCCTCCCATTGCTCCCTTCACTCTGCTGTACATGAATCCAAGCAATGTTCATTGCACTGTCACCCTAAGAATGTCTTGGGCATAGAGGCTGGGAAGGCAATACATGATTGACAGCACAGATTTTTAAATTCTTCGAGGGAATAGTCTCCAGTTGCCCACCATTTGGATCTATGCCCTGGGCCCACCAGTGCCTTAAAGTGTCCCTGGAGAAGTGTAGGTGTATATAGACCCAAGCATGGAGGCCTGTTGGTGCTCCTGCTTTGAATCCTTTAAATGTCCATATTCCTTCAAATATATAATGCTATAACAACAAGTAGAGGGAGCTAAGGTGAAACTGAGTGCCAATGTGTAAGCTGGTGTACAGAAATTTTGCATGCTCTGCTTAGCCTCCATGGTTATGTTATTGTAACAGAGAGGAGGTACATTATCTCAAGTGGGACCTTGCAAAGTGTTGGACCAAAAGTGTAATACTGCTGAACTGTAACATTCTCTATTGCTACAACTGGGGAGTCCTAACACAACACTACTTCTCCTTGGTGGATAATGCTGTTCCTGGCCTGTCTCACAATATCCTAGGAGTGTGCTGTGGCAGAGCTGAGTACTAGTGACGAGCAAATTTTTTCACCAGCCATGGATTTGCGGGGAAATTTCAAATTTCACCATCTGCAAATTTCTTTGTGAAATGGCGGCAAAAATGGCCATAAGAAAAAATCCCCAATGACTTTATTGCATTTGGACAAAAAAGTCTCCATAGGAAAAACACCCATTCACTTTGATAAATTTGGACAAAATAGTTGCCACAACATAAAAAAATGACCATTGACATTCAAAGCGAGAAAAATTGTCGCACGCGTAAAAATTGTTGCGCATAAAAAAATTGCTGACACTGATTGACTTCAATGTGTTGCAATTTTTTTGCCGTTTTGCTAATTTTTCAGTGAAGGGAAACAGGACAGTTTAACTCATCACTACTGACTACCACTGTATCTACCTTTCAGGCTCCCCAACGTCACTAAGGTTGTTGGCCATCTAATGGCTCAAAGATTGATACTAGGACCTTGTGCTCAAGGTTCCCATTACATCCACCTGTGGTACTAGGTTGAGACCCAAGTGAGTGAGTCATGTGCTCCCTTCCCTTATATAGACGAGGAACAGGAATTAGTCACAGAAACTCTGGGACAATTGAGATACCTCCCTCCTACAGGTCATATGTTTTAGACTAGCGACTTCCTGAGCAGTAGATCCCCAACATTATGCAAGGTGGGTCTAATGTGTTTGTTTAGAATGCAGAGTTCAACCATAACATGGTCACATAGTATTGATACACTGTATGCAGTAACTGCCTGTTTTGAAAACTGAATCTGCAGGGGGATTGACCTTTCGTAGATTGTTTTGGCTCCAGAACTGGATGTCATCAACACTCATCAGTTACCCCGATAACCAGATACTTTATACTAGCATTAATGAATTGTGTGCCTATGTCCGGATGGCCTCCAGCAGTTTACTGGATTTTCACAGGTATCTATAATCTTACTTAAATATCTAAAAATACATTTCACAGATAAGGAGCTCAGTTGTCTTCTTTATTGTTTATTATCATGGGCTCATAAATGCAACTATGATATTTTTTGATATCTAGACTATACAGGATTTAGTGATGCAAAGTTTACTTTTAGTTAAGTTATCACATTAGGATCTGCCACTTCAAGTGTGTGTCAAAAATATAAGCATTGCACTGCGAAATATATAATATGTAATATAGTTCATTAGAAGGACCCGCACTCCATATAGCATGATGCAAACGTTTTTATTTAGAAATGCATAGCCAATAAACACGTTTGCTTCACGCTATATGGAGTGTGGGTCCTTCTAATGAACTAAATGGCATATTTGACCCTGCACCCACAGTTAAATTGAATCTGGTAAGAGTGTGAATACCAAGCAAGAAATATAACACACATATATATATATATATATATATATATATATATATATATATATATATATATATATATATATATATATATGAGAAATGAGGAGAGCACTCAATAAGCATAAATGCTGTGGTTACTTTATTTAATGCCGACCACCAGTACACGACATGTTTCAGGCTTCTGTGCCCTTTATCAAGTGTAACATACAATCAGAACGTGCAGGTTTTTAAACACTCCCCTACCATCCCCCACCATCGTTATATACAGTATTGGTTATTATATATAATTATTATTTCTCTAGCCATTGTTAAAAATATGAAATATGGGAAGAACCTAGAATTGATCTAGTGAAATTGTGTGTGGACACAGTTGGGCTTCTGTCTTTTTTTGGTCACTAGCTCAAGACATACCAGTCTACCAGTTGGGTACCCCTGCTGTTCATTGTCTCATATACTTATTATTATGGATTGATCTACTAGCTTTCATTCATTTTACATGTTAATAAACTTTACATATAACTGTCAAAATCTTTACCACAGTTTGTCTTCTTTTCCTGTGAAATTTCTCTTGTGCCTTTGATATGCCCGTCTTTAAAAATCGTGTCTTCAGATGAACATAGTAAGACCTATCTAAATGCTTTTACATTTGGAGTTAAATGAGAAAAACACAACATCAGTAAATCTGCATGTCTGAATAGCTCAGTATTACATAGCACATTGAAAAAGTAACTGCAGCTGCTTGGCAAATATCAGACACCAGGCAGGCGATGATGAAAGATAACTGATACGTAAGAGGTGTCTATATCTTCTCTAGCTATTCATCAAAGTGTACGTAGCACCTCATTTGTAAAAGTGCCTGTAGCTGGACTTTCAGGTCATACATACAAGGCACTTAAAAATGACAGCAATATACTTCTTTGCACTTCAAGTGACAGTGGCAGCTGAAATGACCACTTCGACCCTTTTTGTGCTGGTGACAGTTTGTCCACAATTTCATTTACATAATGGCATTTAATAAACCAAAGACTTGTATCATTCTACAGCCTTGTCAATCTCATATAAAGACCGGCAATGTACAGATTTTGGAAGCTATGACAGTTGTAAGCAGACCGAGTCTATAGTTGTTCAACTTGTACAACTTGTACAACTTTTATATATGTTTTCTTAGCAGATTATCATCTGCAAGGTTTGTTGGGCATATACGATTTGTTTGTGGAGTCCACTGGGACTCATTTACCAGTCTCATGTAATTAGAATACAAACAAGGTAAACTCACACAACACATTTCAGACACAATCATATCATATATGGCTAAAGAATCTGAAAAAAAAAAACCAAAATCATTTTTAACAAAACTAGTTAACCCAAATTACCCCACACCTACACCTACACAAAGTGTAGTAAATAGTGCACAGATCCATACACTGGGTTGACTAAACAACCAGCAACAAAGTGCATATTTTAGACTGAGAATACAAGTGGTTTGAAAAAGACATAAAGGAACTTTTATGTTAAGCTGCAACCACCTTCTCTTGAAAGAAGAGGGCTGGAACTTGATCTATCAGCCACATACAAAGCTGCTTTTAAATCTTTAACCTGGTAAATTACAACAATGCACACCTTCAGTTGTGTAATTGGAACAACTAAAACCTGCGTCAGTGACTTTTATGTTACCAAAGAAACTGAATCATACTTTTGCTCCTCAATGGGTTTCAGCTTACAGCTTCAGCTTCAGCAATTTCCATCCATTTCGGTCCAACAGAATTGCTCCAACTGCGCATGTGCCGCTTCATTGGTCTCCGTCTCTGCTTACCAAAGACCTGGAAGATGGCTGCGTGTAACTCTGATGCCTGAATCTGCGCCGGCGGGTAAGTAAAAAGTTAGGGGCATTTCCCTCGGGGGAAGGGGGCAGTTAGGCTTTGAGAGGAGGGAGGGGTCTGTTTTTTTTTGCTAAAGGGTTGAATTCTCCTTTAAAGAACCATTTGTTTGTTTTATGGTGATTTTTGGTGGAATTTCATAACACTACGATGAACTGAAGGATCCCCTTGGATAAGTGGTGAAATATTTTCAAGAATACTCAGAAAGTCCAGCTGATTTAGACTTATTATTACTAGGTACTTGGGTATATCATGATCTGGATGAATGAAAACCTTCATAGACACATTTAACTAAAAGTTTTAATATCAGTGTTTATTCACTTGCTCTCCAGACCCTCTTGTAATTGTTTAATCTTCAAGTACAGTATAGATGCTCAGTGTTCAAAACCTTTGAATGAATGAAATGATCATGCAATAATAAAATGAAAGCATGCCCCTTGTCCTCTGGTTAGATCTACTTTAAAGTATGGCCTCACATATATTTATACATAATGATCATATCTACCCATGAGAACCTCATCTACAAAGTAAACCAGGGTGCCCTTTGCCCCCCCCACAAGAGCCAAAGTCAGTGTTGCTTCAGAATTTTGATGTTAATAGGTTCCTTCACAGAACAGAAAAATTAGAACTTCAGGTGGTTTTTAGTTAAAGGAGAAGGAAAGGTTAAAACTAAGTAAGCCTTATCAGAAAGGTCCATCTAAATATACCAGTAAACCCCCAAAGTGGTGCTGCTCTGAGTCCCCTGTCAAAAGAAACACTGCATTTCTTTCCTTCTATTGTGTACACATGGGTTTCTGTATCAGGCTTCCTGCCTTCAGCTTAAACCTCATTGCCCTGGGCAAGAGCATGCTCAGTTTGCTTCTCTTCCCCCTCCCCCTCCCTTCTCTACTGTAATCTGAGCCCAGAGCAGGGAGAGACTCAGGCAGGAAGTGATGTCACACCATGTTAATACTGCAGCTCCTATCCTAAACAAACAGAGAGTTTCTAGAGCTTTTTACTTAGGTATGGTAAAACATTATACAGAATAAATATAGCATTCTAGCTTGCACTATTGCAGCTAATCTATTGGCAATAAAATCCCTCCGTAGCTTTCCTTCTCCTTTAAAGCATAAGGGTATTTCTTGTTACATACATACATACAGACATACATACATACATACATACATAGAAATATTTCTGTGTTCCTTAATACTCTGGAAATGCCTCTAGATTTGTTCACGTCTCATATATATTAAAATCATTGTTCACCTGTATTTCTAAGTACTGGGTCTATTTATACTATCAGGTTAGCAGGTCAGATAACATTGAAAGTGTGATCCATAAAAAAAAATCTGCAGAGCTCTTGTGCTGGTAGACAGGTTTGAAAGGCCATCTTTGAACACCACTAGATGTCGCTTATTTTTCTAGTGATTGCAGCTCCTCTGCAGTTCAAAGTAACCAGTAGGTGTCAGCACTTCTCGAACCTGTAACTGCCAAATTTTAAAAGTTTCCACTGAACACCAATCATCTTTTGTTTTCTTTGAAAGCCCTGACCACCAATGTTTTTTTTTTAAATTTTAATGGAAACCCTGGCCACAAATGTTTTTTTTTACTTGGGGGGGGGCTCACCAATGTTTGTTATAACTTGGAAGGAGCAGGCCACCAATGATTTTTTAACTGGGGGGGCTGGTAACCAATTTTTTTTTACTTTTTATCAGAGGCCCTGACCACCTTTTCCCCCCCTAATTTTATTGGGGGGCCCTGACCATCAATGTTTTCTTTTTAGCTGGAGTGGGTGGGGGAGCTTGGTCGCCGATGTCACACATGTATACAGGTATGGGACCTGTTATTCAGAATGCTCGAGACCTGGGGTTTTCCAGATAACAGATCTGTCTACTAGAAAATCATGTAAACATTAAATAAATCCAATAATCAGATTTTGCTCCCAATAAAGACTAATCATATCTTAGTTTGGCTCAAGTACAAGGTTCTGTTTTATTGTTACGGAGAAAATTAAATCAATTTTAAACATTGGATTGTTTGATTTTAATTGAGTCTATGGGGGATGACCTTTCCGTAATTTGGAGCTTTCTGGATAATGGGTTTCCAGATAACTAATCCCATACCTGAAGTAGGTTACCTGCGAAAAATGCCCTGCAGGTTGCGGATAGGTTGCAGACCTCACCTACAGTATATTTCTTATATTATTGATAGTATCTATATTTTACACCTTTAAACATTTTTTAAAACTTTTTTCTACCCCTCACTTCTGATAATGTGACTTCCAGTTTGCAGCAACAGCACTTCCTGTTTAATAGTGGTCAGCAGGTTGCGGATGAGGCAGTTGCGCGTTGGGTAGCGAGTAAAAATGTGGGTTGCAGGTCTGGGTTGCGGGTTGTTGGTCCAGGTCGGGTCCTGGTTTAAGAAAATGGTCCAATGCAGGACTCTAACTCTAGGGCTTTCAGCTGCACACACAATGCTTTAAATTGCAGCTTCTATTGGTTTTTTACAAAGTGCAATGCCCTGAGGATATTTGTCTCTTGTTTGTTCTCTTGTTTTTTATTTATGTATCTCTGTTTTATTGCTTGCCTCGAGAGCAGAAAAATGCAAATGGAACACATAAAACATAATGCAATCTTATTCATTATTGTGGTGCATGGCAATTACTATTTCATAATTAATACTCTTTCATATGATATCTGAATAATAACAATATGACATTAACCTATTTACATCTATGCTCATTATGTTATATCTATTCATTTTCTGATGACTTTGATGTTATGGGTTTTTTTTCTCACGGTTTCTATCTGGGGAATAACTTTTCACTTTTCAAAAGTTCTCTGAATGATAAATGATCGGTTTTGAAGTCTACCTAGCTTAGCCTCAAAATGAAAAGAATCATAATGTGAAATCATCTGATCAAAGTAGAAGTGTCACTAATTATCTAAGCAGGACACTTACAGCCTGCATTTAAAGGCAAAAGAGCGGATTTCCCCTGCATGTGGGTTAAATCAGAGATATCTTCTAATTGACTCTTTACAAGGCCAGGCTACTATGTAATGGACTAGATATTAAAAGACTTAAGCATTTAAATCTAGTTTCCGTCCTTTGGGGGACCTTTACAGCTAAGAGGTATTTTACAAGTCAGGTAGATTATCCAACGTTTCTAAAATACGATAGTTTTTGATTCTTCTGTATGAAACCTTTAGTGCTTTAAATGATTAATGATGTTAAACTGATCCAGCCAACAAGAAACAGACACCATGCATCTACCCTGAAAGGCAGGACATTGTTCAATGGTAAACTTTCAAGGTGGTAAGCAAAAGCAAAGTTTAGCACATCAGTAAAGAACTCAGCTACTCAGCCATTTGGTTTTAATATAGTGTTAGCATCGCTTTGACCTGTTCTGTAACAGTAATATTGAGAGTTGAAAAGGCAAAGTGGCCATCATGTGCTCATAGAATGAAGCAATTCCATTAATATTTGTAGAAATGTTAATGTAATTATGCCGAAATATTTCTTGGCAACAGTCTCATGAAATATATAAGATATTAGCAGTTTGTACACTGCTAATAAACATAAAGCTGAAAAAAAGCAACATCAGATGGTCAGTTCTAACAACAAGCTTTATAGCTAGGCAAAATTTCAGATAGAAAGAAAGCCTTGTGATATTATTTAGCTTATAAAAGAGCAAAGAAATATCAGGTGGCTCTTACCAGTGTCTGCTATTTTTTAAACAGAGCAACAAAAGACTTTCAGATATCCTGAAATGTTCTCCTGACTGTCAGAGTGGAAACTGTTAACAGGGGCGTGCCTGCAATGAGGTAAGGTGAGAACCTTGCTTAAGATGGCATTGTCCCGCAAGTTACCATGGGTGGCAAAAAGCTCAAGATGGCAGTGGAGTGGTCGGGAGGGGGGGACAGCATCACAGGAGCAACCTCAGGGTGGCTTTGGGGCTTGCATCACCCCTGACTACTAATATTTTGAAAAGTGGAATATAATGGATGACAATTTATTTTGAGGGTTTACATCTCCTTCAATTTTCTATTTTGAGTAGAAGTAGTGGGAGTTTCTGACATATTATCAGTTTTAGTTTGCAAATATCAGTCTTGTGGTTCAAAATCTCATTAATTAACTTCATAATCAGTGTTTTACAACACACACTTTTATTTCATATCACCTATCATGGCAGTTTACCAGTGTTTTGTTTTCTGTTTGAAATTAATTAATATGAGTCAGGGTTCACCATTACATATCAGTAAGGTGCTTTGCGGTATGCAAACAGTTTGAAACAATGACAAAATATTGACTGTAACACAGAATCCAGAACTTTTAGAAGTTTTCTACAATATCTCTTTCTCTAATCCTCAACCCCAGAAATCTGAAAATTATACAAGGACATTATGTGGTTCAGGTGCAAGGCAAATTTCATTTCAGAACAAATCCTCAACATTATGGGGCAGATTTACAAAGCTCGAGTGAAGGATTCGAATTAAAAAAACTTCGAATTTCGAAGTGTTTTTTTGGCTACTTCGACCATCGAATGGGCTAGTTCGACCTTCGACTACGACTTCGACTACGAATCGAACGATTCGAACTAAAAATCGTTCGACTATTCGACCATTCGATAATCGAAGTACTGTCTCTTTAAGAAAAACTTCGACCCCCTAGTTCGGCAGCTAAAAGCTACCGAACTCAATGTTAGCCTATGGGGAAGGTCGATCGAACGAATAATCCTTCGATCGTACGATCGTACGATTAGCGCTAAATCGTTCGACTTCGATATTCGAAGTCGAACGATTTTAGTTCCTAGTCGAATATCGAGGGTTAATTAACCCTCGATATTCGACCCTTAGTAAATCTGCCCCTATATGTGAAAAATGCGTTGGTGCTTAAATATCTGCTATTATGGAGAACTCCTCTCTCTTCTTTAAAGTTTCCAAGACATTTCTCTGGGCAGCTCCTGCTGCAAAAGTGCTGTGCCAGTAAGTTTATTAGGCGCCTTTGTCATTACTACCCTACTTGTTGAGATGACAGCCTGCTGCCTCCACAAATTTACTCCTCTTTATCAGGGTACTTAAAGTCATAGGTTAATATTTACTATTTACCTATGACAGAAGCATCTCTGACACAATATGGAGTATTGCATTATGAATATACTTTTTGAATTCTGGAGCCCTTCACCATTAATTTTTCACAAGTCTTGTTTGTAATAATAAGATTGCAAAGCAGTGTAGAACTATATGGAGTGTACATTTAAACATAGATATACATTAACAGTTTTAAACAGTACTTAGCTTCAGGGAGGGTAAAAAATTTTACTATTCATGTCTACTTTTCTCCAGCTCACTATAAAAGATTTTAATATTCCTGAGTGATGTGTCCAACTGGTGTCAAGGTGGTACGGTGGCTCAGTGGGAAGCACTTCTGCCTTACATAATTGATGGCCTGGGCACTATCTCCATATTTGAATGATCTCTCAGTATTTACATGGGCTTTCTCCAGGTTTTCATACATGCAAGGTAATTATCTCCTGATGAAACTGACCCTAGTGTGAATGTGATAGGAACCTTGGTTTGTGCACACCATATCACTGTGAGAACTTCTAAGAGGTGGAAGTGAGCCCATTATGCACCTCACTAATAGACAGGAAGAACACAGCAGTAGCATACCATAGAGAGGGTGGACCTTGGTAGTAACCCTACACTGTTTTTTTAACAAACCAAAATAGATTTTTTTGTTGATGTTCATTCAGAAACCTTCTACCTGTGTTACATTTAGTTACATAGTTGAAAACCCCTTCACATGAAACCCAGCATCCATACATGCACACATTGACCCCTCCATACCATCACATAAACTATATATACCAATAATAATAATGTATCTATAATAATGGTAGATTTTAGTATCACAATAGCCTTGGATAATATGCTTGTCCAAGAAATCATCCAAGCCATTCTTAAAGGCATTAACAGAATCATTCATCACAACATCACCCGGCAGCGCATTCCACAACCTCACTGTCCTGACTGTGAAGAACGACCTACACTGCTTCAAATAAAAGGGGTGGCCTCTGGTACGGTGATCCTCTTTATGGGAAAAAAGGTCCCCTGCTATTTGTCTATTATGTCCTCTAATGTACTTGTAAAGTGTAATCATGTACCCCCCTTTTTCCAGAGAAAACCATTCTACCCTCATAATTTAAGTCTTCCATCCCTCAAACCAGTTTAGTTGCACGTCTCTGCACTCTCTCCAGCTCATTTATATCCCTCTAAAGCCAAAAACAGAGTACTACAGCGCACTGTCCAAGTTTAGATGCCGTGGTGCTTCTATCCTCTTAGACCTTACTGCTGGTCTTCAATGTAACCATAAATTCGAAAAAGGAGGAGAGCTATCCAGAATCACAATTACTGCTGCAAAAGTGTTTTATTGCGGACTACCAAAAACACAAGATGTTTCGGGCCTTAGACACCCATTATCATCCTTTACTATTAGGCTTGCCAAAAATGATCCAAGCCCCATCTTTAAAGCATTAACAGAATCAGCCATCACAGCATCACCGGCAGTGCATTCCAGAAGCTCACTGTCCTCACTGTGAAGAACCCCCTACGTTGCTTCAAATTATTAACATTTATTAACATTGTTTTGCTGTTTATCTTTCATGAACCTCTTTATCCTAAAGGTATTTCGCCTTTAGACTGCTGTTATAAACGAATAACCCAATAAAATATGTAATATACTGACAGCTGCAGCATGTTATGGAGACTGTTTTCTTAATACTTTTAGATTGTAAGCTCTAATGAGCAGGGTCCTCTTCATTTCTCGTATGATTCAATATCTGTATATAATTTGCGTCATGTATTCACCCTTCTTATAAAGAAAACTGAATACATATATAATTGCTGCTTTATTTCCTCTTTAAAATCTTGAGAATATTTATTTTGTTATATATAAGACACGGTCCTTCTCTGTTCATTTCAGAACTTACCTATAAAGTCTAAATCCAAGGGGTCACCATTATGCAGTCTTATTAACAGGACTTGTGCCAACAAGCATGGAGAACAAATCCTACCTATAATAAGTGGCATACTTATGACTTCCTGTCTGACAGTCCTGCCATTTATCTAATTGATAACTGAAACACAATTATTCTGTGTTGTAAAAAAAATCAGGTTCTCCTCTCTGACACCACTGACTTCACATCCCTACTTTTCACTGACACTAATGGCCCTACTCCCCAGGAGGAAAGGGAATAAAAAAAAAGAAATCCTTTGTAGTGAATATGATACTGTGTGATTGGTATACGGTATGCATGCTTTTAGTTAATTTTGCCTACTGAATGGTTTGTGATGTTCATATTTGTAAGTTTTGCCAAGGACAAAATGATTTGCCCAAATGAAAATGTATTTTCAGGTCTTTGATGTGGATTGGATCATTGACGAGGTTTCAATAGGATATTGTGGGCTGTAACTGTGTTGGCTAGTTATGTCACTCTTATAGCTAAAATCAAAGGCCTTGGGCACACTCTTAAAATTCATAACTCATTTTATTAATTGCATGCTTTGCTAAAAAAATGTACTGCTAATAGATTTGCTGAACAGGCTGTTCTCCCCAGAACTTGTTGTTTTTAAGAGAATAATCATTATTATTATTGTTATAAAGTATTGTTTTTTATTTGATCTTAGGCTTTTTTTTTGAGCGACTGTACACTCACTAGGAAAAAATCTGATAACAGATCTTTTTTGTTCTTTATAAAACAGGCAGTTTTCACCCCCCATTTCATCTAACTTCTCAGTTACTGACCCTGCTCCTGATATGGTGCCAGATTTGTATATAGTGGCCTTGTTTCTGTGCACTCATGGCAGATGGCACTAGCAGGCTTCCTAGACACAGACCTTACTTTACCTTACATTTTATGAAAGGGGCACCTCAATGCATTTTGCCAGTAACAATAAATGGAAACTGGATACTAGCTGCAAATATAAAAGCTACACCAGACAAAGGTTATGAATGACCAATAGGGTTTGCCGACATGATGCTTAAAGGGGATGTAAAACCAAAAATAAAAGTTTGCCTAAGGAGGAAAATGCAGTTCTGAGCAAGTCTCCTAAATGCATTCATTTAGGAGAATGCATTTAGGAGATCATGCATACAAGTTAAGTTGTTTGTAATTGATTTGCAGTTGAAAGCAGTATTTTTAATCAATTTCTGCACTACTGATTCTGTCTCTTGAAGCAATGTAGCAGGCCAGTCTTGAATGCTTTGTCACAGGTCTGTGAATCAACTTGCTTTTCCTACATTATGTATAATGCTTCTCACAAGAAACGCTTCTACCAGGGTGCTATGTTAACCAGCACCACATGTTTGCTTGTGACCAGTGTGCTGTATAAATAAACTGGCAAATGTTCCAGCTTTATGGATAACGTATTTAGCCCTTTATTCAAGTACCCCCTAATTTCATCCATTTCTACACATATCCCAACATACAGTATGAATACATCTAAAGGTGGGTTTGAATGATATTACCAGTGGACTCTCTTGCTCTTCCAGTTTCACAAGAAAATATTTTCTTACTGTATGTTTTACTCCCCTAATTCATATTTGGGAGTGCAGAATAAAAAACGCCAAGCAAAATTGTACCTGGGTTATATAAAATTTACCCCTAAGGATTACACAACCCAAGTGTTTATTATGGAACAAAATTATTCTAAAGGTACCATAGGCTAATTAGAATTATTTTAAAGGTACCGTAGGCTAAGTTACAATGGTCTTTTGTAGTTATACATGGTTTTAGATCAGAGGAATGAGGTAACAGGTAACTAAAAGCTGCTGTGGTTAGAAGGACAGGAAAAAATACAGCTGTTGACCTGTTTCACAGTCCTACCTGAGGGATGTGGGTGAATTGTGTTTGAATTGGTCCCCAGGGTGGCTGAAATAAAAGAAGGTAGGCGTGGGGGCTGGAGGAGGGGTTGTGGCTCAGGAAGGGGGGCCAGAGGGCAATTTGCATCTGGGGTGGGGGGTCCAGAGGAAGCAGGCCTCCAAGTCCAATGCCAACTGTAACATTGGAATGGGGGGGGGGCAAAGCTGTTGAGAGTGAGAAATATCAAAAAAGGCCACACATGTAAATTGCATGACAAATGGTAAAAACACTTAAAGATAAACTATACCCCCAGATGAATCCTTAGCCAACATATATGTTATGTTGTATAAAGTGGCCTATTAAATAATCTTACCAAACTCATATATAGATATCAGTATATCTTTCCCTTTTACATCTCTTCCCTTGAGTCATTTTATGATATTCTCCTTGGTTCCCCAGAGATCACCTTAGCAGGGTCCCAAGTGGTGGCAATTGGCAATTTTTTATTTAGGATTACCCTATGGCACATATTACTAAAAAAAAGTAAAGAAAGTAATCCCCAGAGATCAGTAGCACGTAAGGAGAGCACTCACCCGAACTCCAGAGAGCAGGCTCCGACCAACAGATTAGGCTGTGCTAACAACGCCGACACGCCTCCGGATAGAGCGTAACAAATTGTATCAATAAAAGTCTCTGATCCACGGAGCACCAAGCCAGGTCGAAGATTAATAAATTTTCATTTTATTGAAGATTAAACATTTTACATGATAGTAAATCACCAACAGTGCATCAAACGCAGTCCATGCTTAACGCGTTTCGTAGCTTCAACGCTACTTCATCAGAAGCTTCTGATGAAGTAGCGTTGAAGCTATGAAACGCGTTAAGCATGGACTGCGTTTGATGCACTGTTGGTGATTTACTATCATGTAAAATGTTTAATCTTCAATAAAATGAAAATTTATTAATCTTCGACCTGGCTTGGTGCTCCGTGGATCAGAGACTTTAATCCCCAGAGATCACCTGGCCAGAAATACTGCAGCTCTAACTGTAACAGGAAGAAGTGTGGGAGTAAAAGACAAACCTTTGTCCATAAATAAGCTCATCTGGACTAACATGTATGTGTGCCCGTGATTTGTTTGTGTTCACAGGGAATTGTGTGATCCCAGGGGGCTGAATTTAATTCTTAACATGGGAACTTTTTATTTAGGATTATTCAATGGCACCAGGGCCGGAACTTGGGGTAGGCAGAGTAGGCACGTACCTAGGGCGGAAAGCTGGGGGGGCGCCAGGCACGTACCTCCTCTGTTGCCTACCACAAATCCGGTTCCCTTCTCTGCCCCACTCTCTGTACTTTTCAGTACAGTACAGTTTGTCTTTTGTCGCTTCTGCCCATGCGCGTGAATACCAATTCGCGCATGCGCACGCGATTGCCTAGGGTTCCTGGCCAGTGTGGCCCAGCTGTGAATGGCACATGCAACTTAAAAAGTATAATTTTATGAAAATGGTTTATTTAAATGAAGCATGGTTTTACATATGAGGTGTTTTATCCAATCTACTGTATTTTATAGAGACCAACATTGCTCGAGGGTAGTTTTCCTTTGACTTAAATTTTCTTCTTAGTGTGTTTATCTCTCTCCCATTTCATGGAACTGCTTCATAAGCAAACTTTACTACACATAATATATGTTTTTTTACTTTTTCCATTTATTTATAAGTATAGAAACATTTACAATTGGCAAGATAAATACAATAACAATCATGTTTCAAAGGTCGAGGTGAATTTTTGAATGAAATTTTTTTTCATTTCGAGCTATTTTTTGTGTACTTTGACTAGGGAATAGTCCAAATTCGATTCAGATTTGAAAAAAAAAATTCGAAAATTTGAATATAGAAATTTATCTTTAAGAATTCGACTTTGACCATTTGTCTGTTTCAGCCTATGGAGGACCTCCTAGAACCCATTTGGAGTCAATTGGTGGACTTTGAAAATCTAGTCCGATCGAATGCACTATTCCTTTGATTCGTACGATTCTAATTTGGCCAAATATGGACCTATTCGATCGAAAATGGACCTATTCGGCCAAAAAAAAAAAAAAACCTTTGACTTAATTTCGGTTGGTCTTTTTGAATTCAAATTTTGTAGTTTTTTCAATTCGAAATTCGACCCTTGATAAATATGCCTCAATGTGTTACATCAATACACATCATATATGTTTGACTTACCAGATCACTTATTTCTGTCTTGGGGAGAGAGGTATTAATTAGTATCAAGAAGAGTGATGCCTTGTTAAAGATCTGTGCATCCTCCTAAAGTTTTGTGCCCTTAAATTATTTCTGCACATGGACACTCTGCTGACTATTGCAGCTCTGCATTTACTGAAATGATGTTCCCATCTCAGAGGCGTGTTTATATTCAACCATGCAGAAATAATTAGCAATGCTTTGCCAGATATATTATTTGAAAGAGCATCCTGCCATTTTTGTATTTTATGTGTTGCTTCTTACACTGTGTTTAGAATTTAAAGAGACACTTTCCAGAAAAAAAAGTTATGGAAAAACAAATTTGTTTGACATTTGCAAATAGCACAACCTTTAAATATTTGTCAAAGGCAGTTCCAGACAGTCTAGTAGTGATACATGACGTATGTAATGAAAAGAACAAAGTTTGCCCAGATGCAGTAACTCACAACAACCAATAAGATGTTTGCTTTTAGGTGGCTTGTAATGGGGACTTGCTAATTGGTTGCTTTTACATGACCCTAAAAGTGTTGTATCTTACATTTTTTACAGAAGAGGAAATCAGCAGATGGAGGAAAAACAGCTGAAGGGGCACCAACTATAGGTAAGTAGCAAAAATGATGCACTTACTTGCTTTGAGGGTAAGGACACAAGGGAAGATTTTATTGTCTGTGCGAAATTGCCTCCCATGCAGGTGACAAAATATCTGAAAATATTTTCAGATTGCTGACCACAAGAGTCTGAAATGACTGACTCACAGCATTGTGTAAAAATGCAGAACAAGCTACCTATATTTGTGTGATTACATGAAACAACTGTTTTTATATATTCAGGGGCTGGAACGCACAGGCAACAGAATGACTGATGTGTTCTCACCCTAAGGGGACTATTTATCATACTGCGTTAAAAAAATGAATCAAATATAACACACATCACTGTCTGATTGCCAGACTTCGTCATGTAAAAATATATTTAAATTTCATTTAAATATTAAATAAACCATATAGGTTTCTTTTGCCACCTATATGGATGCATGCAGCTAAATTACATCCAGTAAATTGTACTGATTTATTATTACAGAGCAAAAGGAAATCATTTTCAATTTTTTTTAAATTATTTGCTTAAAATGAAGTTGGCCTTCCTGTAATTTGAAGCTTTCTGGATAACAGGTTTCCGGAAAAGGGATCATATCCCTATACAAGTATGCAGGAAGACTGATGGTGAGTCCTGACTTAGAAAGTAAAGTAGATACAATGAGATTAAACTCCAGGGTGAAATTAGGAGCAGGATACAGCAAGTTAGTGGATACTACATTATTCTATTACACTATCTAGAACTCTCAATACCACAGATTTGGTATAAGAGCAGGAATAAACTGTCAGTTTCTAATTTTTGGTCTAAGTGAAAGACTGCAGCAAGGACCAGACTGGAATTGTGGTACTAACTAATCTCTCTCAAATTTGCATTTTGGCTTTAGCTCCCATACAATTAAATATACTGATTGATTACCCTTATTGAATGTTTATTAGAATTTGATCAGTCACTGCAGTGCAGCTTCCATTGAGGATAATTCATCAGTGACATAACTATAGAAGAAGCTAACTAGTGATGGGGCGAATATTTTTGACGCCAGCAATAGTTCCGGTGTCGGCGACAATTCTGACGCCGGCAAAAATTCCGATGCCCATTAAAGTCAATGGGCTCCTATAATTGTCGCAGGCATCGCAATTGACGCCGGCGTCAGAATTCTCACAAGCATCACAAATATATTTTAAAAATATATTTTGACGCAGGAGAAAATTCGCTGCGAATTCGCGCCTGCCGAATAAATTCGCCCATCACTAAAGCTAACCCCATGGCCCCAGGGGAGACAAGTGACAGATGGCCCTCCCCAGACACTCTCCTACTTATTGTGACACAAGCAGGTGGGGAATAGGGGACGTGAGTGGTTAGGAGTGTGGTGGGCAGGTCCAGGTAAGATTGGCTGCATACGCCAGTCCCTCCAAAGTAACGCATATGTTATTGATCAATACAAAATGATCTTTCTATAATGATCAATAGTAAATCTTCTAATTATTTTTAAGAATTGAAATAGCGTTACTGTCCCATGATGTAAAAAAATTTTTTTTTCAAGAACAAATCCTTGTTTTTAGTGTAATGAATGTTTTGTTCATCTATCTTTTGTATGTTACCTAAACCAAGCCCCACCTGTTTTCAAATCTTTATTAATGTAACACACATTCATGAACACAATAACTATTTTTTAATTTAGTCCCTGGGTATTCTGATCAAAATGTATTTTGAATTTTCACACATAAATCACTTTGTAGTCATGGCAAGCACACAAAATAATGTTACAATCACAAAGTGAAATGTTTCAGCTTACAAAATGTCAGCACAAAATTAATTTTGCAAGCAGAAATATAATACTTGCAAAATGATTTTTGTCTAGTAAAGTTTATTTTTTAATCAAGAATGAATGTTTGTATTTACAGGATGTATTTTGTGCTGACACAAAATATACTTTGTATTAATGGAATGAATTGTCAATTCACAAAGTCTATCAGGGCTTAAAGTATATTAAGATTCAATTTCAAATATTTGTATTGTTTGCCATGTTTTTACGTACAATGTAACATTCAGCATGCTTGCACATACTTGCTGCAAGAATTGTGTTGAATGTAAGTGCCTGCCTTTGATTTTGCTGCAAGTTTTGGCAGCATCAGTAACAGCATACAAAAGTGTATGCCCTTATCTGCTTAATTGCATGTCCATGTGCATTTGATTCAGCTCAAGCAAATACGAGTGCCTGTAAGTGCAACATGCAAAAGGAGCCCTTGAAATAACACTTACTCAAAACAGACTGTAATTTCAAGAGTAATATAATAAAATGTATGTGTTCATATATCTATATATTTCATATTTGCATTATATTGTATACTGTAAGTTCTATTCATTTTGTACTGACAGAATCCATTTTGTAGATACAGAATTTATTGATTGATCAATCTCACTTTTGTTTCTTAAAATACTTTTTATTTTCTATATACATAAATATAACTATATATATATATATATGTAAAAAAGAACCTGGTTATTTTTTTTTGTAACTACAAACATATATTTGTGATTATAATATAATACTTGTCTTCACAGGATTTATTTTGTACTGCCACCACAATTATTTTGTGACAAAAAAACAAGTTTTGGGCTGACAAAATGTATATTGGAACTTCAAAATGTTTTTTGTGCTCAAAGCATTCATTTTGTGCTGATTTTTGTGTAGTGTATGTTGTGGTTAAAAAAGGAAATCTGTCAACAGAAAATCGCCTCTGTTAGCACAAAATAATTTTTTACTTTGTGGTACCGAACAAACTGAATACAAAAGGCGCTGATACATTATTTGGTCGCATTAACTGGTGTCTTGAGGGGATTGCTCTATTGATTAAACTGCTCTTAAGGTGGCCATACACGGGCAGATAAAGCTGCCTATATCGGTAGTTTAGACCAATTTGACAGCTAATCTGCCCGTGTATGGGGGCTTCCGACTGGTCTTTTCGATCGATATCTGGACACTATATCGATTGGGATGGTTTGATTTTTCTTCCGACAGACCCGTCGGAGCCCATTGTGCTCATTGTAATCCGATCGTTCGGCCATAGGGCTGAACGTTCAGATTACCCCCGATATAGCCCTGCCGTTAGTGGCATATCTGGGAAAAGATCCGCTCGTTTGGCGATGTCGCCAAACAAGCGGATCTTATAGTGTATGGCCACCTTTACTTTGTTGTTCTTCTGCAATACTAGTAATTTGAGAGCACTTCTACCAGGGCCCATCCCCACAAACATCACAGACTGGAAGGGAGACTGTACAATTATATACATAGACTTCACAACACTGATATAGCTAAGAGGTAATCTTTCATTCAAAGTGTTTTCTATTTAACTATAGACTTTAAAACATAGATACTATTACTATTAAGATTTTGCAAACTCGTAAAATTATAAAAATGGGTAAGAGTGGGGCATTCATTGATTGTATCCCTCTAAGGATCCCCTTTATAACGATAGTTTTCCTATACTTTTATTTATTTATTTATTTCAAATAAGTAATTTACAGAAAGAGAGAGAAAAAAATCACAGTAAATTAATTTGCAATGGAATATTGAAAATGCAAAATAATAGTTATGCCTGGTTATATCTGTAAATAAGACCATAGCAATTTAAATGTGGGTTTTTGTCAAAAATAAACAACTAACATTATTTTATAGTTTCACCCAAAGTTTGTTCCCTACTCTTTGGGAAAACCTTCCCCCAAAATTTGCTTTAATAATAATGTAGATTTAATAAATGTTCATATAGTCTGTGAGAATTGCCCACCTTAAAATGCAAAAACACAATACTATAAATATTAAGTGAGGTATGCATTAAGGGAACACTTTCCACACAAAGTAAGTACAGATATAAGCACAGAGCCTCAACAGACTGACGCTGTAAAACAACCATTTAATAAGCCATTAAAATGCCATTGACTTGGACACATAAAAAATGAAGGCATTTCAAATAATTAGGATCTTATGTCCGGGACTGAAATGCAGTCTGTAAATGGATTTTTTTCTTTCAGAAATCAGCCTGGAAATAAATCTGATAATCCAAAGATATAATAAGGGTATAAATTTAGCACAGCCATCCATTTATGTCTGACCATAGATGTTAGATGGTTTACTTCTTTAACAGGTAATTTAAATGTTTTACTTCAGAGACCTCTCTTTTTGTCAGTTTCTTTATAAGATGTTGAGATGTCACAAGTGGCTTTAAAAGGGTCCTGAGCAGGTTTGTTATCAGGTAATCCCCCCTAAATGGTTATTTGCTTTTAACAACAATTAAGAAATGTTTGGGTGAAAGATCATATAAAAGAGTTTAGTGGTTTTTCATGTGATTATGCTGCATAGATTCTCAAACTGCACATGGTTACTAGGTTACAGGTGGTTCACTTCATTCATGGTAATAACAAATATTTAATATGGATACTCCTTAATTATGCCATTCACAAACATGCCTGCCATCTCTCTATTATACTGCTACCTGTTACCATAAAAAAGCTGCACACATGGAGTCGTTCATCCTCTGCGTGGGATTTCTCTTGCCTTAGCCTTTTGAGCTTCACAGCAGGAACAGGATATAGTCAGAAGCAGCAAAAAAACTAATTTGAGAGTGGAAGCAAGTTGGGGGGTCAGTTAACAAACTGCCCTGTGTAGATCTCACTTTAAAAACCAAATTAAAAATAGTTTTTTTCTCTGTCTTCTGAGTAGATTTTATTATATAATAGCATTTCATATTATGTGTTATGTAAGCAAATAAGGGTGGCAGTTTCACAAGTTATCCAGCTGTATGTCATGATCAGTTACATATACACTGCAGATGTATAGATAGTTGCTACCATCCCTTTAATGTGTGAGCCTCTGCAGATTGAATGTGCTGGTGATTGCTCTGTAGTGGTATGATGCTATGAATGGATGAAGGAAGCTTTCCTAACCTATCAAATTAATTTGTTTAAATAAATAATACATTGAGAGACGTTTCTCACGAGCTAACTTTGTCATCTCACTTGCCTGCTTTGCTTGGATTGGGCTGAGAGAAATGGACTATGTTCTTTAGATCATTGTTTCTGTCTTCAACCTCAGACTATAGCGAAATCATAAATTAGAAAGTTGATTCCACATCCACTTCCCGATGCTGCATGGAGCATCAATTATTAAACTTTTATCATTAAATGTATATATGCAAGGCTACAAGTGCTACATGATCTTCTATTTTAAGCAGCACACTACCCAGGTCAGGGTTAATGGTCTTTAAATCTAAACTATTACTCCACCCACATGAAGTATGAAACAGTCTCTTCCCTGTATTTCAATCAGTGATCGAAGTAAAATTTAAAATACAGTAGCTTAATATCCAAATAAATTTTTATAACAAGACGCAAAAGTTAATTAAAAAACCTGAGAGTACTTATATTCTATTATGAAAGTTGGTATTTAAAGAGTATATGTTCTTTTCTATATGTTTGAATATGAATAGCAGACCCTATATAAATGGCTAAATTTATACTTATACTACTGTTATGACAATTTCATTTATGGAAGTCGCATTAACTGTATCAAGCCTGAGAATTGAAAACATGGTTTCAGTGGCAAAACTTGGGCCCCATCAGCCTTCCTGCAACCCACACCAACAGCCTTCTTGCCTACAACCATGACCCCCTTCTCCCGCCATCCACAGGTCCCACTCCCTCTATGCTCCTGCACTAGTACTACATGTAAATGTGAAGGAAAGGTGTTGGGTACAGGGATGGCTGGATTGGGGTCACATGCCTTTACCAGACCCCATAAGTTCAGTAGGCCTGCTCCACCTATAGTAACACTACTGCAGGGTTATCTTTAAATCCTTGCTCCCTATTGAGAGTATTATATTTAATATTCTTGAGCATGAGCTATTTCACAAAACATGTCAAACAGTAGGGGAAAGTAATTTAAAGAACATTGCTATAACTATTGTCTCTTCTCATTGCTTGGCTATACAGCCTCTTCATATTAGCTGGTAACAGTTTCTAGCACATTACCCTGGAAAAGAATTATAGTAATGTATTATTCTGAACAACACATGGAGTGTACTAGGACCATACATTAGATTAATTACTCATTAATTAGGGCCTCATGGGGCCCCTATACCTCCTGGGTGCCCCTGCAGCCGCAAGGTCTGCTTCCTTTAGAGTTACGCCCCTGCCTACCAAAGTCATATAATGCACTAGTTCAGAGTATATGCTGTCTACTCTATGCTGCTATAGATAAAATGAATTAGAGGAGTTACACAATATACAGAGAAGTTACATTGACGTAAGTTGCACAACGACTTCATTACTTTATTTCAAGAAATTCATCATTGCTAAATAATCAGCATACACTTCAGTAGTTCAATGGTTGTACACATTCAAGCTAAGAATTCTGAGAAAAAAATGGACCTCCAGTAATGGTTAACTTACATCCACATGGAATAAACTTGCTAAAGTAAAGTACCAAAAAGACTGGAATTAAGATCCTATAGAGAAGTAAATTGAGAACCGCCAATGTGGAGTTAACCAATGCTTCCAAACACCCCTTATGTTTTGGCTTTTAGCCAGAAGCCTACTAAACTACCCTCTCTTGCAAGTAGTATTTGACAGAGCCATGTATTCTAATACTTTATTACAACTTTATTGTGCATAATTAAATGAATTTTTTTTTTTTACATTTCTTTATCTCTGTGTCTTTATCCTTTTCTTTTGCCTGCTTCTTTCCTCAATCCCCTTCCAACTAGACTCGTGGCCAAAAAAACCAACACAAGGATTTCTGCTCCTAACCACATTTAAACATACATACTGTATAGTCACCAGCACTGGACTTCAACTGTACTAGCACGTCAACAGCGATTTGCTATATACAAAGGTAACTTACAAAATCTATAATGCCCTTTACCATTGATTTATGCTAATTAAGTTTTAAATGCCTTTAATCAAAGAGGTGTAGCAATCGGGTGCTATATATTATTCCCTCATGGCATATTAGACCTACCAGCAGACACCCAAGGCTGATTCTAGTAGCCACTGTTAGTCAACAAACATATACATTAGCTTGTGCTATGCAACCAATTATAAACTTTGATAACTTTAATGGCACTCTGCACTAATAAATGGATATAAAACACACTTGCCTTAAACTGCACAAACTCCCATCCCACTTTTTTCTTACTTTACCATGGTATTATTTGATGCTAGATTTCCTTCCTAAAAAGAATTGTAAGAACAACAAAATAGATCTAAAGCATATAAGTAACAAAGTCATTTTAGCTGATTATATCAAGAACTGCATATGACACTTCACAAATGACCTGATGAATATTTGGAAGATGTGAATAGACTATTTTCATATACATATTTTGATTTTTGCAGTTTGGAAATTTCCAGTTGATCTTCACAACTTCTATGAAAATCAATGCATGTACCTGACTGTATTGAGATATTATTTAATTACTGAATTGGTGCGCTAAAATGCAGAGAAGTCAGGGCTATTTTAAGGCCTTGATGGGCCCTGGGTAAAGAGCCAAATGACAGGCCCGTATTATTCTGCCACGTGCAGTGTGGCAACATTTTTTGGAATCACACTCACTTTTTTGGTCACACTTATAAATACAACATCCATTTGTCAGGTTGAGCTAGCATGAAGGAGCCTAGGTGCTGTATAACATGGTTAAAGTTGGTACTTGATGTTTTGATAGGCCTGAAACATGTTAAAGAGAAGGATGATTTATTGTCAAATATGAAGGCAATATAACAGGTAAGACAAGTATATGCAAGTCAGTGGCCAGTGGTCAGGGGCACGCGACAAACAATAGCAAGTCCATAAACTAGCAGAAGGTCTGGGCAGGGAGCTGGCACAGAGAGTCTGATAGGCAGGACACAGTCAATACCAGGAGTTCAAATAGTAGTCAGCCAAGGATGGGAACCGGAGCAAAGGAACCAGGGCATGGAAACAGGGAACCAAGTGGGGATTTATAAGCAATTTCATGAATTAGGAATCACGGGAACAAGTATATCACTAGATCTGGCTCTGAGACTTCAATGATGAATCCACTGGAAGTTGCTTGTAATGGGCTTATAAATCCCCTTAATTGAATAGCTGGAAACACTTAACGAGTTGGGAATAGGAAAAGACCAACAGGAAGAGAGTGACCCATGATCATGAGGATAGTTGACTCATAGCCACTCAGAAAGGCCCCAGTGGCTGATAAGGTTTATGCGGGCATAGTTCATCATACAGACCAGGGTTTGAGTACAGGCAGGTCCTGACACCGTTAATTCCTAAGTAAAATGGATAACAAGCATTTTAATCTTAGATGTGCCATAATACTATAGAAAATTAATAATAAGCATATTAATCCCAGATGTGCTAGTACAATTACAACAGAAAATGGTTAATCAGCATATTAACCCCAGCTGTGCCAGTATAATCAATGTAGAAATGGCCAGTAAGCAATCCATCAATCCCAGACATGCCAGTAAGATTACTGAAAAATGTCAAATAAGCAATCCATTAACTCCACACCTGCCAGTAAGATCACTGAAAAATGAACAATGAGCACTCTGTTAACTCCATAAATGCCAGTAAGATCAGTGGATAGTCTGAAAACACTACCTTACACCAGCAGAATACCATTAATAGAGTTTTCTTCTTTTCTTGTGCTCCAACAACTACTTGGTGCACTCTCTGTCTGCTAAAATGCTGCTGAAAAATCCTAGGTGATTGTGCCTTCCACAGTGGAACACACAGGCCTTTGCAAAGAACAGTGGGGGGTAAGGAGGGAAATGAGAGTGGTGGTGATGGTGGCAAGGGATTCAGGAAGGGCCCTGAGAGGAGTTATCATTGGGTTTTTAATTGCACTTCATTATCTGGCAGCAAATCAGTATCAAAGCGACAAATCCAAAACCAAAAGGAGGTTGGTTGTATTCAGAAGAGCATAACAGGCTTGGATTGCCAATTGTGACATTACCAAGTCTGAGATTCTATTAATGAACTTTTGGGGGGTTGGAAAAATTTGTTTTCAGAATACTATGAAAACTGCAGACTATGAAATCAGGTGTTTATAACAGTTCTTTTAAATGACATATTATTCATTCACACAGAAACACAGAGTTTTCACTATTCTTCCACATTTTAGATTAGCTATGCAGAAAAGGAGCTTGTTATATTTCTTTTGCCAACCTTAAATGAATAGTCTGAAGTAGAACATAAAACTCTCTAGTAACTGACTGGAGGAAATGAAAGGATCAACAACAGTGAGGGACCATGAGCCAGAGTTGTTCCTGCCTGCAGCCACTTTTTCACGTGTGCAGGAAATTACAATCATCAAGAGCTGACAGTGCAGAATTACTGATGACGATCACGATGAGCGGATTGAGTCCAAATCGTGTTTTGACAAAACAGATACTTTGCATAAGTATTATGTAGGTTTTGCTAATAATATTCTCCTAAAACAAAATGACATGGGTTTAACATTTAATAACAAGCTATACTTTTGAAACATTTGAATAAAATTAAGAATTATCTTTATATCTAAAATGAACATTATATCCTGAAGCAAACTGCAGCAAACATCAGTCACATAAAGTCACATTCAAGGACACTGTTACTTTAGCAACATTCAAAGCGGAACATGTATATTTATAATAGTGTTCACATTTATTGAATATATTTATTTGTGAATACTTTCAATGCTTCTATAATCCCCTAAAATGAAGTGGTGCATCCATCCACACAGCATCAGTAACCTTCTTTTCCTAGGTTCAGGCAGCATTTTCTTTGACTTCCACATATCCATTCAGTATTTGGTGCAACTCTATGAAGTCTATGTACTATGTTCCGTTTTTGTTAGAGCTGAGGGAGGGGTAATGAATTTTAAACTGGTTTATACATTGTCACTGGGGAGGGGGAGAGGATGGATTTCATTGAATCTTCTTTCCACTACATTCGTGTGCTACTGTGGTACCCCTACCATACAGGAGGGTGGAATTAGAAGATATGGAGGAACCGTTCACTGGTCCATTCAACCCCAGGCCCTTGTGAGATGAATAACATCCTTAAAGGAAAACTATACCCCCCAAACAATGTAGGTCTCTATCAAAAGATACTGAGTAAAACAGCTCATGTGTAAAACCCTGCTTCATGTAAATGAACCATTA